>NC_090928.1:194288906-194591937 GCF_040938575.1 Ambystoma mexicanum | reverse complement strand
TGGGTGGTACAGACTGTTACCAATTGGGTTTACTGCTAACTCCTGTAGACTTAAACTTTTTCCAGTGGTCCCAGAGGGAACTGCACAGGTTTCTGCCTACCAGGTGAGGGTCCCCACTTCTCTTACACTAGTTTCTGGCTATATCATCATGTTTGGTCTGCGCACTCTTGTGAAGAATTCCAACATTTCATTGCATGAACAGATGGTAGAGAGGGCTGAGGAACTGCCGCTTCCAGATTTCCCGCTTGCAGCCGAGACTAATAGAGTTTTAGGGGTATCAGAAGTGCAAGTAGCCCAAAACAAAGCTGTGACGGCGGGGGAAGACCGGCAGTAGCAGACACAATGGGGCATGTGCCTATAATTGGACAAGCGACCCAAGCGGAGAGTACAACGGGGTACCTAACTGAAGTTGTTAATAGACTGGGAGATAAGTCAGAGCAGGGAGGAGGCTTTTCACTGTTCTTCTATACGGAGAAGGAAGGGGAGGATATACAGAATGATTTGAGCACTTCATATGCATCTACTCCACTTCGGAAGTCTAGAAGGAGCTCCTTCTGTCCTCAGTACCATCAAGCACTGGTCAGCGAAAGCCATGCACAAACGGCATTAACATCCCTTAACCAGGTCATCTCAACATTTGCAGCCCTGTACGAGGAAGTCAAAGCAGAGGTAAAACTCCACACCATAGTACTGGGGGCAATTCAGAGCAAACTGGAGGTATTGAGGGATTGAATCAGTTGGAATTCCTCCCAAAATATGATCCATCACCCGGTCGGATCAGACTTATCACAAGCAGTAAGTATTTGTGAAAAGAATAACCCAATCGAGGTACTAACCAGTGCACAGCTTTCAAGTGATGCCACCATGCAGGGGCAGTCTGGTATAACCCTGCTTAAGGTAGACAAAACAAAAAAGAGTGCAGAACAAGTGGACAATGGACTCTTCGCGGAAACTGAAGGTTAATGTATTCTTCATTTGAGGGAGGTACTATAAGAGTGAGTTGTAAGAGGGCAGAAGCCCAAAAGAAACCGACCAAAAAGAAAGGAAAGGAAAAGTTAAAGACCCCTTGCCAGAGCAAGTCTTTGAGAAATTTAACTATCCCGTAGGTTCTGGCAGCAAAGAAATCAAAGAACTTGTCATTCGCTAATTTCAAGACAGAGCTGGCTACAATAGTTATTGATAACCTCTCGGAAGAGGAACAGGAACCAGGGACTCCCCCATAATCATACTGCAAACTGATTCAGTGAACGGTAGGTTCAGTGTCTGGTGAAGGTTACATGTTTCCTACAATGCTGATGAACGTGGAGGCCAATGATTTGTTTATCCCAAAGTGGGAGGGAAAGGGGTGGCAGAGGGGTTCTTTTGTCATAAGAATTTGAAACCAATGTTAATTAAATGTCAAAATGACAGAGTATGACGAGTCAGAACTAATGGGGTTGATGAAAATGACGAGGGGTGGAGCCGGGTAGAAAAAGATCCAGTAGCGATGCTGAAAGGTCCACATCAGTTGCCAACTAATCAGTCACATAAAGTATTTTCATTCCAGGGTGATAGTTCTCTGGAAACAGAAATGTTATGTGGCTGGCGAGAAGTGATCAGTTCGGCTAAGGTGGACTTGAGTGGGCACCAATACTTGTATGAAAGGCTAAGTAGGCATGGGAATCCCACTTTAAAAAACAAATACGAGCAAGTAAGTGATCATACAAGAGGCCCAATCTCCATACTGGAAGGTGCTAGGGGTCGTGAGCTTGTGAAATAAGCAACAGTAGGAAGGGTGAGGAGAGGGAAAGAGAAAATTACAATAACATGGCCAAGAACCTTAACTCTAAACAACGTTGGCTAAAGAATAAGGCAACTAATATGTTATTATTAGGAAGCATTTTTGAGGCGGGCGGTTGATTAGTATTGAATCGTACCGCAATATTACCTTTGTGCTCAGAAAT
The DNA here is from genome assembly GCF_040938575.1 of Ambystoma mexicanum. Classification (NCBI taxonomy): domain Eukaryota; kingdom Metazoa; phylum Chordata; class Amphibia; order Caudata; family Ambystomatidae; genus Ambystoma; species Ambystoma mexicanum. Next base: position 194,589,994 of record NC_090928.1, on the reverse strand, counting down.
TGAGAATCTGAGTGTCATTTTGACACGAAATATAGAGAGTGTGGAATTTGTAGACTCAAGTATATTAATTGTTGTTGAACGAAAAGACCACCTTGAGACAAGTGGGTTTTTTTGATTGCCCTTTTAGAAATGGTGGTGGAAACACCTAGACGGGATGGTGATTACTCAGTGGAGAGGGGAATGCCGCTCAGGTTCATATGCTCTGTTGATTATACAAAGATGAAAATGTATAATAATAACGAAAAAAAGGTAATGGGCCCGGGGAAGTAACCTACAGGACTGGTCCTGGCTGGCATCGACACTGAGCAGTCACCTCCTGTTGGACGTGTTTAATAGAAGACTCTAGCGCAAACATCCATCTCATTGGTCTCTTGGAATTTGAGAGGGCACACCCATCTATATACAAATCCGGAAGTGGGACTCATGCTTAGATATTTGTAATTTGTATTCAGGAGTCCTGGTTGACAGAGTCTCTGGTACAAGAGGGATACACATCTCTGGTACAAGATGGATACACAGCGACAACTCAATTGGCCATAAAGGAACCTAGAGGGCGGCCTAAGGGGGGTTTAATTACCCTGTTGAAATCAGAGAGTTGAGTAATGAATGTAAAGAGGTATGATGTTTGTGAGGGGATTTTGGGAATCTAATGGGAATACACTGGAGTGTCTTCCCTACTGCAATGTTTTCTTTGTAATATCTATTGGCATGAGGGAGTTTGTCCTCTGAATGAGTTATTGAACGTCTTGGGCACATCCGTGATGGTTTGGTTAGAGAAACACATTAATGGTCATGTGATTGTGGCAGGCGATTGTAATTCCTCTTGTTTCTGCTCAGAAGAGGATAAAAGATCTAATAACTGGCCTGTTTCTGCTCATTATGATCTTATTGGCCAGGACTCAGAAAATCTTGACAATGGAGGCAAATGGAGATTGTACCTAAATAATATGGGGCTGTTCCATTTAAATGGGATACCGGGCTATGATCAAGGGGATCACACAACATGGCATAGAGGTCATCAGAGCTCCACATTGGACTATACATTTGTCAACGAATTTCTACTGAGGAAGTGCAGTGGCCTAGAAATCATTAAAAACCAGGCGGAGTGACCATTGCATGTTTGTTACTTTGACAGGAAAGCAAGACAGGAAAGGTTGTGCTATGAGGAGAGTGTGTCAACTAATCCATTGAACAATAGAATTATCTGGAATAAACATAGGATTGACAAACGTAATCAGGAGCTGGAACGGGTGTGGAAAAACACTGGGTATAGTTGGAAGTTGTTAACCTTCACTCACGAGAATTTCAATGCCTTTATTCAGGGTTTCATTGCTCAATCATTTGGATTTAACGTGAAAAGAAATGGACGTAATAGCCTAAACTATAAAAAAGCACATAGGTATGACGAAGATGTTGCCAGTAAAAAGAGGGAAATGAGGGTCAACATCAGAGAGATATTAAGAGAAGAATCCCATGACTCGGTCATTCAGAAGGAGATCCAAAAGATTAAATTAAAATATAAAAATTGGGTGAGACACCATCGAGCATGGATGCATCAGGCTGATGCTGAGGAAATGTTGGGCCACATAATGCAGAAGGACTCACATTCGTTCTGGGCATTAATTAATGAACAACAGAAGGATGGGGGAACAATTAATTAATGCAGTAACGGAAACGGTTTGGATGAGGCATTTTAGCCAGTAATATGGTGATAGTAACCAAATTATCAGTAAGGTTGACCTTAAATTGGAAGATATTGGGCTGGAGGGTTCCATCATTTATGACATAGAGGATGTTTGAAGTGTAATTATGAAAGCCAGTGACTCAATAGCCCATGGTCCCAATCAAACCTCAAACAGGTTCTTTAAGGGAGCTCCTACTGAGTGGGCAGGGACCCTAAACTTTCTGTTTGATGATATTTTGAAGTCAGCCAAGTATCCTTCCTTGCGGCACACAGCGTATGTCATCCCAATATACAAATCTTAAAGTAGAACCAAACCCAGAAATGATCACCGAGTTTCAATTCTGGACTCAGACAGCAAAATATTTGCAACTCTAATCTTAAAACATCTAGAGGTACGGGCACAGAGCATAGGACTGATCACCAAAAACCAAACAGGTTTTGGAAAATTGTACGGAACTAACTTGAACAGGTTTTTGTTGGCATGTCTCCAGGATTTGGTGACCAGGGGGAAATATGATGTAATTCACTTGGCAGTGGTGGATTTATCAAATGCTTTTGATCTGGTATCAAGACCAAGACTATGCAAAAAGCTAAGGAAATGGGGTATCCCCACAGGACTATTAAATTGATTATTAAATTACACGAAGAAACAAATGTGAGGGTTAGATTGAACCAGGAAGGAATGTTATTCCAGATGATCACCACAAGTAATGGATTGAGGCAGGGGTGGATTTTGGCCCACTGCCTCTTTAATTTATGTGTGGCAGATGTAGGTAAGTCACTAGAAAAGGCAGCCTTCGTCACCCCAAAAATAGGGAACCTGTCAATCTGTTTGCTAGCCTACACCGACAATTTTATTTTAATAGATTGTACAGGAGTCGGGTTACAATGTTTACTGTTTGCCTTTGAGAACTACTCCAAGGAAAATGGTTTAAAGATTAACGCTAAAAAAACACAGACCCTGTCATTTGTTTAAAGGAATAGGACAATTTCCATCCACTGGGTAGTGAATAACACAATCTTGAGTAAAGCTAAAACATTAATTTACTTGGGGTTTCCTTTTAGTGGATATCCAAATAAAGTATTTATTATCACTCATTTGAGAGCAAAAGCTGATGCCCTAATATCACAAATTAAGCAGTTTAGGAATCGATATTGTAAATTCTCCTTGACTCAACCAATTAAGTTCTTTACGGGAAAGGTTTGCCCGAAATTATTATATGGATTTGAGTTGGGTATAGATTGGGTCTGGGAATATATTTCACTGTTGGAAGGTGTAATATGCCAAGCTGTACTAGGTGTCTCAAAGTCAGTCCCAATATCTGCTATAAGATATGAACTTTGTCAGTTTATAGGAAGTTGTTGCAAGCTCCAGGAAACACCCTTTACAGCGAGTTTGCTGAAATCATGGAAAAAAGAGAAGATTCGACAGTGACAGACTATAGGCCTCATTACACGGACGGCGGTGGTCCATGCCAGTAAAATACCGGCACCGCCTTGGTGGAAAGGGGAATTACCGCCCTATTCCAAGGTTGGTGGGGCGGTAATTCCCCCTTTCCCCATTGCCCTTCCCCATTCCCATTTTTGCCCCATAGGGCTCTATGGGAATGGGGAAGGCGCTAATCACGGTACCGCAAATTGCGGTACAGTAATTAGCTCCCTGGTCCCTTTGCGGGTTGGTTTTTAACGCCTGCAGAAACAGGCGTTAAATTCCCCAACCCGCAAAGGGACCTCGTAGTAAGGCGGTAAGGGTTTACCGGTACCGGTAAAATACTGGTACCGGTAAACCCTTACCGCCTACCGTGTAATGAGGCCCTATGTCAATCGCTGCTCTTTAATCATGAGGTGCTCTGGTTCCTCAAATGCAGACCTGATGGCCGACCTAACAAAGGTAAAGAAATTAATGTTGGATCAAGATTGTTGTGGGTATTTGCAACTATTCAATGGCTACACAAGTTTGAGTCATCTTCAGAAAGAGCATAAGCTTAGAGGCACCATTGCTCAGTATTACAATTGGCTGGAACAATCAGGCGTCTCTCTGCCTCTGTTCCTGGCAGCCATTTCCACTGGCTATGGAACTGACTATGCAAAAAATGGCCTTTACCCAGGCGCACCAGCGTTTCAGCAAAGGAAACTGCAAAGAATCCAAAATGTTGCGGCCCGCCTGCTCATTAACCTCCCTACCAAAGAACACATCAGCCCTACACTGAGAGTCCTCCATTGGTTCCCTATTGGCCGACGCACTACCTGTAAAGCCATGTGCATCACCCATCGGGCCATCCACAACACGAGCCAGAGTACCTTCAAGGCGAAGTCACCCACTACCACCCCTCCAGGACTCTCAGATCTGGCACAGCATCTCTCATAGTAGTCTGTGAGAAACCTGAAGGTGTCTTACCTGCTAGTCCTTAGGGATCTGTCACCCAGGTGGCCAGGACATGGCCATCGCTTTTGGGGGTGGACCAGTGAAGGAGGATCACCTGGGTGAGGGGTCCTCGGGGAGTGGAAGTGGGACACCGGATGGCGAGACGTGGTATCCCCTTCCCTGTAACACCTTTAGCCAATCCTACAAGGTAGGATATTTAGGAACTCAACCCCGCCTCCCTTTTCCAACAGGAACACTTTCTCACGGACAGCTCACTGTGAGAGAAAACAGACTAACACCCGAGCCGTATACCTGACATGTACCAATACAATGGTCAGGCAGAGTCAGGCAATTACTGATCATTAAGTAGCATGAAAGCACACTCTGAGCAAGGTAAATCACACGAGGAAGCAGCTGTTCCAAGATGGCAGTTTAATACGAGGAGAAATATGGCAAGACCGATGAGGGTTACAAGAAGGGACGTGCCCTTGAACTTTTCAGAGAAAGACTGTACTTACATGAGCCTTTGCGAATAAGAAATTTAAGACCCGGAATCAAAGCTGAAGAAACCAGCATTGTGTGTTGGAGGTACCCAGGGCTCTCCCATGGCTATAGTCAAGATGGGGAGGGTTGTTTGCTGCTAAGGTACTGTCCTTGGCTCCTACAACAAAGCAGCGCTGGTAAGGCCAGCACAGCCGGTGAGTTGTGGAGACTGATAACATACCGGTCTTTGTTGAAGCCGAGGTTGCAAGTAGCAACATTGTATAGTGAAAACTGAAGAGAACAGTGTGTGAATCATATGGGCAAGCGACGTGAACATGATTAAACATCAGATGAGTGATTGAACTTTGAAGCCAAGATACGATACCTTAGACAGAGTGGTCCGGCACCATGTGGGTGCTCATTCGAAAGTCTCTGTTAGATATCCTACTGAGAGGTGGCAAATGTTACAAGAAAAGGAATTTTGAAATCAAAGTGGTCCTGCAACGGCTCAAGCAAAACCCTGGGCACATTCGAAAGTCTTCGCTAGTAAGAATATAAAGAAACTAAATGAAGTTGGTCCGAGCCTGGCAGAGGAAGATCAGATAAGAGCTTTCTGTTAAAGCCAGTGTGTGCTAAGAATTTACATGTGAAATTAAAATTGGTCTGAACCCGGCTGAGGGAGTCTAATTGTGGTAAAAAGGATCTGAGCCCGGCTGAGGGGGATCTGGTGTGAACCGTGAGTCCCCCGAGAAAGAATATCATATGAACATTGTATAAAGAGGATGTGAGCCCAGATAGGGGGGATCCAATGTGAAGAACATTGTGTTGAAAGGATCTGAGCCCGGTTGAGGGGGATCCGGGGTGAATGGTGAATCGCCTAAAGAAATTGAGTACTTGTGAAATCTGAAAGAGGAAAATAACTTCATTTATTTATCGCATCAGGCCCTCTGAAGAAAGAGAGTTTGGGCCTCATTACAAGTGCTCCGGTCCGGAATTAACGCTGCCGGTATAACCATAGCGGCACCGTTTCCGTGTCCGCCTAATCATGACCTGCGAACCTGGAAATAGCACCACCTCCAACCGCCACTGCGGAGTTAAAGCTCCCGTAAACTCTGCCTGCACGGAAACCCCTCCGTTGCCGGCAATACGAAACACCGCGAGCATCACAACTAGCACGGACATGGAAACACAGACAACAAAATGGCGGTAAAACCGTGATCATGGTGGCGGTACCGCCGCCACAGTGAACATGACGTTAAACTGTGCCTGGTGTCCTGAATCAGGCCACAGGTGCACCAAATCAGCCCAGCTGAACCCAGCAGGCCACTGGAAGCATACAAAAACTGCCACACCCAGCCCAACTCAAAACAGAACCATGTAGGCAGCAGCTCTAGTAGCATTGGGACTGGGCCTACTCAACCAACAGGCAGCACTGCACATGATGGCAGTAATGTTGCAGAGGAGGAGGAGGAGGAGGAGGCGGAGGCATAGGAGGCGCAGGCGGCAACCAGCTAAGCCTGTACCCATGGCAAACCCCATTGTCCAGCCGGCAGCACCCCGCAGGCAGCCTGCAATACCACGCATCAGGGCCTCACCCTGGAACCTCACCCCAGGACAGATCCACACATTATACCGGCTGGACCGTCCAACAATCCTGTACATCACTGGCCTGATAGAGGACGACATCAGCAGCCACATAGACACCCCCACCGCAACCCCCCCCCCCTCCTGAAGGTCGTGTCTGTACTGCACTTTCTTGGCACCGTACCTATCAACACACAGTCGGTGAGCTGCACGGCCTATCACAACCCTGTTTCTCAATAATCCTGGGTCAGGGACTGGATGCCCTGTTGCGCCATGTGTCTGAACAGATTGCCCTACCCCGTACCCTCCCCCAGGTGATTGTCACCAAGTTGGCCGTCCATGCCATAGCAGGCATGCCAAATTGCATAGGTGCAGTCGACTGCACCCACATTGAGCTGACAGTACCACGTGCAATTGAAATGGTGTTCCGCAATAGGAAACAGTACCACTCACTGAATGTACAGATGGTATGTGATGCGACGCAAGTGATTACACATTGCTGCGCACGTTTCCCGGGCTCAACCCATGATTCAATGGTACTGCGGAATTCAAGATTGCCATGGTACATGGAACGCTATGCTGGACAAAGCACATGGCTATTGGGTGAGTACAGCTGCCAATGCTCCGGACCTGTGTAAGTGGGGTGTGTGTGTGTGACCAGGGCAATGAGCTACGTGAGTGGGCTGCTGCGACTGCACATGCATCACCCCCTGCCCATCCACTGAATAGACAGCAGAACCCAAACTTCACAAAGCAACACATGACAGGTAGCCACAGTGTGACCATACACACCCTGCCACCTGACACACACAGCCTGAACTCCCGCTGGCACACACACCTGGAGCCACAGCAAACCCCCCCCCATAATATGCAACACAGCACTCACAATGCACATGATGGGTGTACATGAGACGTCCTGCATCTACTATATCATCACTGTGGAGTGACCCTGCCATGTGTGCACATCACTGCACAATGCCATACTCACAAGCCACATGCACACCAATGCATTGGTCAATGTCCAGCTGCCAACCCCCACTATGATGGCCATAGAAGATTAACACCCATCAGTGAAAACACTGCATGACACATACGCATGAATGAACAATGACACAAGATTGCACTGCATCTGATGAAGACATGATACTACCAACACTGACATGTCTCCCACATCTACATCCCATGTAGGAGATTCCGGATATGCACTCACGCCATGGCTGATGATGCCTGTACGGAGGCCAAGGAACAGGCATGAGGATGCGTACAACAGGGCACATGTCTGCACATGTGGCATGATTGAGAGGACATTTGGACTACTGAAGGCCCGGTTCCGTTGTTTAAGCAGATCTGGCGGATCACTGCTGTACAGCCCAGTGAAGACGGGTAAAATTACGCTCGTTTGTGCCATGCTGCACAATCTGTGCCTGCGCAGGAACATTCCAATGCCCCCAGACGGAGATGATGAAGTTGGGTATGGTGACAGAGACGGAGATGGGGATGGGGATGGGATGGCACAACCACCTCCTGGGGGTCCACTAGATGGACAACAAGCATGGGATGCACTGATTCGCATTTACTTTTGAGAGACAGCACATCCACAGCATTTCAGGGATATGGTGATGCCACTAAATGAACAAAGGGTATTTCCGTGACCAAATTGTAATTGTCCCTACGGGTCGGCCATGTGTTTTCAGGCATGGATCTGTCGATCGTAGAAAAATTTCCTATGGACCTTACCCGACTTTTCGTCCACTAAACAAAAGATTAATCAGGCTGCTGTGCGCTGACATTATGTGATAATCCTATCACTTGCCCCATCGCCCTGGCTGACCTGCTTTTGCGGCACTAAATCATATCACCCGCCCCTGAGCCTGACATCAACAAAGCATTCATATTCCCTGCCTCTCTCCGTGACGTTACTGGGCTGCGTAGCCAAACGCGCCCAGTCGACTTCTACGCGACTTCACACAGAACCCGTAAAACAACACAGATCATCTCACAACACAGCGCACCACAATTCGGAATATGAAACTGTGGTTTAAAAGCAAACAGCAAGATTGTACAATTGGTAAAGTACATTTATATGACGTCAAATGTTGAGAGAATATTCAGCGATTCGCATTTGTCTTTGCTCTCGATCCGCAAAATTTCATCTTGAGTCAGGCGCTGTTCCTTTGCGGTACACAGGGTGTTGGTTTACGATAAAGGAAGCACTATGGCCGCACTGATAATCGCAAGGCTGTTCCAACAACGAGGCACTACACCACCGTAACGGTTGGTATGTTGCTTCTAGCCACTAGTACCGCGTAAGGGCATATTGGTCCTTGCCGATCGTCCCATAAAATGGTCAGGGTGGTGAAGTTGTTGACATGGAGCTGCACCTGGCAGCTGAAGAACCCGTTGGCCGGGGTCTGGAAATGATGGCATTGGCAGTAGAGAAGGATGTACCTGTATCAAAAACATAAATTAGTCTCTCCAGCCGATCTTCATTAAAATTATTCATTTTATTTATTGGGCCTGAAACTATTTGCTAGCGAGGATAGTGCAACCGAGTATGTTACGTTATTCCCACGAACCCACCCCCTCTCCTCTGCCTTTTTCAGAGCCGCCTCAGCGCCAGGGGACCACTTCGGCGTTGATAATGCGCGGTACAAAATGCCACATTGAACGAACAAGTACAACTTAACCGGGCTTTAACGCTACGCTATTGTTAATATATACCCGTATAAAATCATTTAAAGGGTTACTTACATTAGATTTGCATTTTCCATTGTCTAGGCGTAATGCAGTCCCTAAATACCACTCCGTCTGTGCCAGCGATCTTTCTTATAGTGAACAAACATGAAAATCGGTCTTGTTTCTGAAATTTCATCCTTATCATCTCTTACGTTATTGCAGCCCTCCTTCAAAAGAAGTCTTTAGGCACGGTGCCTGTCTGTCAAGGTAAAAAAACAATAGAACCTTATGCTGCTAGTCATGGACCACTTCGGCCCGCGAGCAATAAATCGAAGCAGCTGACCTTCACTGTGAACGTGCATACATTCTTACTTTGCAACATTCTGTGCAAAGCCATCCCTGCGAACTTGAATTTTACACTCCATCTTTGTATATTGTCTGCGTGCTTTGCAGCCCTAGAGAACCATAAATATGGAGATAATTGTCTATTTATGTAAAAGTGAGATTTATCGTTTGTTTAGTGGACGAAAGGTCAGGTAAGGTCCATAGCAAATTTTACGACGATCGACCGATTAATGTTTAAAAACACATGGCCGACCCATAGGGACAATAAAAATTTAGGACTGGAAATACCCTTTAATTGTACTGATTATGAAATGACAGATGTCCACTAATTATGGTACTTTTCAAAGGTGTTGTATTTTCAATAAACCAGGTAAGAAAGGGCATTGGGTAGGTAAGCTGTACACCTGTGCCCACCCGCCACCCAAACGTACACACCCCCAACCAGGCCCCAAACAACTAACCCCTAATGGACCTCCCCACCACCCAAACGTACCCACCCCCCTACACCCATGGTGTCCCCAAATGTCATGTTGACTGGCATCCCCACATGCCACTATTTGCGGCGGCGCTTATGCAGTGCCGTGTCCTTGCTGGCAGCTCCAGCCAGCCGACTAGAACGCCTCCATGTCCTGGCAGAGCTGGATGGGGTGGTGCTGGCTGAGGTGACTGTCGGTGTGACTGTGGGCAAGTGCCCTTGAAATGCCTGCTGGGCTACCAACATTGACTGAGCAATGCTGGATTGCACACTGTTCCCTTCCCTGACATGGCGTGCCAGGGTGACAATGGTGGCCGCAAATCACCCAATCGACCTGGAGAGCCGCCGCACTGACGTAGCATTGCTCTCACGCTGCAGCCTGTCCTCATCCCGCTGATGCACGGCCTCCTCATGCTGCAGCCTGGCCTCCTCCAGCTGACTTTCCACCAGCTGCGTCAGGGTGGCCTGTTGTTGCTCAAAGTGCTGCAAGCGTGTACTAAGCTCAGCCACGGAGGGAGTTGGGAAGCGCATGTGGCTGTGCAGTTCTTGGGGGCTGAACTGTAGGCCATGGATGGGTGACACCTCATCCATGTTGTCCCCCTCACCCTGTTGTACTGCTTCGGCCTGCATGGCCGGGGCACTTCCATCACTTGATGCAGCCTCCTCAGCTGTGCAGATGGGCTGCGAATCATCATCCGGGACTAGGGTGGGTGCCTGCATGGGGATGGTGGTGTATGCTGGTGTGCCTGATGTAGCCGGTTTGCCTGATGTAGCCGGTGTGCCTGATGTAGCCGGTGTGCCTGATGCAGCCGGTGCTTGTGTGCTGGAGCAGCTAGCATCATCCTCCTGGGCAGAAGTGCTGAGTTGGGCACGTGCAGGTGGCCGCTGCGTTGCCTCTTGGCCGTCGCTGTCACTTGTCTCGACTGTGGGGATACAGAGGGCATGCTGTTAGTTGTGTGATGTTACTAGATGTGTCCATCACATGCATCCAACATGATAATCCATGACCACTTGCATGTACACACTTGTGACTATTGATGCACTCAGGTGTGTGTGTGTCTGCTTCCAGTCAGGCACGCACTGTGTGCATTTCCAGGGTTCATGCTTTGGGGATGTGTTACTTGTCATCTGGCCAGTCAGTGGGTCCATTGGGTCACTCCTTCCCTGTTGGGGGAGGGGGGGATTGTGTGTAGGTCCATTGGGTCACTCCTGCCCTGTTGGGGGGGGGCATTGTGAGTGGGTCCATTGGGTCACTCCTGCCCTGTTTGGGGGGGTGGCATTGTGAGTGGGTCCATTGGGTCACTCCTGCCCTGTTGGGGGGGCATTGTGAGTGGGTCCATTGGGTCACTCCTGCCCTGTTTGGGGGGGCATTGTGAGTGGGTCCATTGGGTCACTCCTGCCCTGTTGGGGGGGGCATTGTGAGTGGGTCCATTGGGTCACTCCTGCCCTGTTGGGGGGGGGGCATTGTCAGTGGGTCACTCCTGCCTGTTGGGGGGGGCATTGTGAGTGGGTCCATTGGGTCACTCCTGCCCTGTTGGGGGGGGCATTGTGAGTGGGTCCATTGGGTCACTCCTGCCCTGTTGGGGGGGAGGCATTGTGAGTGGGTCCATTGGGTCACTCCTGCCCTGTTGGGGGGGGGAGGCATTGTGAGTGGGTCCATAGGGTCACTCCCATTCACACTTATGGCTTTGTACTATGTGCACTTACCAGCATGTGCAGGTGGGCTCACTCCTGCCTCTGCCTCTCCTATGCCGTGGATGCCTTCGAGGTGCATGACACTGCTGCAGCGCTCCTCCCACGGTTGCAACTTGAGAGGGGATGCAGGGCCTCCACCAGTGCCAGTGCTGTGTTGGTGGTGTGCAGTCATGAGGTTGCGCACCCAGAGCCTGAGGTCATCCCACCTCTTATGGCAGTCCTTCACAGAGCATGTGGTCACACCGACCGCTGTGCACTTGCGTGCTGCCTCCGCCCACACCTCCTTGCGCCGTCGCTGAGTAGCGCGCCGCTGGTCTGCACTAAAGAGCATTTCCGCATGCTCAACAATGTGGTCCACCAGAACTGTGAGCTCAGCCTCACTAAAGCGCGGCTTTCGCTGTCTGCGTGCTGGTATCCTGGATGCCATTTGATGAGTTGTCAGTCTCACTGAGGTAATCTGACCTATGGTGTCTGAGGATGGCAGTGGATTGTGCTTTATATAATGGCCGCCTCTCTGTTTCTGTTTTTTTCCCCGCGGTCATGGTGTTTCCGCTTCCGGTGTTGGTGTTTCCGCTTCCGGTGTTTCCGTGTCGGCGGGGGCGGACACGGATTTAGCACTGTTTTCTGTGGCGTAAAGGTCATGTGCGTGGGTGTTTAAATGACGGCGGTGACTCCGTTTCCGCCTCGGTGTGTTGCGCGCGACCCAAGTGCCGTAATCGGCCCTTCTTTCCGCAACTTTGCGGTCGCGGAAGTGGAGTAACCGTCGTCACGGAATCACCGGATTCCGGCACGGCCGACTCGTAATGAGGCCCTTTGAAAGACAAAGAGACTTGGGCACAGAAGGCTGTGATGCTAATGATTGAACTGTATCCTCATGCTAGAGACTCTGCTAAGCTCGAGTGAACCGCCTTATCCCATGCTGAAAATGTGGGGAAGGTAGGCCTGAACATCCTGACATATCATTTTGTGAACACTTCTTTCTTTTTGTAACATTGTTTCCCAAACTATTTGTATTTAGCAGTAAGGATTGGCTATAGGTTTATTGGTAAAGGCCCTTTTATTTTGACAAGACACCACTAGGACTGAGATTTAGGTTTAGGTAGGCGTTTTTCAACCCTTTTTTGAAGTTCAATAAACACCCTTGAACTGTGGTCACTTGTGCTTGTCTTACTGTTGATACCATGTCTTCCTTACAAGTCTCACAGTACAACTCCTGCAAACTCAGCGGACCCTCTTTGTCCATCCAAGCACCGACCATCTGGAACTCCCTACCCCTGCACATTCCCAATATTGACAATCACCTGGCATTCAGAAATGCCCTCAAAACCTGGCTTTTCCCTACCTCCTCTTGAAACCCTCCCCCACTCTACACTCTCAATAGGCGCACATAACGCTTCCTTCCCAAACACAACCAGACTCATACCCACCAATACCCCATGGACGGCGGCAGCGTTCGCAGCGTCATACCGTTACAAACTCTTCCTTCACAAACACAACTAAACTCATACCCACCAATACCCACCGGATGCCAGCATCCTTCGCAGCGGCACACTGTATCAAACTATCACCCTCGTTCAACCCCAGCCCTCCATCCCTTTGGGTCCTCTCTCACTGCTCAGACTTGCATTCCAGGGAGACAACGAATAGCGACACCAGCCAAATGCACAGGACAAAGAAAAAGAAGAAGAAAGCAATCGAACTACGCTAAGGTTATGGTACGTATACCTTACACCACGTCTGTGGACACAGGCCACAGGCACGGCCACCCATCCATGCACCCATCATCAGCTGCTCGTTATTCCGTAACGTATGCAGCGGTCTAGCTCTTTTTCCAACATGGCAGCCGCCGCTTCTATAATTCCTCCCTGCGGCATCCCCACTGTGCGTTGCAACCCTGCTCTTGACTCTCTTGGGGTAAGATGCTGTTTTCTTGTTCGTGTGCTCTTCGCTCACTCCCTGCGGCATCTTTGTTCCTCGTGTTGCCATATCACTCCTCTCATTCCTTGGTTCCTGCTTTCTTCGCTGGGATTACTTCTCTTTTTTTTTGCCGCTTTGTTTCCTTGTGTTATTTTTACCTTCCTGTGGAACCTTTCCTTGCCTTCCACTGGACTCCTGGTTCTGTCGCAGGGGTGCCATTCCTGTTTCTATCCTATTCCTCCTACCTCCTTATATTGAATGCCAAAGTACTATAGGATACTTCCTTCCCGATCTTGGACATTGCAATCCAACTGATCTTCAGCATTTCTCTGCTACTTTGTACCTTGGATTGAAGGGTTTTTTCGGCGCCTGTTGGCTTTTTTCCTTCATTGTGTCATTTCGGTTGGGAGTCTTGTGCCTTTGCTGGGAGACAGCTGGCATAGTGGCTTCCCCCCGAGATCTACCATACCTCTACAAACATAGACAATCTTCCCGAAAGAAAGGAACGCCATCACCACAGGAAGAATTATCTAGCCTATCCAGCAATGAAGACTCAGGTGAGGAAGACGTCCTCGTTGTTGACAGCAGCCTAGAATGCAGCTATGGCTATGCTATTCCTGCCTAGCAGCACACATAGCCGTCCACACTGAAACCCCTGACGTACCACAATGCCTCTGCCATTAGTATACAGTGACAACCATCGAAAAATAAATCAGTTTAGCTAGGTACACATTGAATCTTCAGCACTAGAACCCTATCCTAATACACCAACAGCACCCACCCACGCGCCTGACCTGCTGGCTCCTTACTGGAGCCTAGCCAGCCTACCTAAGTCCTAACCCGGCAGAAATACACACAAGCATCTTTAATTCAAACTCTTAGGACTTCCTGCAGATGAACTGCGGTCACCAAGGATGTTGTGAGACACCTGAAGGTGGGGGATTTGTCATCCAGGTGGGCAGGATACGGCCATTGTTATTGGATCCAGTTCCTGGGGGTGGACTAGTGAGGGAGGATCACCTGGATGAGGGGTCCTTGGGGAGTGCAAGTGGGACACTGAAAGGTGAGAAGCGGTATCCCCTTCCTTATGACACCTTTTCCCCATCCTGCCCGGTAGGATACTCAGAAACTCTACTCCCGTTTTCTAACAAGAACACTTTCTTACAGCATGAATGACAGGGGACCAATGCCCGAGCCGTTTACCTGACATGTCCCAACACAGGGGTCAGGCAGAGTCAGGCAATTACCGACAACTACATACACCTGACCAGCCTTTCCCTTCCTCATAGGGATAAAAGGCAGAGCCCACAAGCCCACTCCGAGCAAGGCAAAACGCACAAGGAAGCAGCCATTCCAGGATGGCAGTTCAAATGAAGGAAAAAGGCGGTGAGACCAAAAAGGACATCAAGGAGGGAGTTGCCCTTGCCATTTTCAAGCCAGATCCACAAAGCCTCTGACGAAAGATCCCGGGAATCGCAGCTGGTAGGTGCTGCAACGGATGTCAGCGGTACATAGCACCCTCCCACACTGTTAGCCAGGGCGGGGAGATGTGGTGGCCATCGAGGTACCATCCTTGACTACAGCGGAAAAAGGAACAGAGCGAGTTCAACACAGCTGGTGAGTCAGAAACACCTGATAGTAGACCAGCTTGCGTTAGGCTCAAGGTTGCAATAGCAGCTGTAAGAAGATAAAGTAGACAGAGGTTGTGTGTGAACAAACTGGGTACCAGAGTCAGAGTGGTCCAGCGTTGTGTATGCGCTCAGTTGAAAGGTCTCTGGCTGGTACCCCTCTCCTGAACAAGGAGACTGTGTTGAAAATTAGAGTTAAAGGAAACTACAAGTGCTAAGAGGCCATAGGGAAGGCCGTGCTATAATTTGTTAAGGTGGTCATACAAAGGTCAAGTGAAATCCTTTGTACAATTAAAAGTCCTTGACACATTGTAGAGGTTTTATTGTTACAAATTGGCTTTTGCGCCCGGCTGAGAGGAACACTGTGCGAACTGTGATGGTAAAAACCCTGCACTTGCCGTCGGCTAACAGAGTGGCCCAGCGAGGCAAGATCGCCCTTTGGAAGTCTCTGTTTGCATCGGTGAGCGCTCTGGAGATCTGAGCTCGGATGAGGGGGACCTAGTGTGGACATTGTGCGATTGTTTAAAGAGACATTAAGAGTCACGATTGTCATAGAAGAAGAGAAAAGCTAAGCAAAGCAAACTGTGCGGCTTAAGAGAAATTCTGACTGGGAGCTTAAAAGAGAGCCTGACTGTGGGCTGGAAAACCAAGGGAAGTGAATCCTGCACCATGTTAAAACACCTATGAACATTGTGATGACAAGTGTGAACCCGACTGAGGGATGTCCACAGTAAGTGGTTGGTCTGCACCCGACTGAGTGAGGCTGATGATTGAGAGAAGGATCAGAACCCGGCTGAGGCGGATCCAAGAGTGACAGGTATTCACCCCATGTAAAGATTAACCAAAGGAACTTTCGGTTTTCTATTTTGGTGTATCAGGCCCTCTGAAGCAAGAGACTTTGCATAAGAAGAGGCCTGGGCACAGAAGGCCCTGATACTGGAACTGTAACCTTGTGCTGGAGAAGCCCAAGAGTGTGCTGTGCTCAGGAGTCCCGCCTTGTCCCGTGCTAGAAAATGTGGGGAAGGGAGACCCCGGCTATAACATCCTGACTTATTTTTGTGAACACTTCTTTCTTCTCTTATGAATATTATCCCACACTATTTTGTAGCATAGCGGTAAGGATTGGCAATAGATTTCTTAGTATAGGCCCTTTTTATTTGACTAGACTCCACTTGGACAGTATTATTATTATTTGATGGTCGTAGCTTGCTCCCATTTCAGATTTAGGTTTAGGTTAGGTGTTTATCTCTCCCATTTTACAGTTTAATATACACCCTTGAACTGTGATCACTTGTGTCTGTCTTGCTTCGATACCATGCCTTTCTTACAGTGTTGCAACCACAAAGCGCTTTGAGGCCATACAAATGGGGAAAGGGTGCTATATAAATGATGAATACAATACAATTTAGAAATATTTCTGTGCTCCAAAATTAGAAAGTAGTTTTTACGTTTCTGATGAAATTTGCACCTAACTAGGGAAGTCTTGCTAAAATGAAAACTGATAAAGACATCAGAGTCATACGGTAGATTTTGTAATAACTCGGATAAGATCGAGACTTTGAAGCACCTGTTGGTGGAATGCCCTAGTTTGAAGAATCTGAGATATATGCATTTTAGGAAATTCTTTGATGCCTGTGTTACATCTGATTGTGACACCTTCTGGGAAAGATGTGTACGTGCCTGTAAAACATCGACTGTTATATCAGTGGTCACATTTTTGTATAGTTTGAAGCTTTTAAGCTTTGAGCTCAGCTGTTGTTCGCTGGCGGCCTTGCTTTTTGTATCGTGCAAATAAGTATGGTCCTCCCTTGCTGCCAGGACTCCCTACAGTGATACAGGGTGAACCGGCTGCCAGAGAGGCCAATCCCCCAAGGTAAAAAAAAACCTGCCAATGGGTAAAAAACCTTTTGACTGGTGGTAGGTGTAGCTGGAGATAAACACTGGCGATGTGAGGGCTGGAGTTTTAGCAGGAACCCAAGGCAGGTGAGCAATATTCAGGTAGCAGGATCCAATGGTGTTCAATTATGATGGAAGGCAATAGAACCCAAGGCAAAGCAGCCACCAGTGAGGACACAGGTAAGAAGGCAGAGCTGAATAAACAAGTAGAAGGAAAACAGAGCAAAGAGCTCTGAGGAACAGAGCGGGAAAGGAAACAGCTGAACACGCGGAGAACTAGTATTTACACAGCAAGTTACAATGTGTAGAGCTGGCATTTCGTCTCTGTACTTGTTTGGAATTAATCGGCCCCTCCTTCCAAAGCGTATGAGGTAGGTTATGTGGCAGCCATCTTGGGATTGGCCGATCCAGCTCTGGAGAACTGTAAGCAGCCATTGAAAGGTTGGCAAAGCTTCTCCGAGAGTTCTGCAAGTGCTGATTCCCTCCTATTGCGAAGAAAGGACCAGATTGGACGCTGACACATTACAGAAGTTGAATGAAATATGGACTGTGATCATTGAATGAATTTAGTAGGTAACTATCAGAGAGATTAATTCTATTGGAATGTTTCTATTTTTTTATTTTCTCCCTCTTTTCTCCTTTGTTTTAATCAGTTATGAAATGTTTTGAATATCATGTTTTAATTGTTTGCATATGTGAATGTGATGATTTTAATTTTATGCATTGTCTTATTGTGAAGATATGTTATGGTTGAATTCATTTTAACTGTGAGAAACCTGAGGGTGGTTTCACATATAGACCATGGGGATTATTTGTTCAGGTGGCCAGGGCACAGAAACAGACCCTGGGGGTGGACCGGTGTGGGAGGATCCCCTGGACAGGGGGTCCTTGGGGACTGTTGTAGGAATGCCCTCAGGTGAGACTCGGTATTCCCCCCTTGTGTCTGACACGCCCCTACCCGATATCCCCTTTGTCTTTGGAGGATATTGTCAGCAGAGTCCTGTTGCAACCCAACCTTTTAACTTAGAAAAGGGAAACAGAAAACACCATGGGAAATGAAACCATCTTTTGACCCTTAAAAGTAACCTAGACCCCCTCTCTTCTAAACCCAGAGGACATTGAATACATCCCTCCTTTTCTGTTTTCCATACACAAGCTATCTACTGTCACGACAGGGAACTACAACTCACATAATTCCCTCACTCCACTGAGTAACCCATGTACTACAACTAGAAATACCTCTAGTAAAATGCAGTGGCCCTGCCCCACTGAGACCCCGCAGTGTCAAGCGCTTAATCACAATCACAATCACATCCATTCTGCCTCTAAAGGACAATTTTTCCATCACATCTCCCCCTCCACAATTTCGAAAATCACTAAGAAGAAGAGGAGGTGACTAAGAAGAATAGAGATTACTCAAAGCCACAGAGAGAGACAGAAGACAGACTGCCACATGTTAATATTGGACTGTCCCACTAATGGAGTCGGGCACGGACAGGCAGACCCAGCCCAGACCCAGCCCAGAACTCACACCTGCAGCCCTTTAAAGTAACCCAGGCGTATAAAAGGTGGGGTACCTGGCAGAACATGGAGCAGCAGTTGGGAGAACTGAAGGGAGGCTGCGTGGCTGAGTCCAGCAAGGGAGCCCTTCCTAATCCCAGCCCTAATTGCTACCTCGGCCATTGAAAAGCCAGACGCTGAAATGCAGACCCGGTGTGGCTGGAAGCTTTCAGCCTGGAGAGAGAGCCAAAAAGCAAGGAGAGCTGCTTGCAGCAGGCTAGTGCTGCTTTTCCTGGGTGGATGTTGATCCCCAGGAGACAGAGGGGGAGGTGGCGAGACCCTGACCTCTGAGCTAAGAGCGGGGAGTATTTTCCCGACAGCATTGCGTGTCCGGTGAGTTTCTGAGTAAGGGGAAACCCGGAACACGTGTAAGGCTTATGAGAAGGATCACTCTTGACACGGGATGTGAACGTAATAACTTTTATTAAACTTGGAGTCCGTAACGTTTTCTTCAGGCTTTAACAGTTTTGTGGGGGTGAGGTGAGAAGTTGGGACTTCCCTCGATGTTAAATGTCCCAGTACGTGTGGCAGGTCCTTCACCCCGGAGGTTATGTCTTTTCGGTGACCTGAATCTCACCGGGTACCACAAAGAGAGAATAGATAGTATAAATGTCCTTAACTAGTTAGGGTCAGTATTGTTCCCCAGCAACGACAATTGCTCCCTTAAAAGTCTACGACCCTCCTTTCCATCTTGAGACCCCTTCGCCTTCTATTTTTTTCTCTTTGCCAATGTCCTTGCCTCTCTTGTTTAAACAGGCCTCTCCTCACAATTCAGACTCCTCTTGTTAACGTTTCTTTTCTAAATAGTCCTCTACCCTTTATATAACAGTTCGGGCACGTGTCACAGTCCTCACCTCCTTTAGGTTCTCTGCCTCCGCAGCGCTGTCGATGGAGCCAGGCCTCCTCCTCTTCGCCCTTCTCTCCTTGATTCGGGAAGATCGACTATCCCTCTAGGTCCTCGTTCGCTCCACGGCCTGCTTGTATCTTCAGCTTCTCCTTGATGTAACGAACCTCCCCTGTCTGATGGGCGCCGTCGCGTCCGCCAACTTCGTGTAGGACTCCGCCGTCCCCGACAGGCCGGAGTGCAGGAGTGAACAGCGCTCAGCTGTTGGACGGAGCAGCTGGGAGATACAGCTGACTGTCAGCGTCGGCTTCGTTCTTCAGCCTCTAAACCCAGGACTTCTCGGCGACGGTTCTCTTCTTAACTAGACTAAAAACTTTAACCCTTTTTCCTTAAAACATGCTCAACCGGAGCTTCCAACGTTTATATTGTCTCTTCCTAATAGGCCCATTCATACGCGGCCGTTTCCTCCTTCTGGTCTCCTTCCTCTTCACCGCTTTCAACCGCCTGCAGAGCCCAACCGCAAAACAAAAACAAAACAAAACAAAACATCATCCATCCACAGGATTGTTTCAAGAAAAGCACCCTTTCTTTTCCTGTTCTTTCCTCATTGGAGCATAGATCTGACTTTTCTTAGAAGACCCTCCCATCGCCACATCATCTCCTGCTGACATCACAATCCCCTCAGCTTTCCTGCCTGGAAGAGCCTCCCATCGCCACATCATCTCCTGCTGACATCACAATCCCCTCAGCTTTCCTGCCTTCCTGAATGACTGCACCTTCAGTTGATTGGCTCTGATCAATGCTCTGATCTGTACCTTTCTCTCTTAAACTGTCACATTTCCCCTCCCTTAAGCCCTTACGCTCGGGAAGGGCATGTAATCTAGACAGGAAGTCTGCTTGAGACATCTTGTTCCCAGATTGGTGAACAGTCTGGAACGAATAAGGCTGCAACGACAGGAACCACCTTAGCACCCGTGGGTTGGTTTCTTTGTTTCGAGACAACCAGACTAGCGGCGCATGATCTGTAACTAGTGTGAACTTCCGGCCCAGTAAATAATATCTCAAAGAGTCTATTGCCCATTTTACTGCAAGGCATTCTTTTTCTATCGTTGCATATTTCATTTCATGTGGCATCAATTTCCTGCTAATAAACAGAATGGGTCGCTCGTCTATCCCTCTGT
The DNA here is from genome assembly GCF_040938575.1 of Ambystoma mexicanum. NCBI lineage: Eukaryota > Metazoa > Chordata > Amphibia > Caudata > Ambystomatidae > Ambystoma > Ambystoma mexicanum. Next base: position 194,569,661 of record NC_090928.1, on the reverse strand, counting down.
TCTGAAAGAGAACGGCTCCTATGCCTGTTCCCGATGCGTCTGTATGCAGATAAAAAGGCATCTTAAAATCGGGGCAGTGAAGAATAGCTTTGTTCGATAAAGCGTTCTTGAGGGCCATAAAGGCTCCTTCAGTTTCAGGATTCCTCCGCTCTCTTTTTGGTGGTGCATCAGATTTTAATAAATTTGTTAAGGGTGTTGCAAGCGTTGAGAAGTGGGGTATGAACCTACGGTAGTAACCCACAAATCCTAGAAATGCTCTAATCTGTCTTGTGTTTGCTGGGAACTGTACTTGCTGGATGGCTTCTACTTTCTCTTGTTGCGGACTGATGGTTCCTTGTCCCACATAATAACCCAGATATTTGGTATGTGAGTTTGCCATATTTGTCTTCTTTGGATTTATGTGTAAGCCCGCTCCCTTCAGGCTCCGAAAGACTGCCCCCAAATGTTTTAGGTGATCGGCCCAGGTTTGGCTATAAACCACAATATCGTCCAAATAGGCTCCCACATAACCTTCATGGCCCTTAATTAGGTGATTCATTAACCTTTGGAAAGTGGCAGGGGCCCCATGTAAACCAAAAGGGAGAACGGTAAATTGAAACAAGCCGCTGGGTGTAGCGAAAGCAGTCTTTTCCTTGTCTTCGGGATGCAAAGGAATCTGCCAGTAACCTTTGGTTAGATCGATTGTTGTCAGGAACTTTGCTTCACCCAATTTCTCTAGGAGGTCATCGATCCTTGGCATTGGATATGCATCAAATTTGGACACCTCGTTCAACCTCCGAAAATCCATGCAAAACCGAATGCTCCCGTCTGACTTCGGAACCATCACCAGAGGAGAACACCAGTCACTATGGGAAGGCTCCACAACCCCTAGCCGAAGCATCTCTTGAACTTCTTTCTCCACAGCTTGTAATCTGGCCTCTGGTAATCTATACGGTCTTATTCGTACTCTGACACCCGGATCAGTCTGAATGCGATGGCAAGTTAATGTCGTTCTCCCGGGCACTGAGGAAAACAAATCGGCATGTAGATCCAGCAACTCGGCCAGTTCCTTTTTTTGATAAGGGTCTAGCTGTGAGTTTATGTTTAAAGCCTCCCTACCGACTGTTTTCTCTGAAGTCGGTAGATATTCTGTTGTCCCTTCTTCCACATTTATCATGGCAATCATCACATCTGGTTCTACCCACTTCTTTAACAAGTTGACGTGGTAGGTCTGAAGAGGGATTTTATTATCAGTTTGGCGTACCTTATAAGTCACTGGTCCTAGTACCTTCTCCACCGTGTACGGGCCCCTCCACGACGCTAACATTTTGTTTTCAGAGGTAGGAAGAAGCACAAGGACCTGTTCCCCAACTTGGAAGGTACGCAACCTTGACTTCTGATTATAATACTGTTCTTGCTTCCGCACAGCTTGCTGCAGATTCTCCCGGGCCACAGCTTGGAGCTTCTTCACTCTTGACTTTAACTCTGAGGCGTATTCCGTTAGGGTAACCTCTGGGTGAGCTTGCTCCTCCCATCCTTCTTTTAGAATATCTAAGAGAGTCCTCACTGGTCTTCCGAACAAGAGTTCGAACGGGGCATAACCCGTTGAGGACTGAGGCGTATTCCTCAATGTCATCAAAACCCATGGTAACAGCCTATCCCAATTTCGCTCTTCAGGTTGTACAGTCTTCCTCAACATCTGCTTTATGGTCTGGTTGTATCTCTCAACCAGGCCATCTGTTTGGGGGTGGTACACGGCTGTTCTAAGTTGTTGTATGTGTAATGTTTCGCATACTTGCCTTAACACAGCCGACATGAAGTTGCTGCCTCTGTCGGTAACTATCTCCTTAGGAATACCCACTCTTTCTATAAATGGAACGAGGACATCACATATCTGTTGCGCAGAGGTGGAACGCAATGGAAAAGCTTCGGGGTACCTGGTCGCATAGTCAACGACGACTAGCAGATATTTGTGACCTCTACTGGTGGGATCCAAGGGACCGACGATGTCCATTCCTATTCGTTGAAAGGGTTCTAAAATTAGTGGCATTGACTGTATAGGCGCCTTGCTTATATTTGCTCGATTCTTTTTTTGGCATTCCGAACACTGTTGGCAGAACCGGGCTACTTGACCATAAATCCCCGGCCAAAAAAATCTCGCTAAAATCTTTTGTGTGGTCTTTTCTACTCCTAGATGACCTTCCCCTATCTGTAGATGGGCGACCTCCAGAACAGTCCGGTAATATTTGTGGGGTATCAACAATTGTCGAAGAGATTCTTGGTTCGGCCCTGTTGTCTCTCTATAGTATAACCCATTCTCCTTAATAAAATGGGGAGTCTTTCCACTCGTACCTAGTCCTATTGAGTCTCTCGCATGTTTCAGGAGGGGGTCGAGTTCTTGGGCCATACGAAAGCTATCGCCTCCTTCATCTATTTTCCAGTCTATGGCGACAGGGCACATGTTCTTCGTGATCCAGGCTTGTTTTTCTATCCTTCTCTGATTTTTACTTTTTCTCCTCTTATTGTCTCGGGATATCACTTCTTGGTTATAGAAAGGGGCCTCCTTTAGCCACTGACTCTCAATCTTTCTAATAAGTCGTGGTAGATCAGGCACATCAGAGCCAACTAACAATGGTTCCGGCAGCGTGGGCATTATTGCTGCCTTCACAGTCATTTGTTCCCCAGCTAGCTTAACCTTAATCTCTTTGACTGGGTACCTTTTAACATCCCCATGCACACATCTGATGGATATTCTTTTGTTCAACCCCTCGACTCCACCTACCAGTTCAGGGATCACCGCTGTCTGAAGACTTCCTGAATCTAGCATGGCTCTGGTAGGTCGACCCTCGACCTCGGCTTCACATACATAAGGATACGTGGTCTTCCGGCTTGGAGTAGCTTCATACTGGTTGATCTCCTTGGTTGCATCGAGAACTCCTACCTCCATCGGTTCTGCTTTAACCCTCCTCGGACACAGCCTGGCTAAGTGACCCCAATCGCCGCACTCAAAGCATTGCGGTCCTTTGGCGCTGAGGCTCGGTGGTCTGGAGAGCTGGGAGGTCAACTGGTTTTCACTAATAGGCCGAAATCGTCCTCCTTCCGAGTCAGTTTTTTTAAGCATTGAATTTGGCCATCGAGAGGTGGGCATAGGTCGGATGGCCATACCGGTGTGACTTCCTCCGGCCCTAGTAGTGGAAGGGTAAACCATTAGCTTCGCTTGACCGGCCTTCTGGTATGCAGAAGCGATATTGACTGCCTCAACCAGAGTGGGCCTATGATGTTGCCTCACCCATCTCTGCATTGGGACTGGCAAAGCCTCGACAAACTGCTCCATTATGACCTTCTCGGCTACTTCATGAGCTGTCGAGGTTGTTATTTGCATCCATTTTTCCCCTAATTCCTTTATCCGGTAAAACAGCTGTCGAGGTGTCTCCTCCGCCAGGAGTTTAGCCTCACGAAACTTGATTCTGTAGGCTTCGTCGTCATGCCCGAGCCGCTCAAGGACCACCCGTTTCATATCGGCATAGGCTGTGTCCCCGGCTGGGTATGCGCTTTGCATCTCTCCGGTCATAAGTGGTGCGATGTAATGGCACCACCTCTCGGCAGGCCATTGAGCATTCCTGGCGACTCTCTCAAAATTGACAAAGAAATGGGCGGGGTCTTCACCACTGGAGAATTTCTGAAGGACTGATGTAGGGACAGGTGTGTGAATTCTCATGTTGGTGGCCTCCAGCAACTGGGCCTGCTGTACCTGTAGCGCTTGTTGGAAAGTTTGTCGATCAGCTTGGGCCTGTTGGCTTTGAATTTGCAGGGCCTGCTGTAACAACTGTTGGCCCTCAGTCAGGGTCTTGATTAGTTCTTCCATCGTCTCCGTGTTCCGATAAATCCCACTTCTGACACCAAGATGTAAGAGTGTGTATTGAGAAGGATCACTCTTGACACGGGATGTGAACGTAATAACTTTTATTAAACTTGGAGTCCGTAACGTTTTCTTCAGGCTTTAACAGTTTTGTGGGGGTGAGGTGAGAAGTTGGGACTTCCCTCGATGTTAAATGTCCCAGTACGTGTGGCAGGTCCTTCACCCCGGAGGTTATGTCTTTTCGGTGACCTGAATCTCACCGGGTACCACAAAGAGAGAATAGATAGTATAAATGTCCTTAACTAGTTAGGGTCAGTATTGTTCCCCAGCAACGACAATTGCTCCCTTAAAAGTCTACGACCCTCCTTTCCATCTTGAGACCCCTTCGCCTTCTATTTTTTTCTCTTTGCCAATGTCCTTGCCTCTCTTGTTTAAACAGGCCTCTCCTCACAATTCAGACTCCTCTTGTTAACGTTTCTTTTCTAAATAGTCCTCTACCCTTTATATAACAGTTCGGGCACGTGTCACAGTCCTCACCTCCTTTAGGTTCTCCGCCTCCGCAGCGCTGTCGATGGAGCCAGGCCTCCTCCTCTTCGCCCTTCTCTCCTTGATTCGGGAAGATCGACTATCCCTCTAGGTCCTCGTTCGCTCCACGGCCTGCTTGTATCTTCAGCTTCTCCTTGATGTAACGAACCTCCCCTGTCTGATGGGCGCCGTCGCGTCCGCCAACTTCGTGTAGGACTCCGCCGTCCCCGACAGGCCGGAGTGCAGGAGTGAACAGCGCTCAGCTGTTGGACGGAGCAGCTGGGAGATACAGCTGACTGTCAGCGTCGGCTTCGTTCTTCAGCCTCTAAACCCAGGACTTCTCGGCGACGGTTCTCTTCTTAACTAGACTAAAAACTTTAACCCTTTTTCCTTAAAACATGCTCAACCGGAGCTTCCAACGTTTATATTGTCTCTTCCTAATAGGCCCATTCATACGCGGCCGTTTCCTCCTGCCGGTCTCCTTCCTCTTCACCGCTTTCAACCGCCTGCAGAGCCCAACCGCAAAACAAAAACAAAACAAAACAAAACATCATCCATCCACAGGATTGTTTCAAGAAAAGCACCCTTTCTTTTCCTGTTCTTTCCTCATTGGAGCATAGATCTGACTTTTCTTAGAAGACCCTCCCATCGCCACATCATCTCCTGCTGACATCACAATCCCCTCAGCTTTCCTGCCTGGAAGAGCCTCCCATCGCCACATCATCTCCTGCTGACATCACAATCCCCTCAGCTTTCCTGCCTTCCTGAATAACTGCACCTTCAGTTGATTGGCTCTGATCAATGCTCTGATCTGTACCTTTCTCTCTTAAACTGTCACAAGGCTTAAGCGGGAACTTGTCAGAAACATGAACTTTTCTTGTGAGCATGAAATCCACTTTTTAAAAAAAATACATTATTTGCATTTTTAAAGCGCTCACACAGCCCAGGGGCATTGAGGCGCTGTTACAGGAATATGTCTTAGTTGCGTACTTATAACACACTTAATACCCAGAGGTTTCTAAGCACGGACCCAGGGATCGAACCTGTGTTGCTTCGTGCCGTCTTGTTTCCAAGGTGAGCATGTTGCTGCTTGAGCTATCCTCCCGGACATATTTAACCATTAAGGAAAGGTGAATTATGGGACATGTAGTGGAAATACAACCTCAAAGACATCTGCACCTTGCCTATAACTTGTAAACTGTGGACGATTCTACAGAATAACACAGAGCTCCGGCATAGTGAAAGTACCCAATTGAAAGACTGTTTAGTTGACTGTGAGAAACTGCGAATTGAAGGGATTGGAAGTTTAGGGGAAGGAAACCCCTACCAGTGTTGTGATTGCAAAGTCTGAGCTTGGCTGAGGGAGACCTACATGGAATCAAGTGCTTCTTGTTGAAAGAGGTCCGAACCCGACTGAGGGAGACCTGCATACCTTTTAAATCCTGTGCGAAAGGTCCGAGCCCGACCGAGGGAGACCTATAAACGAACATTGTGTTTAAAGGGTCCAAGCCTGACCGAGGGAGACCTATTGAGACTTTGTGTTTAAAAGGGGTCCGAGCCCGATCGAGGGAGATCCAGTATGAACTGTGAACCTGAGCCTTGAGAACTTTCAGATCCTAAAGAGAAGGAACTTTGTTTTCTGTGTGCGATTTTGTTTTGGAAAGAGACTTGGTCACGGAAGGCCCTGGCTTATGTCCCGAACTGCAGCCTCGAGCTGAAAAAGCCAGAGAGTGTTCCAGTGCTGAGTGTGCCCCCTTGTCCCATGCTGAAAACGTGGGGCAAGGAACCCCACTGTTTAGCAAGGCATAAAATAAGTGGTATCGCATCGCAATTTGTGATATAATACTGCTGTTTTGCTGTGTATTTAAACAATCATGTCGCACAAACTGCGATATGATTTCCACAGCTAAAAAAGATTGTGCCTTTAAAGTCTGCCTCTCCACAGCATGCACTGCAGGCGAGGCAGAAGCACCCGGACTGGGCTAAAAACATTGAATCAATATTATGAGCCCAGCCGGGATGCAGCGTCATCACGTCGTGAGAGGAGGATCTCAGCTCCCCTCTCACACTCTGGCTTCGTATTTCTAGAGGTAAGGTGGAGGGAGTCACAGTGCTAGGGGAGGTTTGGGTGGGGGAACCGGGCCCTTTTGAGGCAAATGTGTTTGGGTGCTGGATGTAAGTGGCTGATGATATTTCTCCCGCCCGTTCGGGTGGGAACAATATTATTCTCAGCCACTTGCTAACACCCAGCACTCGCCGTAATAATGCAGCCTGCTTCTCGTAGAAGGCCTTTCAAAAGGTCTTCTGCGATCAGCAGGATGCGTTATTACTGCGGGTGCTGGTGTTAGCAAGTGGCTGAGAATAATATTTCTCCCGCCCGAACGGGCGGGAGAAATATTATTGCCAGCCACCCTCTAACACCCAGCATGCGCCGTAATAAGACAGCCTATTCTCTAACACCCAGCACCCGCCGTAATAACGCAGCCTGCTGCTCGTAGAATAGGCCTTCTACGAGCAGCAGGCTGCGTTATTACGGCAGGTGCTGGTGGTAGAGAGTGGCTGGCAATATTTCTCCCGCCCGCTCGGGTGGGAGAAATGTCATTCTCAGCCACTCTCTAACACCCAGCAGCCGCACTAAGCAGCATCAGTCCCGGGTGAAGATGTGTGCTTCCCAGCCCCCCCCACTGCTGATGGTGGAAACAGTGGGGAGGGTCGGACTGAGGCATACAATTGTCTTGGGCACCAACGAAAAAAGTGCTTCACAGTGAATTCATTCCTTTTGTGACGTTGTTTGAATAACCCATGGGGGAGGTGATGCAAATTGTACATTTTAATTCAGCAACACTGGTCAAAACTATTAACCATTAGGGCCAGTTTGATGAGTTACTGGACTCCAGTAACTCATCAAACTGGCCCACATTGGCAAAAAAGGTGGGCCACTAATTTCACCAAACAAATGGGCCCACACAGCTTCCAGAAGGCCTTTCAAAAAGTCTTGAAGGCTGTGTTATTACTGCTTGGGCAAATGTTAGTAAGTGGCTGAGAATAATATTCCTCCCGCCGTAGAGGGCGGGAAAAATATTATTCTCAGCCACTCTCTGACACCCAACATCCGCAGTAAGCAGCATCAGTCCCGGGTGAAGATGTGTGCCCCTCCGGATCCCCCACTGCTGATGGTGGAAACAGTGGGGCAGGGTCGGACTGGGGCATACAATTGTCTCGAGCACCAACGAAAAAGGGCTCCACAGTTGCAAATCAGAATTAATTCCTTTTGTGACGTTGTTTGAATAACTCAAGGGGGAGGTGAGGCAAATTGTACATTTTAGAATAATTCAGCAACACTGGTCAAAGCTATTAGCCATTGGGGTGTGAAGGATTCGAATGGGTTGTCACACATCGGACCAGGACCCTTGGTCTTAGCCTAGGATGTAGCGCTCAATGAGAATATTTTTTCTTTATTTTCTACAAATTCGAATTGAGCTGATACCCAGCCCGCCTAACACCACCTTTTACAAATACCCCGGGTCACAATGGACCATGAACCAGGCCGGTGGGTGGTAATACAATATTTATTTGTTTTAATTTCAAAGGAAATCACACAATTTTTATATTGGGCAGCAATCACCAATGGGGTGATAATGACAATGAAATACTCTTGGATAACCTTCTACAAGAACATATCGAAAGCACACATGAATAGGAGCACCTTTTCTATTCGGGTAGATAGCACCCGCGTTAAGGTTTCCCCCTGCAATGTTCCCTCAAACCCAAATTAATCAAATTCTGAGTGGGTGGATAGAAAGAAGCAGCAGGGAGGCAGGGATCTGAGGCAGCAAACAGAATCAAAATCTGACCTTCCCTCACAAAATAAGAGGCAAAAACCCTTTGCAATGGCATAAAATGACACTCGGAATTTGACAAATAATTAATTATATGTGTGGTTAAATAATGATGTACATATGTTTTATCACAGTATCAGGGATGTTATATGACTAGCAACTATAGGACAAAGTATCACAAAACCATACAGTCCAAAAGCCACTTAAAATTGACAACAGAGTGCAGTCAAATTAACACGTGGAAAAATTGTAATTTACACTTTTTGCAGTTTTAAATGTCAAACGTTTTCTTTTTTTAAACGGGTGAAATATACAGAATCGGAATGCAGTTTTTAGGCTGGGTGATAGATGCACATCACAGGGACAATAAAGAAGTGAACGAGTGACTATAGCTGTACACTTGGATGAGATTTTCAATGTGAAAGAAATTCGGTTTTGGTAAAATAAAGCAGTTAAAAAGAGAAAATCGGTTTGGAAAGAAAAAGGACAAGTTTTACTTAAAGTAGATTATCAAGAAGATAGCGCTGCCCATGAAAACAGGTTAAGCAGCCGTCTTAACCTCCTTCACGCCGCGTGTCTCTTTATGTGGAAATTAATTAAGTTAGGATGGCGCTAACACTAGGAAATCAAGGACAGGATGCACAGAGAATTCTAACAGTTTTAAACAAGTTACCACGGTATGAATAGGATTACTTAGAACACAGGACAATGACAAAGGGTCAAGATGGGATAGGCTATGTGTTGCTAGCGGATGGGGAAATACTCACAATCTGCACTTGAGTTTGGGATTTGGGACAGCTAACCCGTTTCTGGACTCAAAGGGCTCTGGTCACAGCACAGCAGGTGCCCCTTACAGCAAACAGCTGGGCAAGTCTGGTCACTGGATGGCAAGGGTAGAGCGGGCATGCAGGTAGTGGGCAAAAAGCTGGTCTGGTCACAGGATACTCCCAAAAGAGTACAACAGCTTTTTCTCCTTCGTTATTGGGATTTTTAGTGGGGTTTCTGGATCAATGGCCTTGCTGGGATAGGATCAAATATGCTTTGGCCTGGCAATAGAGTCTGGAATCTTGCCAAGATGGATCTGGAATGTCCGGATGCGCAGGCGCTGGAAATTCAGGAGACAGTGTCCTGTCCCTGTGAGCTCCCACCCCTTATATAAAGTGGTGACATCACCAGGTTTATTGTTGGGCAGAACTAAGCTAGACCTACTCCCAAGAACCGGATAGGTCAGTCTATGTTGGCCGCCTCCTCCAGGAGGGGACTCAGTTTCTGGGGTTGTGTTTTATGATATACATAGCCATCCCACCGTCCTTTTTGCCAAAAATCAATCTTAACATAAATCACACATTTGTACAGATGTGGCATTTTGGCAAATTACATAGGCAAGTTACATATTTCACACTGAGCATAGCAGTCCAATTCTCCCGTTTCTAGGACTTTGTTTCATCTGTCTAATAATTTTTCATCATTTTCACTGAAACTATTTTACCTAAAATTCTATAACTTTATACATATGTATGTATTATCATAAGGCATGTATTAAATTTCAAAGTGGCATCATATACACTTTCCTCAGAATATCCAATTCTCTGACATTTCTGTCCCCAATATGTGTCATGATCTCTGCTTCCAAAAGGTCAGGGTTTTCCCAACTCCCTTGGAAGCAGATCCATAACCCAGGTTCCGAGTGCCAACCAGTCCCAATTGGGACCTTTTGGACCCAGTCCTGGCGCCAGTGGCACCAGGCTCATAAATATGCCCAGTCCCAGCGCTGGAAGCGCCGGGCTCATAATGCTTTGGTGGACTTACCTTCAGCAGACCATGCTGCTTACTTGCCTGCCAGTTGAGCCTCTGATCCTCTTCTGTTTGGAACTACTTTTCCTGTTGGGTGGGGCTGGAGCCACTCCCTAGATTCAGAACACTGGAACTCTTCTGGAAGGCAGGAACTCTTTTCTTACCAGGAACTCTTTTCTTACGTAGGCGTGGCTGTGGAAGGAGACACCTAAGCACTACAGGAGGCTATTTAAACCACACCCGGTGGATGAATCTTGCTTTGCGTTATTCTGCAACCTCTGCAGCAGAACGCTCATCGTGTCTTCTGCATCCGGTCCTGGGCCTAAGGAAAAAGGCTTACCATCCTGAATCCAGTCTTCAGCAACACCTATAAAGACAAGAAAGAACAGGTTAGCATTCCGGCATCTGAAAAGCAAAGGCTTACCTACTCTTCGTGCGCTCCGGAGGTCTTCACACTGCATTCCGGCATCTGAAAGACAAAAGTTTACCAACTCTTTGCACGCTCCGGAGGCCTTCGGCGCTGCATCCCGCATCTGAAAGACAAAACAAGGTGCGTTTAAAGACATTGGGGAACTTTAATACTCACGTGCCATTACTCCTTTCCACATCTAATCCAGTGGGTATTCCGGCACCCTGCAGCCGCTCCGAACTCGTACCTGCAAAATAAAAAGACAGTTAGAGCGCATAGTGAAGCAGGCAACAAGCGCTTACTTACGTGCTTCCAGGCGCTTCTATTCATCACACGGGCTCCATCTTCAACTCACTTCAGCCCGTCATCCGCCATCACCGGAACCCTGCAAAACAAGAGACATCATTACTAAAGACTTTAAAGACATTTGAATGACTCGAAACTTACCGTTCGTGCAGTAAACGACGGACAGCAGTCCTCTGAAGTTAAGAGGCCTGCGCTACCTATCCAGTGAAGAAACTGGTTACAGCACCCTGCCCCGAGGCAGATGGAGAGCTCGGCATTCACTTACCTAAGGTGAGAGCGTTAACCTTTGGGGGTCTACAGGAGAGGAGAAGAGGAAAGAGATAGGGACACCCCAATAACCCCAGTTCATTAACCCCATATTTTCTATCTGCAGACATCTTACTCTACACGTCAGGCATACAGTGCACAGAGGTCCAGCCCAAAGAGCCGACCGGGTGCTACACATCACCTTTGAAGATACGGTAGTCGCCCAGTCAAGACCGGCGCCTCTGCGAGAATCAGGTGAGCGTTACAGAACGCAAAGCCTACCGCAAAACTCTCGCCCAGGCGCTATGGAAACCTCGGATACTGACCCCCTAGCCCGGTTACTTGGGGAACTAAGGGCAGAAGTGCATGCAGCTCGTCAGGAAACGAATGCTCTAAGAAGGTAACTAATTATTTCCAAGGAGAGAACAGACAATCTTGCTAGACAAGTGCTACAGTCACAAGCCGGACAGACCCCGTTACCCGCATCAGGGGCAAATCTTCCTTCAACATCCTCTATGAATCCAGTGCAGATCAACCTACCTGGGAATGTACCTCTGGCTCCGCCCGAACGATTTTCTGGTGACCCAAAGAGGTTTGCAGTATTTATCAATCAGTGCCGGTTGCACTTCTTATGCCGGCCAGCAGCCTTTCCAACTGATCAAGCAAAAGTAGCTTTTGTACTTTCGTACCTTAGTGGCAATGCGGCAGACTGGTCGATCCCTCTAGTTAATCAAGATGATACGGTTCTCCATGATTTTCAAGCCTTTCAGCTTAGTATGGAAAAACTGTTCGCAAGACATTCACAGGGGCAGGCCTTGGACAATGAGCTTCTTTCGTTGCGACAGGGTAATCAAGACCTTTTGGCTTATATTGCATCTTTCAATAGACTAATAGTGGAAACTCAATGGCCTGAGGACAAAAGGATTACGCTGTTTTATAGAGGTCTACGTGGAGAGCTCAAAGACGTTTTAGCCCAAGTAGTGAATCCCCCACAAGACTGTTCGGATTATATAGACTTGGTCGTTCAAATAGATCACAGGCTGCAGAACAGGAAGGCCGATCGTTCCAAGTTTGATGCTCGAGTATTTTCCAAACCACCAACTCCTTCCAAAGGAGTAGACTCCAGGGAACCCATGCAAATAGGGGGTCTGAAAGGTCCTCTAACACAAAGGGAGCGGGAAAGGAGGAAACAGTTGCAATTATGCCTATATTGCGGAAACTCAGGGCACTTTCTTCGAGACTGTCCGGTGAAACCTGCCAAGAAGGCAGTAGGAGCTGCAGTTACCAAAGTTACAAACTCTGAGCAGGGAAACGACCTCGCCCGACAAGAATAGAGGTCCTCTTGCCGAGCGTGAAAACCAGTTCCGTGACCTCGCATTTCGTGATACCTATGGTCCTCATTAGCCCTGATAATCCGGATCGATTACATGCAATTGAAGCTTACGTCGACAGCGGTGCCATCGGCAATTATGTGGATCATGAAATGGTTTTGAGGATTAATCTAACTCTTTGTCCCAAGGCTGTAAAGGACGTCATTACTACGGTGGATGGTACGGAGATAGCCTCCGGGCCAGTAACGCATACCACTCAAGAGGTGACGCTAGTAAGTCAAGATGGACACCATGAGAAGATCGTGTTCGATGTGATCAAGGCCCCTCAGTTTCAGATTATTCTAGGAATACCTTGGTTAGAGAAACACAATCCTCTGATCGATTGGCGAGCAAGAACGGTCCAGTTTCCAGAATGTGTCTCTACTTGTCACCCTCCACCTGGTGTTGCACTGGCCGCAATTTCTTCAGAGACTCCCCAGTTACGTCCCGAATACCTAGAATACCAAGATGTTTTCCGGAAGGATCAGGCTAACTCTCTACCTCCTCATAGGTTTTATGACTGCCAGATAGACCTGATACCTGGATCTACTCCTCCTTGTAGTAGAATTTATGCCCTCACCGAGCCTGAGAACCTTCACCTTCGACAATACCTGGATCAATACGTGGCAAATGGGTTTATTCGTCCTTCCAAGTCCCCTGCTTCTTCAGCTTTGTTCTTCGTTCCAAAAAAGGAAGGAGACCTTAGAACTTGTATCGATTATCGCTCCCTGAACCAGATCACCGTTAAGAATAGATATCCGTTACCTTTGATCCCTGAACTCCTGGACCAAGTCAGAAAAGCATGCATATATACAAAGCTGGATCTTAGAGGAGCTTACCACTTGGTACGAGTAAAAGAGGGCGATGAATGGAAGACGGCCTTCCGCACCAAGTATGGGCTATTTGAATATCAGGTCATGCCCTTCGGACTTTGCAATGCCCCGGCCGCGTTTCAATATTTTATGAACGATGTCCTCAGAGAGCTCATAGATGTATGTGTTGTTGTTTACATTGACGACATCCTCGTTTATTCTTCATCGGAATCTGAACATCGGAAACACGTGAAAATGGTCCTCGAAAGATTGCGTCAACACAAACTTTTCGCTAAGTTGGAAAAATGTGTTTTCAACGTGACTGAAGTTGAATTCTTGGGATTCATATTATCACCTGGCGGAGTGCGTATGGATTCAAAGAAGGTCGATGCAGTTCTCAAATGGCCATCACCATCCTCCGTAAAAGGTGTGCAAAGCATGTTAGGCTTCGCTAACTTTTACCGCAGGTTTATCCCCGAATTCTCTCGAATAGTCCAGCCCATCACTGCCTTGTTAAAGAAAAACAAACGTTTTGAATGGTCTACCGAGGCGGAACAAGCTTTCCAGGATTTGAAGACTAAATTTATCTCTGCACCAATCTTAAAACACCCTCGCCCCGAACTCCCCTACATCGTGGAAACTGATGCTTCAAGCCTTGCCATGGGGGCAGTTCTATCACAAAAGGACCCGGTAACCAATCAGTTGCATCCCGTGGCATTTTGGTCCCGCAAATTCTCGCCTCCTGAAATCAATTACACGATTACTGACAAGGAACTTCTGGCTATCAAGTCTGCCTTTAAGGCTTGGCGGCATTATCTGCTGGGGGACCGACACACCGTTACTGTGATTACGGATCACCGAAACCTGCAATATTTGAAGACCGCAAAAGCCCAATCCTCTAGACAACTCCGTTGGGCATTATTCTTTGCCGAGTTTGACTTCATAATTACCTATCGACCTGGTACAAAGAACGGTAAAGCCGATGCCCTTTCTCGGATGGGAGTGGAAGAACACTTGGTCAACCCTAAACCTGTACCAATCATTCCCGAACAAAGAATTCTGGGTGTAATCGCCACAGAATCCATAGAGGAAGTTAAGGATAAAGCCAGGCAACTTGTAACTCCAGCAGACATACAGAATTGGCATCTGCAGGGAAAGGACTTTGCAGTAAAGGACAACTTATTGTATTTCCAAGAACGATTATACCTACCCAGCACAGATTTACAGAAAAAAGTAATCTTTTGTTATCACGACTCTTTAATGGAAGGTCATCCCGGTATAGCCAAGACCTCAGAAAAGATCAAGCGCTACTTCTGGTGGCCGTCTTGGAAAAAAGATATCAGAGACTTTATAATGTCCTGTGGAGTATGCGCCCAAAACAAGAGTCAAAAGGAAAGACCAGCAGGCCTCTTACGCCCTATTGACATCCCACCTCGCCCTTGGCATACGCTTTCTATGGACTTCATCACCGATCTACCTCCATGCTCCGGATACAATATGATTCTAGTAATCGTGGACTTATTCTCCAAGATGGCGCATTTCATTCCGCTCAAAGGCTTGCCAACAGCAGCAACTCTGGCCCGAGAATTTCTCGAAAACATCGTCCGACTGCACGGTTTTCCTTCGGTTCTAATTTCGGATCGAGGTAGTCAATTTATTTCTCATTTTTGGCGAAGTTGCTGTCGGTCGGCTCAAATTGATGTGAGACTATCGACCAGTCACCACCCTCAGACCGACGGACAAACCGAGAGGACCAATCAAACTCTGGAACAGTATTTACGCTGCATGCTGCAACAAACTGAAAAAACTTGGAAAGATATCCTTTGGATAGCCGAGTATGCCTACAATAACTCTGTCCATTCGGGAACTGGGAAAACCCCGTTTTTTCTTTTGTACGGCAGTCACCCTCGAACCTCGGAGTTGGATCCCCTCCAAGATCTTGAAACACCAGCAGTAGACTACCTGCATTCTACAATCACCCAAGCCTTTAAGGAAGCTGTTTCTCACCTTCAAAGGGCTAAAGAACAATACAAGAAAGGAGCAGATCAACATCGGAAGGAAGCCCCTCACTATCAAGTAGGGGATCAAGTCTGGTTATCCACCAAATATCTATCTCTAAAAGGGCCACGCACATTCAACCCAAGATACCTTGGTCCCTATTCCATCACTACCATAGTAAACCCAGTAGCGGTCAAGTTGGACTTGCCCCCGCACATGAAGATACATCCGGTCTTCCACGTCTCTCTATTAAAACCCGTGCAACCTCAAACCCGACTAACCAAATCTCCAAAACCTATCCTAGTGGATGGAGAACTCGAGTTTGAAGTCAAAAGCATTCTGGACTCCAAGATCTCCAAATCTAAACTATTCTACCTAATTGACTGGAAAGGCTACGGCCCCCAAGAGAGATCCTGGGAACCTGCTGAACATGTCCACGCTCCTCGCCTAATCAAAAGATTTCACCGAACATTTCCTGACAAGCCAAAACCCCCGGAGAAGCCCGGTTTGGGAGGGGCCTTGAGGGGGGGTACTGTCATGATCTCTGCTTCCAAAAGGTCAGGGTTTTCCCAACTCCCTTGGAAGCAGATCCATAACCCAGGTTCCGAGTGCCAACCAGTCCCAATTGGGACCTTTTGGACCCAGTCCTGGCGCCAGTGGCACCAGGCTCATAAATATGCCCAGTCCCAGCGCTGGAAGCGCCGGGCTCATAATGCTTGGGTGGACTTACCTTCAGCAGACCATGCTGCTTACTTGCCTGCCAGTTGAGCCTCTGATCCTCTTCTGTTTGGAACTACTTTTCCTGTTGGGTGGGGCTGGAGCCACTCCCTAGATTCAGAACACTGGAACTCTTCTGGAAGGCAGGAACTCTTTTCTTACCAGGAACTCTTTTCTTACTTAGGCGTGGCTGTGGAAGGAGACACCTAAGCACTACAGGAGGCTATTTAAACCACACCCGGTGGATGAATCTTGCTTTGCGTTATTCTGCAACCTCTGCAGCAGAACGCTCATCGTGTCTTCTGCATCCGGTCCTGGGCCTAAGGAAAAAGGCTTACCATCCTGAATCCAGTCTTCAGCAACACCTATAAAGACAAGAAAGAACAGGTTAGCATTCCGGCATCTGAAAGGCAAAGGCTTACCTACTCTTCGTGCGCTCCGGAGGTCTTCACACTGCATTCCGGCATCTGAAAGACAAAAGTTTACCAACTCTTCGCACGCTCCGGAGGCCTTCGGCGCTGCATCCCGCATCTGAAAGACAAAACAAGGTGCGTTTAAAGACATTGGGGAACTTTAATACTCACGTGCCATTACTCCTTTCCACATCTAATCCAGTGGGTATTCCGGCACCCTGCAGCCGCTCCGAACTCGTACCTGCAAAATAAAAAGACAGTTAGAGCGCATAGTGAAGCAGGCAACAAGCGCTTACTTACGTGCTTCCAGGCGCTTCTATTCATCACACGGGCTCCATCTTCAACTCACTTCAGCCCGTCATCCGCCATCGCCGGAACCCTGCAAAACAAGAGACATCATTACTAAAGACTTTAAAGACATTTGAATGACTCGAAACTTACCGTTCGTGCAGTAAACGACGGACAGCAGTCCTCTGAAGTTAAGAGGCCTGCGCTACCTATCCAGTGAAGAAACTGGTTACAGCACCCTGCCCCGAGGCAGATGGAGAGCTCGGCATTCACTTACCTAAGGTGAGAGCGTTAACCTTTGGGGGTCTACAGGAGAGGAGAAGAGGAAAGAGATAGGGACACCCCAATAACCCCAGTTCATTAACCCCATATTTTCTATCTGCAGACATCTTACTCTACACGTCAGGCATACAGTGCACAGAGGTCCAGCCCAAAGAGCCAACCGGGTGCTACACATCACCTTTGAAGATACGGTAGTCGCCCAGTCAAGACCGGCGCCTCTGCGAGAATCAGGTGAGCGTTACAATATGCCAGTGAAGGCTACCACGTCTTAAATTAAAGCCACCAAAATTGCATCTAGATTGTGAAATTTTCACATTACTGCGTTGTCCAATTTCGGAGATAAAAATTCTTGAAATGTATTCAATCAATCAAACAAGTTTATTCGGATGTATAAAAAAATGTATTCATAAAATAGCCTTTGGAGCCAGATGGCCAGAATTGTCTACCAAATAAGGGCATAACTTCCAAGGTTGCTCTGGAGTTGGGTTTGAAGCTCCCCAGAAGAAGTTGAAGGGAGGTGATTTTCCAAAAATCACACGTAGGTGTCCCAGAATCTATTGTGTCAACCTGGAGCACAGACAGAAGTCTGACGAGCATGTGATATTCTGCATCCTGGTCCATTCAGAGTTTCAAAGGGCACAATTAACACGTAGGTGTCCCAGAAATCCATTGTGGCTTCCTTTGGGGGTGAGGCCACTCCTGTTGTCAGAACCCAAATGTCCCCTGAGCCATGGCTGAAAACCTGTTTGGGCTGATTTCCCAGTACAGCCAATACATTTATTTCTTCATTTTATTTGATATTGTTCTGAATCAAAAGCAAGCCTGTTGAAATAAAACATCCCATATATGTCCCAGAAAAAAACCTTTACATTGCTAGGCAAGGACAGGGCCTTATTCAACATTACACTTTTAAAACAGGTATTTTTCTTATTTGCAAAAGCACATTTTAACACGTGGCGAAGTCTGCTGGCATGTCCCTTTCAAAAGGTTTTCTCTTCCATCTGAATTCCAAACATTGTTTTGCAGCCCTAGTCAGTTTCTCTTATGCAGAAGTCTGTTCAAGAAACAGGTCCACTGAAATTGACATCTGCTCATAGAGCTAGGGTTTCCTTTGAAGCATTGATTTTTGACATTTTGTAGACCAAAAGTCAAGCATTTTCCGTGTGGCTGACAGTAAAGTTTCTGTTGATTTCCACGATCTGGTCTGACACAGCCTGTCATTCAGGCATAATGCTCTCTTCTGCTGGAGCACAATCTAAATATGGATGGGATAGGGAGGGTCTCACTGATAAAAGCAGTGTAATGTTGAATAGATGAAAAGAGCATCAGGGCCCTTTTCAATGTAAAATATTCCCTTTTCAATGGGAACTTTTTAGCAAGCAGCAGAGCAGAGCGCTGCTTTTCAATTTGCTTTTTTGGTGCACACAAGAACACACACTGGCAGCCTTTCCTGGTGTGCCCCCTGTTCCAACTTGCCCAATAGGTGCTTTGCAAGACAGTGCAGCCATCATTTTGTAGCTGCAAACACAATTTTGATGCGGGGCAATGGTGCTCCAAGGAGCCAGCGCTGCCATTTTGCTGTTAACTGCTGAAGTGCAGCTTGGTTATGGATGGGAATTCTGCTGAGTGGGTCAATGTATTCCACAAATCCCCTCTGACTCTTCTGAGAATTCTTGTCGAGGGAGAGTAGGGCAAAGTGGGGTTCATCAGTCGGGCAAAGTGGGGTTCACCAGGTGGAGTCCTTCTTCCATCAGGGAGCGGTACGCCACGCTCCTCTCGTTGTCTCTATTCAGAGTGTGGAGCGACACCCAAAGCTTCTCCTCAGGTCTTTCTTTGTGGTGTGGAGCAACACCCCCAGATTGTTCTTTTATCTTTCCTTCCCAGGTCTCCGGGAAGGTCCTCCTTGGTCTATGAAGAGGTGGAACCAGTACGAATCTCGTGAATAAATAAGAACCGGTTACTACATTTTCCCACTGACTGCCTTCCCGGAAGGTCGACAGCAGTGGAACACACATGCATTGCGATCATTACAGTACTTAGATGATAAAGACAAATAAAACACTCACAAGACAAGACACAGATAACTATTGATTTTACTAGAACTTTTTGTGATCCCTTTCGTACTGACAATGAAGAAAAATACTCCCTGTTAAATAATTATACCTATAAACCTACTTGTTCCTTTCTGGTTCTTCTTTTTCTTGTTCTTATTCTCCAGATTTCTCCTCTCTTTGACTTTCCCTTGGCGCCTCAATCCGCTGCAAAATATGTCTGGGGTGATAACTTTTTAACTGATTAATATGGACCCATTTCTCTTCTGCCAACACTCCTTTGGGGATGTGGATTCTATAGGCGCCAGGTGAAATTTTATCTACAATTTCAAAAGGACCACACCAGCTGGGGAGAAATTTCCGCTCCTTGGTCTGGTTCCTTTGCAAATTGTACAAGTAGACCCTGTCTCCTACCTGGTATTCCTTTTTGGTTGTTTTTAAGTCATATAGAGTCTTCATCCCCTCTGCAGATTTTTCCAGATTCTGCTGAGTGTACGCAAAAGCATGTTGAAGGTGTTTTCTTAGATTCTCAACATACTCATGAGTTGTGGAGACGTTTATCAGTGTCTGCTCTTGTGTTCTGTAGAGGAGATGCTGAGGTAGCACCATCCTCCATCCAGTCATTAGCTCAAATGGAGACATCTTGGTCGCAGAATATCGTGTAGATCTGATGACCATCGGGACAAGCGGTAATCGGAGGTCCCAACTGGGCCTAGAATCTGCCCATCTTTTTTGGAATGCTCACAATGGTTTTATTGTACCTCTCAACTCCCCCAATAGAGGACCGGTGGTATGCAATGTGAAGTTTCCTTTTTACCCCAAGTATCTCCCACATCTTTCTCATCACTTCGCTGGTGAAGTGACTACCTCGGTCTGACTCAATCCTTTGGGGTAGGCCAAAACACAAGAAGATGTGGTTAATCATCAGGGCAGCTGCTGTTTATGCCTTGCAGTTTGGGACGGGAGACATTCCACCCATTTGGTAAACAAGCAGGTTACTGTCAACATGTACTTGTTCCCCCTAGAGGAGCGAATTACGGGCCTGATGAAATCCACTTGCAAATCTGACCAAGGCAGTGTCATCCCCCTCTTCTGGTGGGGAGCTCGGTGTGTGAGTGAAGCTGGCTGAAATTGTCCAAACACAAGACACCCCTTCAAATATTGGTCGAGGTCCTGCCCCATGTATGGCCAGTATGCAACCTCCCGCAAGATTTCCAGAGTAGTGTGAAACCCCCGATGACCGGCTGTGGCCACGTCATTGGCGTGACTAAGCATCAGGCTTTGGAATGAGGTAGGTACCACCCACTGGTCACAGCCAGAGATGGATCTCCTTACCAACAAACCGTCTTGGATTGGGAACATTTTTGGACACCTCATCAACACCCTGAGGACCTCTTTCCCAATGTAATCGGTATCCGACAGAGGAAAGTTCTCAGGGTCCTCAATGGGTTGATAAAATTTCCCAATAATTGGATCCCCTTTTTGTGGTGCCGTGATTAAATCAGCATCTGGGGTCTCCTTACTCCACTGGGTAGTTGAGAGTTCATTGTGAGCATTTGTCTGGAACCTAGTGACGGCAGTGACCTGGATTTCCCCCAACAGGGACTCGACCTCAAGGAGATCCCCCTGGATGGCTCTGGTTTTAGCCAGCTGATCAGCTAGGTCATTTCCAGTTTTGTCTGGCCCCTCTATTCTGGAATAACCCTTGATCTTCTTCCAATAGATGGCCATCCCATTAGAGGGGTCTAGATCATCAATATTTTGGATTAGCTTGCCATGTTTAAGCAGTTTGTTATTAGCACATAGCATGCCTCTGGTTTTCCAATTAATCAGGTGCTCCACGAACCCGTTCCGGACAGAATCAGTGATTATGACCAGTTCGTGGAGTTGGTGTTGGACGGCAGTGAGGATGGCCTGATGAACTGCCATCAACTCCGCCACCTGACTACTGCGGGGGCCGATTTTTTACCCAGCGGAGGGCTCCGGGGCATCATTCACCCCATTGTTGTCAACATGGTAGGAGCACCCGTCCACATAAAATGTGGGCATTTCCTGGCATTTGTCTTCTTCATAGATTTTGTGCAGGGAATTCAGGTACGCCTCCATGTAGTCCTGGGTTTTAAGACTTTCGTCGTCGAGACAGTTTTCTCTGGCACAATCATGCAAGTCAGCCAGACCTTGCGCGAGGGGACTCTTCTTGTTTTGGCCATATCTGACCTCCACAGGAAAGCCTTGCATTGACAGAATCCAGGAAGTAATTCTAGAATTACTCACATTTCTGGCCCGGATTCTGTCACTTTGGAGGTATTGCAAAGGCTGGTGTGGAGTCTCCACTATGATGTGTTCCCCCAGGATGAACGGGCAGTAATTCGTCAATGCCCACACCATTGCCAGGAGTGCCTTCTCACAATCGTTGAATTTTTCCTCCACAGAGGAAAAAGCCTTGCTTGCATAGGAGGTGACTTTATTGACCCTGTCATGCTTTTGATATAATACTGCTGTCAAGCATCTATTTGAGAACCCTGTCTCCAAGAAGAACTCCTTGTTTTTGACAGGGTAAGCTAGACAAGGCGCTTGTGAGAGACTTCTTTTGAGTTGTTTTACTGCCTCAGCTTGTTCTGGACCCCACTCCCACTTGACCCCCCCTCAACAGATGGATCAGGGGTCTTTTGACCTCTGTGTAATCCTCAATGAACTTCCTACTGTAATTAGTCAGTCCAAGGAGGCTCCTTAGCTCACGCAAAGTTGTGGGGTCTTTCTTTTTGACGAGTGCTTACACCTTCTTCTCCTGGGGACAGAGACTCCGAGGAGTTATTTCATGTCCCAAAAAGTTGACACGGGTCCTGCACCACTGTGCCTTTTGGAAGCACAGTTTTTCCTCCGGCAACCCTCAACTTGATCAGAACATAACCGATTTCCGCTTTGTGTTCCTCCACAGTTGAGCTTTTTATCAGGGCATCATCCACATAGGCCAGGTTACCCCTTTCACCGAAGTCGAGCATGGCCTTGTGTAGGAAGATGTTGAATTTGTTCACCAGAATTTATGTATCCGAAAGGAGTCAGGGTCCACATGTACTGCTGGCCCCCGAAGGTAAAGGCCAACTTGTATTGGTCCTCCCTACTGACGGGCACGGTCCAGTACCCATTTGTCAGGTCAATGGCAGTGTATACCTTTGATCCCTGGATCTGGGCCAGCCCCTGGTCAATGTAGGGGAGAGGCCATCGGGGCGTTTGTAGACCTGTTTATTTAGCTCGCTAAGGTCTGCGCAGAGTATCCATTGGCCATTTGGTTTTTAAATCCCCAGCACCGGATTATTAAAGGTGCTGTGGACTGGATGAATTATCCCACAGGACTCAAGGTTTTCGATTATTTCTGTCATGGACTCCATGGATACGAGAGGCAAGCGATATTGCTTCACAAACACAGGGGTCATTCCAGGGTCCGTGGGAATTGTTGTAGTATGGATCTCGGTGCAACCACAGTCGTACGAGTCCACAGCAAAGAGATCTTGGAAATCTAAGCACACCTGTTTCAACTTTTGCTTTTGCTCTGGAGTCTCACAGGCAACAGCTAGGTTGACCCGCTCTTCAACCATTTGCCTGAAGCCTGAGAAGACTTCGGGTTTTGCTATCTCAGCGGCCTCCTCCAATTTGGTGGAGAGGTCTCTAGTTAGCGTATTGACCTGGACAGAGGGTTTCTGGTAGGAGAGGAAGTCCTGGTGGACCTGGAATCTCACCTCATCCAGCCTGATGTCTCAAGTCACCTCTTCCTCCCTGTAAGGGCAGTAAGAATACACCAGGAAATTCCCCCCTTTCTGGGTGAAGATCCTGTCGGGAGGTATGTCATTGTCAAAGCAGTCCTCTGGGATTGGTCCTATCAGTTCGGTTCCTAGATCCATGGAAAAATGTCAGTCATCAACCGCCATTCCAATAATGGTGTCTGCGCCCAGAGTGATACTCCTGAGGTCGCTGTTATCCATCAATATTGGAATGGTGTTATGTTCTACATTAAGTTATGGTGTTGGGTTTAACCCCAACCCCTGCTGTTGGAGATGAGCATTGAGGTGTACACATGCGTCAGGATTTCGCAGTTTCTATCCTCTTTTAATTTTTAATTCAAGTGGGAATAGTCGTGTCCATCCTGGGATGGTGACCTCCTCTCCAATTTGAACTTCAACTGCATACGGCAGCAACTGGGTTTTTAAGAATTCTCAAAGCCCATGGGATTGCCCCCTAGTTGGGACCAGAGTTTGTAATTTAACAGGTCCAAATTAATTTAAACCGATTCAGAATGTCACTGCCTAAATAGAATGCAGTAGGGACATCTCGCACAACCCAACAATTAAGTTCTATGCTTTTGTTGCCTATAGAAATTTTGAGCATACACCTGCTAGGTAGGGGATGTTTGGAATTGGGAGTTTCCAGGCCCATTTCCCACTTATCAATCAATTTAAATGTGGGAGTGGCTGAATCTTTTGAGCGCTTTCTGAGTATGGCTTCGCTGATGAAGCTCTTTCCGTTGTTCACGCACATTCGGGCAAGAACAGACTCCTTTCCCTCATTTAACTGAATAGGGAGGAACAACTGTTCTCTTTCTGAATGTCAGCTAAACTTTGAGCTGGTTTCTCATCACTTTTGACTATAGAATTGGGATTTTCAGATTGTAAATCAGTATACAATTTCAAAGTATTTCCTTCCAGTGTGGAATGCCATTTAAAACTGGAAGGAAGGTTGATTTTGAGGAATGGAGAGGAGTTCCCACCACCAGTTTGTTGTCCTACAGCAATTACTGTAACGTCAAGTATTCGATGATTCTGGAAATGAAACTCAATCTGATCAGATTTCGGTTCAACTATGTGCCATTTAAACTAACAAGGTTGACACTTTGTTTTAACTTTATTGGCTGGTTAATCTGACTCCAGAGGACCTTGTTCACACAGTCTATTAGGGGAGACAACCTGCAGAGGATGTCAATACTAATAGACAGGGGGTTCCCTCTGGAGTCACGACTATGAACAGCTGTTTCACCTTGTGTTGCCTAAATTTTATCTCCAAATCTGCAGTCCCCTCGACAGGAATTTAATTCCCATCAAAGTTCTGGAGTTGTCCAGGAAGAGGGGTGAGAGGGATCTTGTGTCTCTCCCCCCTTCCTGAATTTATCTGCTCAAAGGCCATTTTTGACAGAAGAGTGGCTTGGGATCCAGTGTCCACCAGTGCTGAAATTGCACATTGCCCTTGCACTTGGACGGGGGCATACAATCTCCCCACCTTCTCCTCAAGTGGGCAAAGGTAATGGGCATTTTGGGCAAGCTGGGTGGTCAATTTCTTCATTTTTTACTCCGACGCAGTGGCGTTTTGAACAATATT
The DNA here is from genome assembly GCF_040938575.1 of Ambystoma mexicanum. NCBI lineage: Eukaryota > Metazoa > Chordata > Amphibia > Caudata > Ambystomatidae > Ambystoma > Ambystoma mexicanum. The sequence goes on along the minus strand of NC_090928.1, from coordinate 194,545,406 downwards.
CTGTGCCAGAGTCTGTGAATCTGTAATAAAGATTTGGCATCCTGAAATAGATGTGATTTCGGAATCCACTTTTTCCCCTAGTTCTGTGCTGCCCCATTTTACCTGGAGGCGGTCACTAGGACCATGTTGTGGGGAGGATCCCTCCTTTACTATTTTTTTCTCAAAATGGCAATTCTGGGGTTCAGGTATGGGTGGCTCTGAATCAGTCCCCACACCCACCCAGTCTTCATTCAGATCTCTTCGGACCCATTCTTCTTTGGGAGGAATACCCCCTTCCTTGAAGGAGAAGATTTTTTTCCCAGAATCCTCTAAGGATTCTTCCCCTTCAAACTGGAGGACACTAACTTCCTCCACAAAATAGGCCTTTTTGAAGTTTTTATTCCTCCTACCCGCCCTCTGTTCCCTGGGTTGCAGATTTTAGGGGGAAGAGATTTTAGTTCCGGTTCCGGGGGGGACGGGGGCTTTTCACGGGTGAGGAAGGAAGCTTCCTCTAGGGCTTTACACTGCCCTTCCCCTGTGCCTCTTCCTCAGGAACCAGTGAATTATCGGGGTTCTCTCCCAGTCATTGTTCTGAGGTGCCAGACACTGGGTTTGCGGGGTTCTGAGCCGCGACGTTCATCTGAGGGTTCTGCTGAGCCTTCAACATGCGACCCAGATCCTGTGTGAGGTTCTGGACCTGGCGCTCCAGTTGGGACACCGTTCTGGCTGGTACGGGGGTCTTTGTTCGTACCTATGTGTTTCACAGGAAGGGTAACTATCCCTTCTCCCAGAATACCCTGGGTACTGGGGATTTTCGGAACCCTCCACCCTTGGCCTCCCCTCACCCGGATTGGGTTGTCTGGGCTCCTGAAACCAGGGAAAGAAAGGAGGGTTGTCCTGCAGGTTGGGGTTTTGTGGATACCGGGGAAAGAAACTTATGCCAGGATTAGGGGGATTGCTGCCCTCCTGAGGGAAGTTAGGAGGGAAGTTTCCTGGGACGGTACTTACCTGGTGGGCCCTCCCACCCCTTGGGCTGAAGGAGTCCATACATACCGCAAGATAGGTTGGTTGCCCTTGTATCTGGGACTTATGTAATCGGGGGAGTTAGGGGTCCCATTGGTGGGATTACCTGCCTGACTGGCTTCTTGGTCTCTGATTTTGCTGGTTTCTGGTAGGTAAATTTTTAGGCCTCCCCATTTCTAGGTCCAAAATGGGGGCAACCTTCACCACCGCCACCTTTGCAGGGGCGTTGGCTGGTTTGGGGTTTTTCATCTGGTTTTTATTTTCTGCAGGTTTTTGGACATCGTAAATGTTGGTAGCCTGCTCTGTTACCCACTCCAGGGATCTTTTATCATGAAAATCCCTCACCAGCTGGGTCATGATATATTTTGGGAGTGCATGAAAGTAGGTAGTTATAAACTCTCTGCTATCCGTGCGCACCCTCCTAGTGGTTTGGGCAAAGGGGCGTTTTAGCTCCTGCACAAATTCTCGTGGGGCCTGATCTCCTCTGCATTGCAGATTATAGGCCTCTTTGCTAGGCTCTTGGCGGTTTCTGTGGGCGGAAAAGTGTTTCAAGATGGCTGCCCTGTAGGTGGACCATCTTGAATGTTTTTGGTCTTCCAGTTCAGCAAAGAAACTGGAGTACTCTTGAAAGAACGTCCACCTAGCATACTCTATGCAGTTCTAGCTGTCTTTAAGGTGAAAAGTGTCCATCATTTGTTCATAGAGTTCCAAATGCTCACAAACAGAATACTTTGTGTTTTTTGTGGTACGGGGTTATGAAATTTCTAATGGCCTTGATCTGCCTGATGGGGTCTTTTCCCATCACTCTCTTTAGTTTATTTACCTTCTTTGGCCGCGTCACCTGAGTCCACTCGCCCTCAAACTCAGATGTGCTACTGCTTGAGGACCCCACATGATCTTCTAGGTGCTCCCTGATTCTGTGAGCTTGGGAGGGGCTTGCAGAATGGAGCAGCCTAGTTTTTGCTCCCCTGTGGAGCACAGGAGAGTAGTCTTCTGACTACTCCCTGCTTCCAGGTTTGGTGGACGACCCGCCCCACTGCCCGAATTGGGTGGAGGTCTTCAGAATGCTCTTTTTGGGCCTCAATGCATTCTGTTTTTCTACAAATTGAACCAACTGGTCCGTTTGGAGGTAGTATTTCTGCAGATCTAATTCCCTGACGTTCTCCTTATATGAGACTTCCTTGTCAGAGACATCAGCCTCAATATTTTTATATCTATACAGGGATGCCCATCCATCCATTTGTTGGGGGCGCTGACCTGTCAGATCCATCATGCTAGGCCTATTTAATTCTGGTGGCCTCATGGTTTCTGGCTCATGTAATCCAGTAGACATGAAGTAAGCTGTGCACAAAGTCTTAAATGGGTTTGAGTCCCTTAGTACAGAGGTCATCATACTATGATCAGGGGTTGCCCTGTCCCTCTCTACTTGTTCGAGGTCCCTCCAGTTTGGATTAAATCTAGCACCCTCTTTCTCCAACCTCGCTAGTTTCTCCTTCCCAGCCCCTACCTCTTGATAATAGGCAAAGATCTGAGCCTTTTGCTCATCTATCAGGGCTTTACTGGCCTCTATGACCCGCTCCTGAGCTGCCACGTGCTGGTGGAGCCCCTTTTTGTCCTCACAGAGGGCCTCATTGTCTCTTTGCGCTGCCTGTATGGTGTGGGAACAATGAGACCATTTCTGTTGCAGGAGGTAAACCTTCTTTTTCTGCATATTTAGAGCCTCTATGTCACGACTCGCTCCCTTCGCTCCCGTTCCCACCATTTGGGGGCATGATTTGGGGTTTGTTCCCTACTGGACTCTTCCTCTGAACTTTATGCTACAGTGCTGTGATGATTTGGGAGCGCTAAATCCCTATTTTCCCAGCTACTTCCCTTCCGGATCCATTCCAGGTTTTTGGCAGCCAGCATGCTTCTTTAACCAAATGACTATGCTTCCCAGAATGCCTGGCCCACTGCTCCACCTCCACCCTTGCAACACAAGGTTGGGTGGAGGATAGGTAACAGCTGCGGCGGCAGGTGCAGCTATCAGCACACCCGAGGCGTGTGCTCGTTAAGCAGCTTTAAAAGCCTCAGTCTTACTTCAGTCCAGCGCTGGTCATCGTTTGCAGTGTTCCTGTTTTTGACTAGACCCTGGTTCCTTGCCTTTGTACCTACTTCCTTGTTCCTGTTTTCTTGTTTCCTCCGCCCTGAATTTCGGATTCATGCGCTAATTGATTTCTGCTCCCTTGATTCCCTTTTTGCTTTCCTCTGTTTGCAGGCAGCAATTCTCAGTGCTTTCCCCTTTTAGATGCAGCCCAGTTTGTCTGTGTTCTATTTTCTTTGACTCTGTCCTTTGCTGCTGTTACCCATTTGCCTTAGCCTTCCTCTTAGTTTAGTTTCCTGTCTTTTCCTTGGAGGGGTAGGGAGAAGTTTGCATAGGTTATTTCGTTTTTCCCTGCTCCTGATCCTTACTTTCTAGAGGATCCATTCCATGTTTTCCACTGCACTTCTGCATTTATTTTCCCTTTGATTATTAGGTGTGGTGTGCGGTAGTAGCTAGCTCCTGTGTGAATGCTTATGTTTTCCTCACTATTTTGTAAACACTATTCCCACTTAGGTATTTAGTTTTCCTTCCATTGCTGTTCTAGCCTTTCGGGGTCCCAGTTTCTTCAACAGGATTCGTGGGCTAGCTGACATTCAAGAGGTTTATCTCGTCCTCGTGAGTACAGTTCTTAAGTTCCCTTATGTAATACCATCAAGAGTGTTAGTACACAGATCCTGTCATTGCTTGCCCTCCACGTGGGTTTAGCGCTGTCAGTACCTGTAACAGCAATTGGGGGTAAGGCGCTTGCCGACTTTCCTCGCGGTCAGGTGCTTACCCCACATCCCTTTGCATATATTGGTTTTGATGTCACACTCTATTTGCACTCCTGGGTTCTAGCATACCTGAGTCGTAGTTCCTGGGTGCACATTTCCCTTGCCATATTCGCTGCCTTTGTACTCGCCTGACTAATCCTGACAGTATGACCAGCCCAAAATTCCCATTGAATATGGCAAGTTTAAGAAAGAAAGGCAGCAAGGCCTCTAACAAGTTTGTACAGAAAGCTTCCCCTACGTTTACCCGTGACAATCAAACCACTAGTCCTGACTCCAATGAACTCCTTGTCACGAATGGGCATTTACGTGCAAGTATTTTTCCCATAGGATGGCACATCCTACATGGCCTGATCCTAGTTCTATCTTTGGTTTTGATCCCGATTCTATGTCAGCACAAGCCTTAGCCGCAGAAAACAACACACTGTTAGACTTATTATACGAGAGTACCTCTGTTGTTGAACCCCATGATTCCAGTTGTGCTTCACCTCAGATAGAACAGTTTCATGATACCAACATAAAGAATGGAGGGGTTTCTTGCATAACTTCTGTTTTCTACCCTCAGTCTAACGCATACTCCGTTGCACAGGTACATACTGTAGTCCCTAATGCCAAGAGGTCTAATGTCAATAGTTTGTTTAAGGGAAACACAGACCAAGTTGGAAAGATAAACTATAAATCACAGAACCTGCAAGCAGTAGTGGACAATGTACAATCGAGGCACATCCAGATTGCTAGTGCAGGATCCAGCCCTGATGCCACTATGCTTCCCCCTGTGCCTACTGATAGTGATGTACAGTTAATGCAGGGCATGCTAAGAGCTAAACTTGAGGAGTTAAGACAAGAACTCATTTCTGCACAAGAGGAAAATAAAACCTTACACTCTTTACTGAATACACCTCAGACTTTTTCTGTTGATGTGGAGGAAGTGAACACTGTTCAGCCCCTGAGGGCAGAGACTTTGGTAAACCATGATATTTGTCGATATGTTAGATCTATTGGGAGTGAAGGTCTTTCGTCTAGCACAGCGCTTAATCTAGGCACAGGTTCTAACATTTGTTCTGCTGTTTATCAGGGATTGCAGTTAGCTGAAGAGTTACAAGCCACTCCTTTACCAAAAATACCCTGTGTAGCAGTTTGTCATAATTCTGAGCTAGCACACATACAAGCTTCTGATTTCCAAACACAATCCACAATGGTGGCATACACAGATTCAGTCACTACCGTAGGCTTAGGCTCTGCTCTTGATACAGCTGCTGAGACTGAAGTAGATGTTAAAGCTGATGTGGAAAACAATGTTACCTCTGGGTTCACTCTTCCTTCTGCCACTTCTGATCAATACGAACAGTCAGAGACAGTACAGATTTCATGTTCTGATGGACTCATTCCACAGTATACTGAACCAAAGAACCGTCAGGCGGTTCCTGAACTGTTGATTGATAATCTGCCTCTTTCAGAAGCTAAAACAGAGGAATGGACAATAGACGAAATCCTGATTAACAGAGACTTTACTATGGTGATTCCACTGATTGATTTTGACTTCTACAAAGAAAAAGACTCTGTGTCACCCACTAAAGAAAGGGACTGCAAGGGTACAGCTCAGTCTTTGGTTACTGGTGCCAAGGAGTCGACTGCCCTAAAGGTGCCCTTCATTCCTGAGCCACCGATGGGTCTGTCAACTTCTGAGACTTCTGTCTGTCCTCTTACAACCATTGACTCTTCTATGATTCAATCCACAGCCCTGCAGTCATCTTTGGCACACCTGTCTTCAACCAATGAACCGCTGCCATGTCTGCCATTTACTCAAGAGCCAGTCCCAAAGACCTGGACATGCTTGTATCCAGCAACCGAGATTGCTCCAGCTTGCATGCCTTCAGCCTCAAGGTTTCCCCTGACCTGCCTGTCTTCAGCTACAGTGACTCATCCTGCAGATCATCCTTCAGCTTTAGAGCCTCCGGTAGTCCATCAAAAGAGCATGTCTTCAGTCCTGGAGTATACTGAGTATTTGCCTTCAGTTCATGAGACGCCTGTATCCTGCATAGCCTCGCTGCCAATATCAGAGGTATACCTGTCTACACCATCAGATTCTGCTGTATTTACTTCTGCTCCAGCGATTCCTCCTGAATCCCAACCATTTACAGTCGATGAACGTCTAGCCTGCCTTTCTTTTGCTTCAGGAGGAGCACCAGAATGCCTGCCTTTTCCACAAGACAATTCTCCCAACTGCTTCACTTTAGCATCAGAGCCTCCTAAAGATGCAGCATCAGAGTTTGAGACTTTTGCCAGCTCCCGCTTCAGAGTCATCAAGCTGGACCAAGTGATGAGTCAGAACCACTCACTTGGGTGTGCACAAGGGGGGGTGCAGACTGGCGTATTACCTACAGGACTTGTGCAACAGAATTCCGCCAAGAAGCACCAGTCGGGTGCTAGTAGCCAAAGGAAGGGAATGACTGCTGCAGTTCAAGATGTGTCTGTTATTGCTCCTTCTGCGAGTCTGCCTGAAATACCAAGTACTGCGTCTATCACTCCTATCAGGATACCAAACATCCCTGCTGTGGTATCCCACGTGAAACAAAGTGGCTACACGACTGTCACCAGGAGTACTAGCCTTGTACAACCCATTGGACTTTCAGGTCTCCAAGGCGTAGAACATGTGCAGTCAAACCTTAGTCACTTTCAACCACAAGCCTTTTCCCAGATGGATGACAGAAGGAAATCTGAACCTCTACCTCAGCCACCACCTTCTCTAATGGCTGAGCATAAACCTTTCCTGAAGCCAGCGTTTTCCTCACCTCCCGCATGTCCACTCTCGGCCGAAAGGCTAACAGAGCTTCTACCATTGCCTAAGGCATGTTGCACCAGCCTGCCTCCCTCCTCAAAGACTTATAAGGGTCCACTCCCAGTGACTGAGCTTCCTGGACCTTCCAACTCTGCTTCTGGTCCTGCAAGTCCTTCATGCCTTTCTTCGAACCATGAGTCTCTTCCTCACCAGAAGCCACCGTTTCCATCAGTACCATCTCCAAAGACAAAGCACTCCTATCATGGAAGTCCATCTGCCTTTGCCCACAGGCCACCATTTCCATCAGTGCCACCTCCAAAGAAAAAGCACTCCCATCATGGAAAGAAGATGTCTCGTGCGGGTGGCGGGCACCCGAAGCCGGCCATAGGAGGGGGTATACTGTCACGACTCGCTCCCTTCGCTCCCGTTCCCACCATTTGGGGGCATGATTTGGGGTTTATTCCCTACTGGACTCTTCCTCTGAACTTTATGCTACAGTGCTGTGATGATTTGGGAGCGCTAAATCCCTATTTTCCCAGCTACTTCCCTTCCGGATCCATTCCAGGTTTTTGGCAGCCAGCATGCTTCTTTAACCAAATGACTATGCTTCCCAGAATGCCTGGCCCACTGCTCCACCTCCACCCTTGCAACACAAGGTTGGGTGGAGGATAGGTAACAGCTGCGGCGGCAGGTGCAGCTATCAGCACACCCGAGGCGTGTGCTCGTTAAGCAGCTTTAAAAGCCTCAGTCTTACTTCAGTCCAGCGCTGGTCATCGTTTGCAGTGTTCCTGTTTTTGACTAGTCCCTGGTTCCTTGCCTTTGTACCTACTTCCTTGTTCCTGTTTTCTTGTTTCCTCCGCCCTGAATTTCGGATTCATGCGCTAATTGATTTCTGCTCCCTTGATTCCCTTTTTGCTTTCCTCTGTTTGCAGGCAGCAATTCTCAGTGCTTTCCCCTTTTAGATGCAGCCCAGTTTGTCTGTGTTCTATTTTCTTTGACTCTGTCCTTTGCTGCTGTTACCCATTTGCCTTAGCCTTCCTCTTAGTTTAGTTTCCTGTCTTTTCCTTGGAGGGGTAGGGAGAAGTTTGCATAGGTTATTTCGTTTTTCCCTGCTCCTGATCCTTACTTTCTAGAGGATCCATTCCATGTTTTCCACTGCACTTCTGCATTTATTTTCCCTTTGATTATTAGGTGTGGTGTGCGGTAGTAGCTAGCTCCTGTGTGAATGCTTATGTTTTCCTCACTATTTTGTAAACACTATTCCCACTTAGGTATTTAGTTTTCCTTCCATTGCTGTTCTAGCCTTTCGGGGTCCCAGTTTCTTCAACAGGATTCGTGGGCTAGCTGACATTCAAGAGGTTTATCTCGTCCTCGTGAGTACAGTTCTTAAGTTCCCTTATGTAATACCATCAAGAGTGTTAGTACACAGATCCTGTCATTGCTTGCCCTCCACGTGGGTTTAGCTATGTCAGTACCTGTAACAGCAATTGGGGGTAAGGCGCTTGCCGACTTTCCTCGCGGTCAGGTGCTTACCCCACATCCCTTTGCATATATTGGTTTTGATGTCACACTCTATTTGCACTCCTGGGTTCTAGCATACCTGAGTCGTAGTTCCTGGGTGCACATTTCCCTTGCCATATTCGCTGCCTTTGTACTCGCCTGACTAATCCTGACACTCTATGGCCTGCTCTAACGCAAGTTCTATTTGTCTCCTATGTCCCATTAATTTATCACATTCTTCTTTATGCCAGTCAGTACCTGAAGGTCTGACTCCCTTCTCTCCAGGTTGGTTTTTAATCTGCACATTTCCTGGTATAGGGCCTCTTTCTCCTGATCCAGAGCGCCCCTTTGTTCAGCCAGATCATTCCTTTGTTGTGTTATGGCACCCAATTTCTGGCGCTCTTCATCAAATTCTGATTGAGAGTGGAGTTCTCTCATAATGAATTTATTATTTTCCTCTTACACTTTTTCAATCTGCTTCTGTAACACCATTATTTGTTCTGAGCAAACTTTATTATATTTTAGTTGTTGGTTTAGTTTCTGTCAGCCTTTTCCTGACACTCCATTCTTAAGGCATTTAATTGGGCATCATTGTCTGAATTATTCTGTAATTGTAGAGCCAAGTCCTCTTTTAGCTGTTTGATGTAATTTCCAGATTCTGCCTCAGAATCTTGGCTCTTTTCCCATTTTTTCTCCACTAATTTTATATCAGTCTGGATAGTTACGAGTTCATATTGATTTTGCGCAAGAGTTGTATTTTCTTCATGCCTTTCCTGCATCACTCCCATATGGAGAAACATGTAGGCCGTGAATCTGACAAATTTAATCTGCTCCTCTTTAATTTTCGGGTTCATGTACAACTCACTCAAAGCTTGATGTAATAGGCCACCCTCCTGCCACGTGTCCATGTCCATGGCGAGGACTGTGGCATCATTTCTTCTAGCTAGATGTTTTCATCTTGCTCTGGCCATTCCCTTCTGACAAATAATTTGTGCAGACAATGCTCCCTAGCCATATTGATCTCTACTGTGGCCATTTTGGAAAGTGTCCTTTATTAATTAATTTATTTATTTATTTATGTAAGGGTAATCTGTATTCTGTTGCTTTTTGTCTATTTTTGGTGTTGATTTAGCTTTAATTTTATACACAGGCCTGATACTTAGGATTTTTGTTTTGGGGAGGCGCTTCTACAGCGTAACACAGTGTTCAAACACACAAAGTATCACTACCTTGAAGGTTAGCCTGCTGTGTTAAGCTGTCACAGGTGAATAAACAATCCCAGTTCTCAGCACGAGCCCCCAATTTGTGAAGGATTCCAATTGGGCGTCACACACCGGACCAGGACCCTTGGTCTTAGCCTAGGATGTAGCGCTCAATGAGAATAACTTTTCTTTATTTTCTACGAATTCGAATTGAGCTGATACCCAGCCCGTCTCACACCCCCTTTTACAAATACCCCAGGTCACAATGGACCATGAACCAGGCCGGTGGGTGGTAATACAATATTTATTTGTTTTAATTTCAAAGGAAATAACACCATTTTTATATTGGGCAGCAATCACCAATGGGGAGATATGACAATGAAAACCACCGAAATACACTTGGGTAACCTTCTACAAGAACATATCCAAAGCACACATGAATAGGAACACTTTTTCTATTCGGGTAGATAGCAACCGAGTTAAGGGTTCCCCCTGCGATGTTCCCTCAAACCCCAATCAATCGAATTCTGAGTGGATAGAAAGAAGCAGCAGGGAGTCAGGGATCTGAGGCAGCAAAAAGAATCAAAAAATCCGACCTTCCCTCATAAAATTACACTCGGAATTTGACAAATAATTAATTATATGCGTGGTTAAAATATGATATACATATGTTTTATCAAAGTATCAGGGATGTTATATCACTAGCAACTATAAGGCAAAGTATCACAAAAGCATACAGTTCAAAAGCCACTTAAAATTGAGAACACAGTGCAGTCAAAATCACAAGTGGAAAGGTTGCAATTTACACTTCTTGCAGTTTTAAATGTCAAAACATGTATTTTTTTAACGGGTTAAATATACAGAATCGAAATGCAGTTTTTAGGCTGGGTGATAGATGCACATCACGGGGACAATATAGAAGTGAAAGAGTGACTATAGCTGAACACTTGGATGAGATTTTCAAGGTGAAAGAAATTCGGTTTTGGTCAAATAAAGCAGTTAAAAAGAGAAAATCGGTTTGGAAAGAAAAAGGACAAGTTTTACTTAAACTAGATTATCAAGAAGATAGCGCTGCCCATGAAAACAGGTTAAGCAGCCGTCTTAACCTCCTTCACGCCGCGTGTCTCTTTATGTGGAAATTAATTAAGTTAGGATTGCGCTAACACTAGGAAATCAAGGACGGGATGCACAGAGAATTCTAACAGTTTTAAACAAGTTACCAGGGTATGAATAGGATTACTTAGAACATAGGACAATGACAAAGGGTCAAGATGGGATAGGCTATGTGTTGCTAGCGGATGGGGAAATACTCACAATCCGCACTTGAGTTTGGGATTTGGGGCAGCTAACCGGGTTCTGGACTCAAAGGGCTCTGGTCACAGCACAGCAGGCGCCCCTTACAGCAAACAGCAGGGAAAGTCTGGTCACTGGATGGAAAGGGTACAGCGGGCATGCAGGTAGTGGGCAAAAAGCTGGTCTGGCCACAGGACACTTCCAAAACAGATCAAAACAGCATCAGGGCAGCATCCTTTTCAATGTAAAATATTCCCTTTTCAATGGGAACTTTTTAGAAAGCAGCAGAGCAGCACTGCTTTTCAATTTGCTTTTTTGGTGTACACAAGAACACACACTGGCAGCCTTTCTCGGTGTGCCCCCTGTTCCAATGTTCCAACTTGCCCAATAGGTGCTTGGCAAGACAGCGCCGCCATCATTTTGTAGCTGCAAACACAGTTTTGATGCGTGGCAATGGTGCTCAAAGGAGCCAGCGCAGCCATTTTGCTGTTAACTGCTGAAGTGCAGCTTGGTTATGGATGGGAATTCTGCTGAGTGGTTCAATTTATCCCACAAGGGCCAGTTTGATGAGTTACTGGACTCCAGTAACTCGTCAAACTGGCCCACATTGGCAAAAAAGGTGGGCCACTAATTTGACCAAAATAATGGGCCCCCACAGCTTGCAGAAGGCCTTTTGAAGGCTGCGTTATTACTGGGGGTGCTGGTGTTAGCAAGTGGCTGAGAATAATATTTCTCCTGCCCGTTCGGGCGGGAGAAATATTATTGCCAGCCACTCTCTAACACCCAGCACCTGCAGTAAGCAGCAACAGTCCTGGCTGAAGATGTGTGCCCCCCGAGTCCCCACTGCTGATGGTGGAAACAGTGGTGCACGGACTGGGGCATACAATTGTCTCGGGCACCAACAAAAAGTGCTCCAAAGTTGCAAATGGGAATTAATTCCTTTTGTGACGCTGTTTGAATAACCCAAGGGGGATGTTTCTGATAAAATGTGATGCAAATTGTATAATATTCAGCAACACTGGTCAAAACTATTAGCCGCACAATTTAGACCAGTAACTAATCAAACTGGCCCACATTGGCAAACAAGGTGGCCCACTTTGACCCAAAAAATGGGCCCACACAAGCATTTTGCGTTTTTTGGTTAAGCCATGGGCCTATTGCCATGTAGGCCAGTCCAAGCAGCCTGCAGTGGGTGCATGGATTTAGCATGAGGCAGGCAGCCAGAGCCAGTAGGAAGCTTTACACCGGCCATAACTTTAATGTGAGCACTGCAAAGCACATATTAAAAGCCCCCTGTGCTTTGTGGACTGGAAATATGGGGGCAGTTGCTGGACTCTCTCCCCCCAGAGGCTCAAGGCCTCTTTTGTTTGTAAAGGCGAAAGGCCCCAACGCTGTCCCCGATTGCCGGCCTGGGTGTTAGCAAGTGGCTGTGCTGGCATTTGTTCGGGTGGGAGAAATGTTATTTTCACTCCATAGTGGGTTCTGAGGGGCCCTGTCGATTCTCGAGGTACGCCCTCCTCCCCAGAGTGAGTGTGCATTGTTGTGGGTAGGTAATGAGATGCTTTTTGTCTATTTTGTAGGATTTGGTCTGCAGTGTAGAGGAAGATTAGACAGAGAGGACCTTCTCACTGTGACTTGATAACAACGGGCCTGAGAGGTAAACAAATCCTAGCCCAACTTTTTATTCTAAAAATATCTTTTTAATGTAGACTATTCAAAGGCCTTCTGTAAGCAGGATGTGTTATTGGTACAGATGGCTGCCCTGGGAATTAATTTTCTCCTGCCCGTTTGGGTGGGAGAAATATCAATACCAGCCACTTGTTTGCAAGCCCTTTGCTAGCATGCAGCTCTGCACTGATAAAGCCTGCAGAAGGCTAAATGATTTGTTCTTTACTGTCAGCAGCAACTATGACTTGCAATAATAGATTTGTGATAATCATGTTAGCACTTGAATCAGAATAGTGCTTGGAAGCAAGTGGAAATGGGAGACCATTTAGCAAGCTAACTGTCAAGAGTCCCACAATGTGTAAATAAGTTAGATGCCTTAAACACCACATTTGCACAGAAAGTGACTCAAAGCTATTTCTTTTTAAAGCTGAGTTCATCCATGAGATCAAAAATGGTTTTGCTTTCTGATACATGTAGTCTTTGGTTCGGGGTGGTGCAAATACTCCAAGGAGGTTGTTTTGGGTGCACTTTGCAAATAAACAAGACCATTGTGGGTCTTGTTTAACCCAAAACAAATGTGTACTAATTAGAGCTTGGATGTTTGTGGCAGGTAAGTTAAATTGCTGGCAATTCTGGCTTCACTGCTTAACCAAAGCATGTGATCCTGGGCAAATCATTTGACCCACCCAACCATACAAGTGCTGGCAAGAACAGAAATTTGCATTTTATCCATTGGCAATGTCAGTGGCCTCAGCCCTACAGATAAAGGATGTATCAGCCCATATTACTCCCTTAAAACAGGCAAATACACCCAACAGAAAATGTGTGCCCCTGCTTTCACCCACAGAGCTCCTTATATATCATGTTTGGACCAGTAGTACCACAGGAAGAAACTAGGGTTATATCTGCCTGATCAAAAGTAAAGCCGTAGCTTTGATTGTGCTTGAATAACTAGGTGCAAAAAATATTATTACTTAGATAATTTCATTTTCCAGTATGAAAAAATGTTTTCCCACTTATAAAATACTGTCATTCGAATTAATTTCTACCCCTAAAAAGTCATTTTACTCAAGACTTTAAAAAATAGGGAGTAAAATACTCCCACTTTCAAATATCTGGAGCACTGGGTGGCCTAGATGGCCATTACTTTGCACAATTTGCTGTTAACTGCCACTCAGTACTTCCCAGAATCCCGTGGAGTCACAAAATGCACTTGTGACCCGGTTCAGAGACCAGATTTTTGATCTCTTGGCCACCCGGTTAATTTTTTTAGATTGGAATTAAGAGGTATCTGGGATGGCTGCATGCCCTATTTAGATAATTTATTTTGATCTTTTAAATCATCTGAGTTTTTTCTGACTTCCAATAAGCCAGACCATGGATGATTACACTTTCTGGGCCTGTTATTGTCTCGCACATAAGAAAGAATTTCTGGCACTAACTGGCTGGTGCGACATTAGGGCCTCATCAACACGTGCATATCAAGAGACTGAAATCTGGGCATCTACTGTGGTTTTGGTGCTGCAGAGTCTAATTATGTCAGTCCCCAAGTTGTTGCCCCCAGTTTGTCACAACCCCCTTGTAGCTGCTGTCTTCATCTTGAGCAGTTGACACTGTGATGCAGTCAACTGATGGACCTTTAACGTTTAATTGTTTTCAGTTTAGTCATGGCCACCTCAAAACCACATACTGTGAAATTGGCCACAGCTATGGGGTGGCAAAGACATTTTTTTTGTTTTATTTGTTTTGATCAAATTAGATCTTTACAAAATAATAAAAAACAACTTATTGCCAATTTAAGATCAACATTGAATTTACAATTCTTTTATACAATTCTACCAACAGAAGACATGCTTTTAAAGAGGAAAGGAAGAAGCAAACAAATGAACAAGAAAGGAAAGCTTACATTTCCCCAATAAAAACAATGAAAAAGAAAAAAAAAGAAAAACCCTTTCACCTCCTCCTCAGTTTTTGAATTCTACCATTAAATTTCACCACTTTTCTTTTCTGCCAAACGCATGTCTGAGTCAGGCCAAGTTTTAAAAGAACCTGACCCACTGCAATCGTCAAGGCGGTGTTTTGCCCCGAGATCAAGCGATTCCATAAGTTCTCTGAGTGCAGACATTCCAAACTATGGACACATTTCCCAAAATATAGAATTCTGGTTTCCCAAGTTCCTTCACATTCTAAGAGCAAATGGTGCAGATTTTGCTTATTTTGATTTGCAGATTTTACAAAACGGTATTAAATTCTGGCTTTGTCTTCTGATATATAAAATCTCACCTGTATGAATTACATTTACGCGTGCTCTTAGAAAAACAGATCTTGATTCGCTGCTTGGATGTTTTAGCAGATATTTAGGCAGTTCTCCCAGTTTTTTCCACTAATAGGAAACTGTTCTTTGGTTTTACAAGCCTCATTTCCAACCCTGTTTTGATCCAGTCCATTATTTACAGTTCTTTCTTTACTTTCGTGGGATTCTCTTTCAGGGTTTCTACAGATGAATCTGCTCCTACCAGGTTGTTTTTAGCTTTCGTATCCAACTGCTGGAGAATCTTGGAGCTGTCCATTTGGAGATGACACTTGAAGTCTTCATAGAGGGAATTTTTTTGCAGGATTATCATTAGCCTGTATAAAGATATCAATCTCCAGGCTACTTGTTGCTGCAATGATTTCAGGCCAAGTTCGAACCTAAGGACCTGCATAGGAAGACAACTAGGCAGTCCCAGGGACCTCTTGCAAATCTGACCTTCCACTTTTAGCCAGTCTATGTCCCAAAGCTTTGGTTGGGCCGCCAGTCCATACAATATCACTGGTACTACTTTGGCGCTATAGTACTTTATTAGTGGTTTGAATGTGAATTTGCACAGCTCGAGGAAGATCTTTTTCATCTGGGGTATTGTTTCTCAACCTTAGATCTTATTTCTCGTTCCACCTTGCTGATTGAGGGTGAAGCAAACAACGTGTAGCCCAAGTAGACTAATTCATCTACCCTTGTAATCGCCTCACCTTCGAAAAACCATTTGCCAAAGTTGATTTGCTTTTTCGGATTTTTCAACACCATAATTTTGGACTTCCTCGGATTTACTTGTAGACCGTTAAGTTTGGTGTATTCACTTAGGCCATTCAGTAAGTGCTGCAAGCCTATTGCTGTCCTGTCAATCAGGACGATGTCATATGCATAGGCGAGCCAATAAACCTTGGTAGAGTTGAATTTGGGACTTGCCATGGTCCAATTTTGAAGAAATTTGGCCAGATCCGACAGGAAAAGATTGAAGAAAAATGGGGCTCCCAAGCACCCCTGTCGCACTCCTTGCTCTACACTGATTTTATTTGAGAGATGACCAGCCTCATCTAGTCTAACCATAAGCGAGGTGTTTTTATGAAGCTCGATTAATATGGACAGGAGCTTGCTTGGAAGACCCCACCTCCTCAATTTAACCCATAGTTTCTCCCTGTTTACGAGGTCGAAAGCTCTGGAGAGGTCTGGCCAAGCTCCATATATCGGGCCCTCTCCATATTTTTTGGAGTGTTCTGTTAAGAGACTCAGGGTGATGCCATTTAATGTTGTCAACATCCCTCGTCTGAATCTTGTTTGGAACTTAGAAAAGATGTTATTTGATTTGCCCAGTCCTCTAGCTCTAGCAAGAGGATCCGCATAAAAATCTTGCTTTCAATGTCCAACAATGCAATTGACCTATAATTTTCAGGCTGGGATCTATCCCCGACCCTTGGAAAATGGTATTATGACCGCTTGTTTCCAGGAAGGAGGAAAGATTTTTGACTCTAGTATTTCCCTACAGAGGGTAACAAGAAGGACCGCACAGGTATCAACATTGTTCTTCAAAACCTGATAAGTTAACCCATTAGGGCCCGCCGCCTTAGATGTTGAGGCGCTCATGATCAGTTTTTCTATTAGTTTTAGGTCAGTCAACTGATGGACCTTTAATGTTTAATTGTTTCCAGTTTAGTCATGGCCACCTCAAAACCACATACTGTGAAATTGGCCACAGCTTTGGGGTGGCAAAGAAAATACAACCCAGGCAAAACCTGCTAGACATTTATGAAGAGGGAGATGCTGTGTGTGCAAGATGTAAAGTTTGTGCAGAGTTTCAAGCAGATTTGCGTTCTATGAGGAATTTCAGAGCCTCATTGATTTCTGGGATCAGTGGCTCCCAGCTGAAAGTAGACACACTCCGCAAGAACCTGGAAACAGAGCACACCGAAAAGACGAACAATTCAAGAAATTTGGAAAGTAACGCAGTGCTGTGGACCTTTATCGCCACACTCCAATTGGTACGTTAGTGAAGATTTTTCCTAGGGCTGTGCTTAGTTTGAGCAATTGCAAGCTGCTTTTGACAGTCATTGATTTTATGGTTTTTTATTTGTTAAAATAGGGAGAGCTTGGGCTACAGGAGAGGATCAGCATAGACTCACTGTGGGCAAGCTAATGGATATCCTTTATACAATGGCAAAGGAGGACATTCCTATTAAAATGTTTTCTGCGTTGGCTGAGCAGTAGAAGCGTCATGGTGTTGACCTGGGCTCCAAGTACACTTATGCTGTAACAGGACGAGAGCTTACAATTTGTAATTGAGCACTACCTTGAGGAAGAACTATTTAATGTTCTCAAGACTGCTGATTCTTTTTTCTGTTTTAATGGATGGTTGCACAGATAGCGGTGTAATAGTGAAGGAGTTGGTGTACGTTATATACATAAACCGACAAAGTGGTGAAGTGGAGGTTTCTTTTCTGTAAATAAAATCAGTTAGTGATGGTCGCAGTGAGGGATTGAAAAAACCTCTATTGGAAGTCCTAAATGAAACAGGACTCTCCTTAATGAAAATGGTGGGTTTTGGGGCTGACAGGGCAGCTGTTAACTTGGGTGTGAAACAGGGTCTTGCTGCACTGCTCAGGCAAGACATTAAATGGCTGGTGTCTGTCCATAGTTTTTCTCACCGTTTTGAATTGGCTGTGTAGGATGCATTGGATAAGACTTACTAACTGCTTTACGCATGGTACTCGCTAACTCCCTGGCGTTCTCTACCTTTGTTCCTAGCACCGTGTTCCTCGACACACGGACAGGTTTCCCAGCGGTCCCTACCTTAAAAGCGACACTCCAGTTCCTAATTGTCCATCTCTGACATAACTGGAGATGGCATGCACCAGATGTTTGACTGCCAGCAGTGACAGCTTTATCCCAGGAAGGCTCCTTACATGCACATTGGACCTCCAGGTAGGCTGTCCAGCTTCCTGTTCTCTCCTCTGCATTTGATCAGCGGATTTCTTTATACTCCAAGCATTTACAGGGGGCCTCTTCTTGTTCCCCCCTCCCCTTCTCTGTTTGACAGTGGCTTTTTGGAAACTTCACATGCTTGCTGCCTCTCACGACCTGCGGCACGCAGATTATACCTATGCTGTTGGAACTTGGACCAAATAGAAAAAATACACGCAAACTCCCTGCCTTTTACCCCCCTGGACCCAAGCTCAAGGTTGGCCTGCATCCGTGTGGATGTTTGGGTTTTTTTAAACATGAGAATGTGTTCTCTTTTTTAATCACACAGGTGTGTGTCCTTGTAATCATTACTCGTGCCACCTGTGCTATATTCCACTTTGTGCTTAGTCTAATATTCCTCCATTTTGAGTTCACTACCTATAGGGAGACACAATCCTTTGGCCCGGAAGAAGGCACCAAATCCTGGAAGCCGAAACGTCCTAGGATCCAGCCTCACTCTTGCTGGATCCTTACATACCTCTGGGTATTTTTTTGTCCCCGACGTAGACAAAGGGTTGGTCACCTGTAGTTCAATAGACTATTATCTAAATATACAGGACTTGCTTCGACTATGGAAGGACAAGTTTCGTTCTGTCTAATGTGTAGTGCTTATTAGACATGCTCCTGTTTCACTGCAATTTACTTTTATGTTTCACTTCACCAAATTGTTGTCAGTGAACTGATGTTTAGGTTCTTTTTGCTTTTCTTGCTATTTTCATGCTTCTTAGTCTACAACTCCTGTGTTTTGACTACATGTGAATAACCTGTTCTTTGTGCATATTGACTATTGCAAAATACATTCAAGATACATGCTTCTAAGTGTTATCTATCTGTTTTCACAAGTATCAAGATGCCCTACCTTGATTGTAGTTGGCCTCATGTTTTTAGCTTAATGTAATAAATGTGCACTATGTAAAGCTCCCGTTTTTGCTAGTATTGTGCCTATATGTACAAAGGAATGTGCCTATAGCCCTTACTTAATGGCGTCACTCAGACTCTGTCACAAATATGGATTAGTGATGATCTTTGTTAACACCACAACCACCTTTTTGTAAATAATGGCATACAAAACCATGAGTATGCCCTAACTATTTTTCGGCGGTTACCCCTATATGTCATACATTGGATCAGACTTACTTCAGTGATGTGTACAATATGTTAGTGCAATTGTTTTTTTTGTATCAAAAAAGCCCCAAAAGGTTGCGTGAATTGCATGCTCTGGGATTAGCCATGGAACAGTCTGCGCAGAAACCAATGAAAGCTCATGGGACCCCTTGGGTGCAACATAAATTATTTGCTACTCAGGCTCTGAATAAATCGTTCCTTGTTGTTTGTGCACATTTAGAAAGTATGGGAGCTGATCCAAGCCATGACCAGGCAAAAGCCAAGGGAGTATTGCAGCTTTTAACACGGTTTCAGATGGTATGCCATCTGCTTTTCTTTGAGCAGATGCTGCAACCCCTTGCTAGATTTTCTCTTGCACTTTAGAAGCAAGTGATTGAAATGCCAGAACTCATTAGCTCTATTTCTACTTTAAAAATGACTCTGCCAACCTTAAGGGGAGAGACTGCCTTTGTAGGAAGTGAGCTTGATACTCTTACAAGTGAGGCCAACAAATTATTGTCTGTAACCTGTGAGTCTGTTTCCTATGGTGGGGTCCAACTAACACATGTGAGTGCTCAAGTTCTGAACAGTTTCAAGCAACAGTGTACATAATATGTCATAAACATTGACAAATCTTGTGTAGATTGGGCCTCATTACAAGGTTGCCGGTCCGGTAACAACGGTAGCAGTATGCTTGCCGGTACCGTTGGTACCGGACCGGCAAACTCTGAGATGTGTTTGCGGGTGCCTTTCATTCCGCCAGGTCTTCCCTGGTGGAATAAAAGACACCCACGAGCACAGCAAGCCTGTAGCACCGGCACTGTTATGAACGGTGCCGGTGCTACAGGCATCCCCATTCCCATTGAGCCCTAATGGGCTGAAATGGGAATGGGGATATACAGGCACTGGCACCCGCGAAAGGGCAATTACGGGGTCCGCCGGGGCCAGAATACCCCAGTAATTGCCCATTCGCAGGTGCCGGATTTTCATGCCGGTATGGAGGTAAAACCGGCAAGGCGACCTCCAACCTCGCAATGAGGCCCATCTTTTACTGAGGACCGTATTTACAACTGTGCAAACGTGTTAGAAACAAGATTATGGCCATCACAGTTAGAAGAGTTGGAAAAATATGGAAATAATGAAATTGTTAGAGTGGCAGAACACTTTTCAGATTTAATTCTTGACTGTAGTTTTTCAGTAACAAGTCCTGGAATAATTCTGTCTGAGTGGCAAGAGTTTAAAGTATTTGCCCAGAACAACCTTCGTAAACTGCCACCAAAAGAGATCTGGGTGAAGCTGGCAACCCTCTATGGCACCTCATATCCCCAGCTTGTGAAGCTCATAAATATCTTGAGGGTTTTCCCGTTGTCCAATACAGTTGTAGAACGCTGCTTTTCCTGCATGAACAAAGGTAAACCTGACTGGAGAGCATCCCTATCAGAAGAGACCGTTGAAACACTCATTCATATTAAGAAGCAGGGCCCTTCTCCTGCAGAGTTCAAATCCAAAAAGGCTGTAGATTTATTTTTTAGCCTGAAACCAAGACGTCCTGGTGTTGCCAATGATGACTTAAGGCCTACCTCTCCCAAAAAGAACAGATCATGCACACCAAGCATGTCTCAAGACACAGATTCTTAGTCCTACACATTAATTTAAAAATATTTTCCCCAATTTTAAACCAAGTAAAGTTGCGTGTGACCGTTTATGCCAAACACTTGCTATATGTAACTTGATATAATAAAAGGAAAATTACACATGTACACACTATTGAGTCTTTAATTGATCTTGTTAACAAAATGGAGGACAAAGCACTGTGCTGCAACACTGACTGCATGACCCAGCTACACATCCTTGAACTGAAAAATGTTTTTATTTGTATATTTGTTTGGCCATTCAAGCAGCGAACCTTTACATTTTACAGACTTTGCACTGATGTTATACTTCAGAGGTACATAGAATTCATTTCTGCATTCTTGCTAATTCTATATCTTGGGGTACAACTAATTCTGGTGACATTCAATATTAGTACAAAATTGCTAATCAAATAAGTTAATTTGCTAATCAAAAATATTTTAACTAGCAAAATCTGCTAATCAATTTTTTTAAAACATATGTATGCCTTGGTTCAGTCATCCTGATACACAATTTCTTGAACACTGTTTTCTTTTGCATGCACCTTTTCCCCGCACACATTTGTTATAGCGGAAGGCTTGGCAATCGTTTTTTTAGTATAGGACATTTTTGATTTGACATGACACTACTAGGACTGCGTTATTTATTATTTAGTGGTCAAGCTTGCTCCCATCATTAGATATAGGGCTAGATAGGCGCTCTACCACCCCATCTTTGCTAAATAATGTAAGGAAGACACAGTATCAAGAATAGACAGACACTAGTGATCACAGTTCAAGGGTTCTTATTAAATGTTATGGGTAGGTTAGAAAAACACGTGTGTTACTCATGTAAATCTAAATCTAAGATGGGAGCAAGCTACGACCATCAAATAATAATAAGGCAGTCCTAGTGGTGTCTTGTCAAAATAAAATTGCCTATACTAAAAAACCTATTGCCAAGCCTTACAACTAAATATCAAAAAGAGTTTGGGATAGGATTCACAAGAAAGAAAGAAGTGTTCACAAATGATAAGTCAGGATGTGGTAGCCAGGGGTCTCCCTTCCCCACATTTTGAGCACGGGATAAGGTGGGACTCCTAAGCACAGCACACTCTCGAGCTTTCCCAGTACAAGGCGAGAGTTTCATTTTCAGCTATCAGGACCTTTGGCGGTTAAGCCTCTTTTCTACAAAAACATCTCTTGCCCACGCAGACCTGATGTGTTCAAAATAACAAACAAAAAGTTCCTGTCCTTATGCACATTGGGTGATGACTTTTCACCCCTGGATCCCCCTCTTCCTGGATCAGATCCCCAAACAGTTCTTAGCAGTATCAGGACCTTCAAAGGTTAGATTTCTTGCTCCTGATCGTCTGATAGATTCAAAATAGCAAAAAAAGTTCCTTTTGTATTGCACTTGAGGTGATAATTCTTCAACCCTGGATCCCCCTCTTCCGGGCTCAGACCCCTCTCAAATATCAGCCTCCCTCCCGTTGGGTTCACTCTGGCTTGTATTCAAAAACTATTTCTCAGTGGCATTCGCGTGTTGTTGCAGTGATGGCTTCTAACCCCTGGATCCCCCTCCTCTGGGCTCAGACCCTTTCTTGATTGTTTGCCTCCCTCCGTCAGGTTCACTCTGGCTTTTGCAAAGATATTTTCACCTTTCGTATTCACAAATCTTAATGTCTTTTTAAACAGCTCACCGTGGACATCCCTCTGTCGGGTTCACCTTTCTCAACACATTGTTCATTGGGTCCTTAGACTTTGCCCCGTTCTGTAGGCATCCATCCATCGGGTTCACTCTTGCCAATTTTACAGTTCCTTTGTTTCCTTTGGTTTCTATTCAATTGTCGGTCAAGGACTTTCCACTGTACCGAGGATTTTGCAAGACCCCTGTATGACCACTTTGACTTCTCTTTGCGGCTCTCCTACGGCCTTCTGGTATCAGTAGTTTCTACAAAACGTGGGATTAACCAGAGTCTCTTGAATGAGCACCCACGTGGTGCCGGACCTCTCTGCAGCTGGTTTTCCCTTAATGTTAATACTTCTTTGAACTCTTCCTAATTTGCCACTTTGCGACTTTCATTCAACACAGTTCGATTTCTATACCTGTTCCCCCTTGACTCACCGGCTGTGATGAACAGCTTGGATTTTCAGTATATCTGGAGTCAAGGCCGGTACCATTGTTTGCGGTATTACGATTCCTTCGACGGAAGTCTCACCAGTCTCGATCGGAAAGGGCAAGGTCGTTTCTCTCCTTGTCAGCCTTTTGGTTCTCGCTGCCTTTTTCCTCCTCTTGAATTGCTGTGCTTCGATAGCTGTCTCGTCGTGTGGTCTGCCTTGCTCGTCTTGTGCTCGCATGCTCTACCTTTTTATCCCTGTGGGTAAGGGAAAGGGCAGCCAGGTGTGTGTGGCTCTGGTCAATTGCCTGACTTTGCCTGACCCTTGGGTTGGGACATGTCATGTAAGCTTTAGTGTTAGTCCATTGTTTTTTTGGGTCGGGAGAAAGTGTTTGTGTCGAAAAGGAGGGAGGTAGAGTTCCTGAGTATTCTGCGTGGTGGGATGGAGAGAAGGTGTTTTAAAAAGGGGAAACTGTATCCTTCGTCCTAGGGGGGTAGGGTTTGTGAAATGAATAGGGTGGATTATGGGAACAGTGGTGTTTTGTCCATGCTGACTGGGAGTTTGGAAAATAATAACCCGAGGGACGTGGAAAAGAAAGACTGGAAGTATTCAGGTAGGACACAGGAAAACAGGGATTCTGGGAGAGAGAATTTACAGGTGCAACAGGGTTTGGGGTCTTAGGGGATTCGTTATATATGGAGGGGTCATTGGATCTGGGCAGGAGAGATTCAATGGGAGGAAGGGAGGCAGATGTAGTACAGCTTACAAAAGCCTCACGGATCTCGTCCTCATCTCCTTCTTCATTGGTAAAATACAGCGTCTCACCTGGAATATTTCCCTGACCACAACCCCGGGCTCCCCCATCCAGGTGATCCGCTCTCTATCGTCTGCCCCTAGGGTTGGGATCTGAGAGCATTGGCCCTTCCCATGCCACCTGAATAAGGGATGCTTGAGGTCCGCTTGGGAGAATACCCTCAAGTTTCTCACAATAAACACCATTGAACTGTGCCTCATGTGTTAAAAATTGAATTGATGTGAGATATAATGTTTTACCCAAATGCGCCAACCTTTGAAGTGAAATTTGTTGCAGTGAGTATTCAAATTATAGATCCAGTTAACAGATTTTTGAAAAAGAAAAAGAAAAAGTCTTCAATGCATTGTTCCTATTATGTAGTGCTTTTTATTTTGATTTCCACATGTTACCATCACATGTATAATTCCATTTAGTCCAAGTGTTTAGTCCACACTTAACAATTCAATAAGCAAAAAAGTGCTCAAATATAATATCTGTTTTCTCACTTGATTGTTTTAATTCCCACTCACTTTCGACACGTGTTTCCCCATTGCTCGTTGCAATGGTTCATCAGGAGAGCAAATCCTAGTCAGTTTAATATTATTGTAAGAAAAGAAAGGAAAAAGAAAAAACAAGGACCATTGTCACTATTGTAATTTATGAAATAAAACTTTTTGATGATGTGAAATAATGTATTGTTTCTTAACTCACCCTTTTTTAGTTCCTTCATAAACAATTTTAATAGTGTGTTCACTTTTCCAAGTTGGTTTAACTTTCAATCAATATAAGTCCAATAGCTGTGCGTTTTCTAATGGTAATTTTTAATCAGCTCTCTGCTGGTAGTTCTTAATAAGTTCTCTTGAGGACAGAGAAGGCTTGCTTAGACAGAATAGGGTATTTCTAGCTAATATTAAGTTTCAAAATGGCTTGGAAATGTGTATAGATTTCCAACACAAAAGTGCCTCTTGGTAAAAAAAGGCTAACTAATCTCACCTTTGTTTTCTGTTTTCATCTTCAAAAATTTCCTTCCTGATCCTGGTATTAACAGAGTGCTGCAGGATGCTTTCGTGGCACCTCTGTTTTCAGACGCTGTATTTATGCACAGCGCGAGGCGCGATGATGTCATCACGCCGCGCGGCACGTTGTTACGCGCTACACGATGATGTCATCACGTCGCCTCACGTTTCGGGGCCATTTTGTTTGTAATTATAGTTCGAAACGATCTTTTTTAGTGGTAATCCTAATTTGATTTTAAAGTGTTTATAAGTTAACACTTGTTGTATTATTCATGATTAGATGACAGGTATCCCTTATTTAATGGTTAGGCGTGACAGTTATTTTTTTGTGATTCTATTGATGTATTTTACTAGAGAGAATTGTTCTCGAAAAATACAAATCTTTACATAGTTATTTCTGATTGCTAAATTACATGTTCAGAAAATCTTACCCAAAATGAATTCTTTATATTGTGTTGGTGGTCAGTTAGACTAGGACATCATTACTTAAGCATGACCAAATCATATGTACAACTTGTTCTAGTCAGACAAATTCATAGTTAATATAACGAAATGCTAAATCATAACCAATTGTACATCTCTGTGTCGCAATTCAAGCCAGTTGTGCATGTGTCCATAATACATATCCATTTACTTTCCTGCTTTCTCAAGATTTCTTCCTTGTTACCTCCTCTAAGTGGTAAGGAGATTTTTTCCAAGCCAAATATCTTAAGATTTTATATCTCCAACGTTGGATGATTTTCCATTATGTGAAATGATATGGGAGATCTTAGGTCTTTATTTTGAATAGCTCTCAGGTGTTCAAAAATTCTTACCTTTAGTTTTCGTATTGTGCTGCCAATGTGAAGTTTTTTGCAAACACATTTTAGCCCATATATCACAGATGTTGAGTTGCAATTAATAAGTTGGTTGATTTGTTTAGTTTTTCCATTTGGTAATAAGATCTCCTTTTTTCCTGTGCTTAACAATGGGCATAGTTTACAATGTCCGCATTTATGAGTGCCCTTTGTGAGTGATTGAAAAAATATTTTTCTTGTATGTAGTAGTGGTTTGAGGAAACTAGGACTGATGAGATTTATTATGGTTGGGGCTTTCCGAAAGCATATACTTGCTGTTTCATCCAAATGTGTTCTTAAACTCGGATCCGTAAGGAGAATGTTCTAGTTTTCTGATAGTATCTTTTTAATTTTCTTTGATTCTGTGCTGTAAATTGTAATAAATTGGGTCTTACGTCTGGTGTTTGCAATTTTTGGTTTGTCAATGAGTAGAGATTGCCTAGAGATGTTTTCTGCCTTTTTTATGGAGGTTTTAATGTTGTTAATGCCATAGCCTCTTTGTCTGAATTTTGAAAAAGTTATCTTCAAATTTTCTTGAAAGTTAGAAGTAGTACTGCAGTTTCGTTTTATTCTAAGAATCTCCCCATATGGTATATTTTGAACTGTATGTCTCGGATGATGTGATGTTGCATAAAGGAGACTATTTCCTGCTGACGGTTTTGTGAACAGTTTAGTTTGAATCTGGGAGTCTTCTACGAAGAGTTCCAGGTCTAAGAATTCTATCTTTGTCAAACTAATCCGGCATGCATGGAAACATTCACTTTTCAACAACAATGTGAAATTCTGGGGACGCTTTATAGATGATATTCTGCTCATTTGAGAAGGCAATACTGCACAGCTGGATACCTATGTAACTCATCTTAATGACAACAACTATAATCTTTCCTTCACAAAATCAGTTAGTTTGACAAAGATAGAATTCTTAGACCTGGAAATCTTTGTAGAAAACTCACAGATTCACACTAAACTGTTCACAAAACCGTCAGCAGGAAATAGTCTCCTTTATGCAACATCACATCATCCAAGAGATACAGTTCAAAATATACCATATGGGGAGATTCTTAGAATTAAACGAAACTGCAGTACTACTTCTACCTTTCAAGAAAATTTGAAGATAACTTTTTCAAAATTCAGACAAAGAGGCTATGGCATTAACAACATTAAAACCGCCATAAAAAAGGCAGAAAACATCTCTAGAGAATCTCTACTCATTGACAAACCAAAAATTGCAAACACCAGACATAAGACCCAATTTATTACAATTTACAGCACAGAATCAAAGAACATTAAAAGATACTATCAGAAAACTGGAACATTCACCTTACGGATCCGAGTTTAAGAACACATTTGGATGAAACAGCAAGTATATGCTTTCGGAAAGCCCCAACCATAAGAAATCTCATCAGTCCTAGTTTCCTCAAACCACTACTACATACAAGAAAAATATTTTTTCAATCAATCACAAAGGGCACTCATAAATGCGGACATTGTAAACTATGCCCATTGTTAAGCACAGGAAAAAAGGAGATCTTATTACCAAATGGAAAAACTAAACAAATCAACCAACTTATTAATTGCAACTCAACATCTGTGATATATGGGCTAAAATGTGTTTGCAAAAAACTTCACATTGGCAGCACAATACGAAAACTAAAGGTAAGAATTTTTGAACACCTGAGAGCTATTCAAAATAAAGACCTAAGATTTCCCATATCAGTTCATATAATGGAAAATCATCGAACGTTGGAGATATCAAAACTTGAGATATTTGGCTTGGAAAGAATCTCCTTACCACTCAGAGGAGGTAACAAGGAAAAAATCTCGAGAAAGCAGGAAAGTAAATGGATATGTATTATGGACACTTGCACAACTGGCTTGAATTGCAACACAGAGATGTACAATTGGTTATGATTTAGCATTTCGTTATGTTAACTATGAATTTGTCTGACTAGAAAATGAACGTTTCGAACTATTATTACAAACAAAATGGCCGCCGAAACGTGAGGCGACGCGATGACAGCATCGCGTTGCACGTAACAACGTAGCGCGCGGCGTGATGACATCATCGCGCCTCGCGCCTCGCATAAATACAGCGTCTGAAAACAGAGGTGCCGCGAAAGCATCCTGCAGCACTCTGGTAATACTAGGACCGGGAAGGACATTTTTGAAGATGAAAACAAACAGAAAACAAAGGTGAGATCAGTTAGCCTTTTTTACCAAGAGGCACTTTTGTGTTGGAAATCTATACACATTTCCAAGCCATTTTGAAACTTAATATTAGCTAGAAATACCCTATACTCTCTAAGCAAGCCTTCTCTGTCCTCAAGAGAACTTATTAAGAACTACCAGCAGAGAGCTGATTACAAATTACCATTAGAAAACCACACAGCTATTGGACTTATATTGATTGAAAGTTAAACCAACTTGGAAAAGTGAACACACTATTAAAATTGTTTATGAAGGAACTAAAAAAGTGTGAGTTAAGAAACAATACATTATTTCACATCATCAAAAAGTTTTATTTCATAAATTACAATAGTGACAATGGTCCTTGTTTTTTCTTTTTCCTTTCTTTTCTTACAATAATGTTAAACTGACTAGGATTTGCTCTCCTGATGAACCATTGCAACGAGCAATGGGGAAACACGTGTCGAGAGTGAGTGGGAATTAAAACAATCAAGTGAGAAAACAGCTATTAATATTTGAGAACTTTTTTGCTTATTGAATTGTTAAGTGTGGACTAAACACTTGGACTAAATTGAATTATACATGTGATGGTAACATGTGGAAATCAAAATAAAAAGCATTACAGAATAGGAACAATGCATTGAAGACATTTTCTTTTTCTTTTTCAAAAATCTGTTAACTGGATCTATAATTTGAATACTCACCCCAACAAATTTAACTTCAAAGGTTGGCGCATTTGAGTAAAACTTTATATCTCACATCAATTCAAGTGAGGGGATTCCAAGATGGCCGCCTGCAGGGGATAGACGTGCCGGCGGAGCTCTTGAGTCCCGACACTGGGGAAGGCCCACCACCCAGTCACCGAGACCGATCATTGTTGCAGTGGAATAGAGGTGCAAACACTGTGCGATCACCTAGTAGCACGGGGTGAGCGAGGAACAGTGCAGTGGTTTGTCTCTGGCGGCTGCCGCGGCGCAGGAGCGGTTGAGGCGGGCCGGAGCATTCGAGATCCGAGGAGGCTGTTGTGAACCTTGTACGCAGCGTCTTGCTGAGCGCTGGTGCCGAGGGAGGAGGAGCTGTGGCGGAGACCGGGGAGAGCCTGGCTGTGAAGCGGAGGAGCGAGTTGCGGCCAGCTGCTGAATTGTGGAGCCTGCGGTGAGGGGGCCGGACCCGGATCAATCGAGCCCTGGAGAAGGCGGGGCGGAGCATGGAGGCGCTGGCGCCCGGGGAGGCCTTGGGAATGTGTCGGCTGACCGCGACACTCAAGTGGGGGGTGCCCCGTGAGGAGCGGCAGACCCCATAATCAGCGAAGGAAGCGGGGTGCCCTCGAGGGAGGTGGGGTGCCCTTCCCAGAGGAGCCGAGACGGGGCCCGGCGGTCTGTCCCCTGCGCTGGGTAATGTGAGCGCAGTGGGGAGTGGAGAAGTTGGCATCGACGAGGCGTGGAAGGCAGCAAGGCGGCCCCATCGGGGGCCGCGCAAGGTACTAGGCAGCGTTCTCGCCTGGCGTGGTGGAGCTGGCTTCGTGGGGGCCCGAACTTGGCAGGCCAGCATAGTAGGACAGGGGAGCAGCGCCAGCCCAGCAAAGCAGAGGAGCAGAGCGCGACCCAGTTGGGGGGGCTTGCAGAAGCTCCCATTGGCGACGTTGGAGCGGTCGCCCCCTGGAGAAGGGGAATATGAGTATCAAGTGACTGGGGAAGCGCCGGACCGGGAGACTGCAAAGGCTCCAGGTTCAGAAGATAGGCACCCAAGCGGCGCAAAGGTGAAGCACTGCCCCCGGGGCCCCCGGACACCGTTAGCCTCCTCGGACCACACCAGGAGGAAAGTCAAGTGTGGGTGGTCCGCCCCTCACAGAGGGGTGCCTATCAGTCGCTGCGGCGGAGCATGCCCCCACGCTGCCCGAGGAGCTATTGAACATTGAATTTAGTGGCCAGAGGAGCGAAATATCGAAGGAGGGCCAGAAAGGAAAAGTACTTTGGTAACCCTCTGGAGAGGGAGCAGGGCTTCCCTGCCAGAGGTGGGGCCCGGCTGGGACGAGGAGTGCACTGCATGGTTGGACCCGGCACGGACATGGCAGCAAAAGCTAAGGGGAACAGTGTGAGGGTGTTGCCAGCCTCGGTGGAGGTTCTGGGCACCCTCCCTAACATTTGGCCGATGCAGGAGGTGAGGGAGACAACTAAGGCCACAAAGGAGGACTCACTGAGAAGTATCTCATTATCCGAAGGGGAGAGTACTGCCACGATATCAAGGCAGGACTTTAGGGGGGAGATGCACGCCCTCCAGTCCAGCCTGACAAAGACTTTCCAGGATCACTTCCAGCTCCTTCGTGCCGACCTCAACTCGGCCTTAGGGGAAATAAAACAGGAGATGCGACAGCTGGGCGAGCGGACGGACCTGCTGGAGAGAGGCATGCAAGAAATGGACAAGGAGTTGACGGCCAACAGCGAGGCAATCGAAAGGCTGGACACGGCCACACACAATCTGGAGATCCAAATGGAGGATATGGAAAACAGGTCCCGTCGAATCAACATAAGAGTTAAAATGCTACCGGAAACCGTACAAGACAAAGATCTAAAAGGGGTGACCCAATCTAGCTTCGCACAGATCTTGGGAGTCTCGCCTCCGGAAAAGATTGAGCTTGATCGGGTCCACAGAGTGGGCCGAGGGGGCACAGGTACACAGTCATGGCCCAGAGATGTCCTGGCAGCATTCACCAGGTACGCCCAAAAGGAAGCAGTCTTGCGGGAGGCAAGGAAACAAGAGCCAATTATGCTTCATGAATACCGAATTGCGCTGTTTCAGGACTTAGCAAGCAGTACCCTCATGAAGAGACGCCAAATGGGACCAGTCCTTAAGGGGCTAAACGAGAGGGGGATTAAATATAAGTGGACCTTCCCTTTTGGATTAGTGTTTGAGTGGGAGGGGTCTCGAGGCGAATAACTACAGTACAGGAAGGGGCGAGCATTCTGAGTATGGATCTGGACGACACCCCCATGGGATCTAAAAAGCAGACCACAACCGCGGGGTCAGAATCGAGGCCATGGGCCTGGACAATAGTGGGAGAAAAGAGAAGGAGGGTGATGTCGAGCGAAAAGTCCATCAAGGAAACCAGCAAGAAATGCTCCGGGGAGGTGGGAGGGGATGCGCAAGAGGAGATCTAATTCAAGTAATGCTATAAGGGTGGTGGGCCACTACAGGGAGCAATTGGCAGAGGGGAGAGCATCCATCTATGAATCGGAAAGGGTGGGTATATCCGAGGAGTGGGGGGAAGGGGAGGCGGGAAGGGCACGCCCTTTGGGGGGTAGGGGAGGGGGAGGGAGAAAAATGGGTGGGGGGGTGGTGAAGACAGCAGAGGCTTTGCGCAAGGGTCAGAGTACGGAGAGTAGAGATTCTATCCAGCGCCAGGGGAGGTGGGGAGGGATCAGGGGGAACAACCAGAACGTCCCGCTGTTTGGGCACCCATGGAAGAGGAAGCCCTCGGGGGATGCAAGGCGACATGGCAGTGGAGGTATATTAGCCCACTCTTAAGTGGATAACGCATAATGTGAGGGGCTTGAACACCCCCCTCAAGAGGAAAAAATTAGAGCAATTCACGAGAAAAGAGAACCCGGACATTCTGGGTCTGCAAGAAACGCATCTTAGACCCAAAGACCAGGGGCGCCTCAAGTTACGGGGGTTTGATCAGATTTTACACACATCGGGGGGGAGCAGGTCAGCGGGGGTGGCCCTAGCTATTAAAAGCTCAGTGGACTTTAGGACTTCTGAAATTATAAGAGACAATGAGGGTAGGTACATAATAGTTATCGGGATGTACCAGAACAGTCTGTACACTTTGGCAGTAGTATATGCACCAAACGCAGGTCAGGAGCAATTTCTGATACATATCCTGGAGAAATTGGAGGACAGAGCCCTGGGGCAAATCATCTTGTTGGGTGATATTAACATAGCCTGGGAAAGGAAATGGGACAGGTCAGGGTGCCCAGTAGGAGGAGGGGGAGCAGTGATGTTGGCAGAGTTAAAAGACAGAATTCGCGGTGCGGGGTTGAGAGATGTGTGGCGGGAGGTCAAGGGGGAGGAAGAAGGGTACACTTTCTTATCTGGGGTCCATGGATCCCAATCCAGAATCGACTATATCTGGGTAACCTCGAGTCTAGTGGGCCGGGTTCGCAAGGTAGTAACGGGCCCCATTGGTATAGCAGACCACAAAGTGGTGTCTATGACAATGGACCTAGGTCGTAGGGAAGGAGGCGTGTGGACGTGGAGGTATCCAGGACACCTCCACAGAGATCCGATCATTAGGCAGGACATAGAAGATAAGATTAGGAACTTCTTTGTAATTAACCAAAGGGGAGATACGAGGGAAGAGATAAGATGGGATGCCTTCAAGGCTACGCTGAGAGGTGAACTGATAGCAGCAGCGACTCATAGGAAGAAGCAATTGAAAGGGCTGGAAGTGAGGTTGGAAGAGGAAGTTGAAACAGCAAGACGAAAGGCGGGGGTGACCCCGACAAGGGCCTCTATGAGGGAGTATCGTGGAGCATTAGGACAGTTGGAAGTCCTTCGTACTAAAAGAGCCGAGGGGGCCTTGTTGAGGGTTCGACAGCAATTTTACGCTAAAGCGAACAAGGCAGATACTCTCCTGGCACGCTTGTTAAGGGGAGCGAAATCCAGAAATGCGATCACGGCTCTAAAAACAGGTTCGGGGGAAAGGGTAACAGAGACAGGGGAAATACAGGAGACGTTGGTGGCCTTCTTTGAATCACTATACACGTCACAGAACCCCCGGGACTGCTCACAGGTAGAGTTTCTAAATAAGGTGGAGCTGGAAAGGATTGGGGAGGAGGCATTAGAATCACTAAATGGGGAGATTAAAGAGGAGGAAGTAATGAAGGTGATTAGAGGGCTACCCTTGAATAAGGCGCCAGGCCCCGATGGTTATACAGCGGCCTTTTATAAAACTTTTGCGACAGTGCTGGTTCCACACCTAACTTACCTTTATAATACATTTCACATGACAGGGAAAATATCCCTGTCTATAGAAGAGGCGAGATTGACCCTTATCCTGAAGCCTAATAAGAACCCAGAGGAAAGATCATCTTATAGGCCAATAGCGTTGATTAACATCGATGCCAAGATTTTCACAAAAATATTGGCGAACAGACTGGAGGGCCTTCTCCCGGAACTGATCCACCCGAATCAAGCGGGGTACATAAAAGGCCGACAGACAGTGGACAACATAAGGAGGGTGGCCCACTTGGTGGAGAAGACTCACAGAACAAACACTCCCGCGGTCCTCCTATCTTTGGACACAGAAAAAGCGTTTGACCGCGTGGGGTGGTCGTTTCTGTTTAAGGTAATGCGAAAAATGGGCATCGGTGGGGACTTCTTACGTATGGTTCAGGCCAACTACCAAACACCCACTGTGAGAATAGCGGTGAACGGGGCTATGTCTAGATCCTTCAGTGTGAGTAGGGGTACCAAGCAGGGATGCCCCCTGTCTCCCATGCTTTACGCAATCTATCTTGAGCCTTTATTGCAGGCAATTAAGGAGGCGGAGGGGATAAAAGGTATCCCATTTGGGGGAGTGGAACAAAAAGTAGCTGCCTTTGCTGATGATATGTTGTTAACGCTAACAGCGCCAATGTACTCCATTCGTCTAAGCAGGAAATTATTGGAAGATTTCGGGGAGGCCTCTGGCCTTAAGATAAATTTTGGCAAATCGGAACTCCTGAATTTAACACTAAGGGTGGAGGATCGGGAAACCTTGTGGGAGGCTACCCCATTCATATGGAGCCTGGGGAGACTTAGATACCTAGGCGTAAAAATCACATCGACATTGGCAGGCTGGTATCAAGCTAATTACCCACCGTTATTGAAGGATATCACACGGGACTTCCGCAAGTGGAGGGGGCTTCGGATCTCGTGGCTAGGCAGGGTAGCCGCAGTTAAAATGGTAACCCTCCCGCGGCTGTTGTATCTTTTTCAGGCAATACCTCAGGCAATTCCTACAAGCTTCTTTAAGGAACTGGGATCTTTGACTAGAGACTTCTTGTGGGGAGGGAAAACAGCGCGGTTCAGTAGGCATCTATTGATGGCGCCCAGGCGGGAGGGGGCTCTGACATTACTGAATTTCCAACAGTATTATGAGGCAACACAGTTACGGGTAATTAGAGATTGGCTCCGGGAGGGAGAGGTTACACAGGATAAGCAATGGGTGGCAATGGATAGAGCAGTGGCACATCGAAGTCTGGCGGAAATCCTATGGCTCCCAAAACAGCATAGGCCCAAGCACGTATATGAAAGCACTATTACGAAATTGATGGCAGAGAACTGGGATAAATTGGTGAGGAACAAAGGAATCACAACCTTTCCCTCCCCCTTCACACCCCTGTTTCGCAATGGAGACTTCACCCCAGGGCTGGAGGGAGGGGCATTTAAGCAATGGCAAGAGGGGGGCTGTAAGCGGTTAGGCGATATGTTTCAGGGGGAAGGATCCTCCACTTCGAGGAGTGTAAGAGGGAGTACGGGGTGAAGGCGGGAGAAAGACTCAGATACGCACAGCTATGCCACTGGGTCCTGAATCCTGTGAACAAACGGGACGCAGCAAAGGAAACAACACGGTTTGAGAGATTCCTTCTGTCTAATGACGGATCCAAGGGTGTAATATCTAATTTATATAAGATTTTGGATAATGCAATTGCCAGAAGTCAATGGTCGTATATGCAGCTGTGGGAACAGTTCTTGGGAAGGGCAATCGAGCGAGAAGAGTGGTAGAGATTATGGAGGAAAATTCCCAAGCTGGTCAAAGCATCTCAACTGTAGGAAATGTGGTATAAAATTTCATTTGGGTGGCATTATACACCAGCCCGTCTTCGGGAGATATATCCTACCACCTCTGGGAACTGTTGGAGGGGATGTGGGATGGAGGGCACGACTCAGCACATCTGGTGGACATGTCCAAAAATTAGGCCCTTTTGGTTGGAGGTTCGAAAGGTTCAGGAGCAAGCATATGGATCAGGCAGTAGCAGACCCCCTGTGGAGGTCCTTTTGGGAGTTGACCGGGCTAGCAGCGCGGGGGAACCCAAGTCCCGGGGAAAAGCAAGGGTGATCCTTATGATTGCAGCTATGACAGTAATAGCACAAAGATGGAAGAGCAAGGAGGTCCCTCTTCTCCAGGACTTGCTGCGAAACCTCTGGGAAATCGTGGCACCTGAATGGGCAACATATGCGAAGGACAATAATTTACAGTCCTTTGCAAGGGATTGGAAGGAAACTTTGGTCTTTCTTAAAGATGACTTTCGGATTGGGTGGCGCCCTCAGCGCCTGCGATTACTGGACTTGTGCTGAGCGATGGCAAATGACCCATGAAGCTAGTGGATCATGGACAAGGAGGAGCCGCTTCAAGGGAAGGAGAGAGGGAGGGTTTTGGGGGTTACTGTTTGTTTGTTATGTTATTGAAAACTTGAAGTGCCTGGTCCATGGCGCCAATGGGCTACGGACATAAAACAGCTGTCTTTGGGGGGAGGGAGGGTGGGGAGGAGTTGGGGAATGCATTTTTTCTGTGTTGTAAAATCAATAAAAAGAAGTATAAAAACAAAATTTAAAAAAAACAATCAAGTGAGAAAACAGATATTATTATTTGAGAACTTTTTTGCTTATTGAATTGTTAAGTGTGGACGAAACACTTGGACTAAATGGATTATACATGTAATGGTAACATGTGGAAATCAAAATAAAAAGCACTACAGAATAGGAACAATGCATTGAAGACTTTTTCTTTTTCAAAAATCTGTTAACTGGATCTATAATTTGAATACTCACTGCAACAAATTTTACTTCAAGGGTTGGCGCATTTGAGTAAAACTTTATATCTCACATCAATTCAATTTTTAATAGTTTCTGTGTAGCAGCCACACACGGATTTGAGAATTACTGATGCAGACAACACCCAAAGATACAAGAAAAACATAACTTTATAGAAAGCTGTCGTCAGGGATAAGCTTTTTTTTGGCTGCAAACTTTTTCTCAACAATGTGCCTCATGTGTGTTTGTCTTCATTTATGATACCATGCCTTCCTTACATAACCAATACACATTAAAAAAATAGAACATTAAAAAGCCCAAAGGGAGTAGAGAATGCTGTTTTCTCCCTATCTGCTGGATTAACAGGGAATAACCAGTACCCTTTTGAGTTGCGAAGAAAGGCAGTCCTGTGAATGAACTCTGAAGTGAGGGCAGCTGTGATATCAGCGATACTGAGTAACAGAGTGGTCCGGCGAAAGGAAGAAGCCCACTCGAAAGTCTCAGTTAAAGGTGCATTGTTTGTAGCGATAAAGTGAATGAACTGTAAAAGCGAAGTGATAAAAATTAACCCAGAGAGAAGGGGATAGTAAAAAGCTGAACATTGAACTTCGAGTCGAAGTGGTCTTGCGGTGGTCTGTAAAGAAATCCATGCACATTCAAAAGTCTTTGACAGACGAAAGCGGTCTGAGCCCGACTGAGGGAGATCCAAAGTGTAATAAGCTTAGGGAAGGGAGTCCCCTGCAAGTATTTATGAACTTTTTGTTGCGAAAGGTCTGAGCCCGACAGAGGGGGACCAACATGAACCTGTTGAGGTCTAGACCGGACAGAGGGGGATCGGCGTGAGGTTTTTGTTGAACGTTGTTTGAACGGCTGGAAAGAGAGACTTTAACGTGGAAGGCCAGGTGGAACTCAACCCAAGTTTTGAATCGTTTGTATTTTAAAAACCTGAGCCAGGGTGTGTCAACCTGCCTACGGGAACCGCCTTACACTGTGCTGTCTGGCGTGGGGAGGAGAGCATATTCAGCCAAATGTATTCTTTATATTTGAACACTGATTTTCTTTTATATACATATCTCCTTTATGCATCTTTTGTTCAAGAGATAGGCGAGACGTTCTTTTTTTTTTAGCATAGGCCATTTTGATTTCACTAGGACTGTTTTGTTTATCATTTGATGGTCGAGACTACTCCCATCCTACATATATGGCAAAGTTTGAGTTTTTTCAAACCCAGAAACTTTAATAAAGGTTTTACAAAATGTACCCTTTGTGTCAGTGTCAAACTTGTGATACCATGCCTCCCCTACAGGACATGCAGTATTTGAATAGTTTCTCTCGATGGTTTCACATGAAAGAACAGTCTCACATAAAGGTGAACCAGAAGCAAAAAGGGTTTTGTTGGAGATTGTATTCTTTAGGTCATAGGTGGGGGTTTGATCTAAAAAATATTGGGAAGAGGTTTCTTTACTTCCCCTACAGGGGGGAAGAAACACATGACAAAAGGCCATTTGTCATAATGCTTACCCACGGGGACCCAGACCAGGTCCAGCAACCCCGGAAGCAGGCATCAAGTTATTTTGAGCAAGCCCAAAAACCCCTGCTAGGGGCTGTATGGGTGCGGTCCTGGCGCCTATGGCGCCAGACTCATATGGAGAGTCAGTCCTGGCACCATAGGCACCAGGGTCATAGGGTAGAACTTACCTGATGCAGACCATGCTGCAAACTTACCTGATGCAGACCAAGCTGCAAGAGCTCCAAGCCAAATGAGGCTTGGAAGGGACTATTTTACCTTGGGACTATTTTTTACTCGGGCGGGGCTGGGGAGGAATACTTACCTGGGACTACTTTGGAGACTATTTAAACGAAGAGCAGCACATGCTTCGCGTTATTCTGCATCCAGGAGCGTAACACTCACCGTGTCTGCAAGCCTGCATCCAGTCTTCTGCCACGCCCGCCTCGAGTCTGCAGCTCCTAGAAAAAAGGGGAAAACAGAAGGAGAAAAGGTTAGAACAAGAGCAATACCTTCGATCCTTACCTGAATTCCGGATCCACCGCGCCTTCGAGCTGGAAGAAAGAAGTATTTCATGCGCGCCGCCTCGCCTGCTGCAGTGCCGCGCTGAATTTACCGGCCTTCGCAGCATTCCCACGATCCACCGCATCCTTCTGCACGTTCCCGCCGCACTCCGGCACCTAAGGGGAAACACAAGAACAGCAAAGGTGAGCCAAGGGAATAAACAGAGGCAATAGTAACTACCCCCATAGACTTTCCTGATTTACCGCCGGGGGTACTATTCCTTTTCACGGGTTGGCGCAGTCTCCATAGCATCCTCGCCGTACCCCGGCCCCTAAGGGGGACAAAAGAACAACAAGGTGAGACAAAGGGACAAGCAAGGGGAATCCTTCTCACCACAATAGACTTACCTAATTTTACCGCCGGAGGCATTATTCCCCGAACTTCATATTTTCTCTCCGCACCTGAATAAGGGAAAAAGCAACAGGCTACATTCTGGCCTTATTTTATTGAACTGTGTTGGATAAGACAAATCCTTACCTGAACTTCGTCAGCTACCACGAGGAACTCTTCGCTGGGGTCAAGCTGCAAACTACAAGGAATCGGACAAGAGTGAAAGTGAGACATTTGAACTCTTATGAACTACAATGTTCTGAAACTCACCAATTCCTTCTAACCAGTGAAGCAACTGGTTATCTACGCGCCCCTGCGCTCGATGCAGGATGGAGAGCTCATCCTTCTAAACCATCAGGTAAGACTTTAAGAAGAGACATTAGAGGCGATCAGTGGGGAGAAAAGCATGGGGAGGTGGGGGTTAACTCTCAACTCCACGGGTGGTTAATTCGCTTTCTCCATTTACAGAAGAATACTCCTACGGGCCAAGCAAACAAAGCTGGGTGGGCCAGTCCAGTCTGTCATCTCGGCACTACACGTCACATTGGTGGAGACCGCAGCTGTCGAGTTCGGATCAACGCCCCTGTGGGAGCCAGGTGAACGTAACAGAACGCGAAGCCTACCCACAAATTTCCACCCAGGCGTTATGGAAACTGACCAATTGGCCCAACTACTAGGGGAACTGAGGGCAGAAGTGCATTCCGCCCGTCAAGAGACCAATGCTCTTAGGAGAGAGCTGATTTTGTCAAAGGAGCCAACTGATGATCTTCCTAGACAATTACTGCAAAGCCAGGCTGGACAAACGCCCCTACCAGGACTCGGGGGGAATCCAGCTCCTGTTTCATCAAGTAACCCTGTGCAAATAAACCTTTCCAGGAACTATTCCATTAGCTCCGCCCGAACGCTTTGCCGGGGACCCTAAAAGGTTTGCCGTGTTCATGAACCAATGCCGCTTGCACTTTTTATGCAGACCTGGAGCCTTCCCAAACGATCAAGCCAAGGTAGCCTTGGTATTGTCATATCTCAGTGGCAGTGCAGCTGATTGGTCAATTCCACTAGTTACTCAGGATGACCCAATTCTTCAAGATTTTCAGGGCTTTCAAATGAGCATGGAAAGACTGTTTGCCCGGCACTCCGAAGGACAGGCCCTGGATAACGAACTTTTGTCCCTACGACAGGGTAACCAGGACCTTCTATCCTACATCGCGACCTTTAATAGGTTGATAGTGGAAACTGGATGGCCTGAGGTAAAACGAATCACGTTATTTCATCCAGGGCTTCGAGGAGAACTCAAGGATGTCTTGGCTCAAGTAGTGAGCCCACCTTAAGACTGCGCTGAATACATAGACTTAGTGGTCCAGTTAGATCACAGACTTCCGAATAGAAAGGCCGATCGAGCCAAGTTTGAGAATCGGGTGTTGGTTAAAACCCACGCTAAACCCAAAGGAGATGCTTCAGAACCCATGCAAATCAGAGGGGTTAAAGGACCCTTAACCCAGAAGGAAAGAGAAAGGAGACAGCAAATGCAATTGTGTCTATATTGTGGAACTTCTGGGCATTTTCTACGGGATTGCCCTGTGAAACCACCCAAGAAGGTGGTAGGAGCTGCTGATAAAAGCCATATGGAGTCAGACTCGGGAAACAACCACGCCGACAAGCGTAGAGGTGTGACACTCTAATCCGGCAAATCAAATGAAAACCCACAAGCGGGTGAATGTACATACAAGTTTCCACCAACCTGGTCAGAACGCCGGAACCGGGACAGCAACGGCGGAAATGAAGAGCCTCCCTGAGAGTCCTGAGCCCCCTACCCCTTCGGAAGGAAAGAAAACCTCAACAGGGAGAGGCAGGACCCCCAGGGAAACCCTCAAAGGGGAAAAAACCCTGGACGCGTTGTCGGAGATCCTTGCAGAAAGATGGCTATCCAAGGCACAGAACTCCTGGCTCGATGGCAGTATCACAGGATCTATCGGGAGAAAATAACAGGTAAATATAGGAGGAAACCGGAATAGAAGAACAGAATTAATACAGGTGAGTATGTTCTTACGGATGGTGTTGGTAGATTCTAGCTGTTGATGAGAGGTGAAGATTTCTTGGAGTGAAAGGTAGGTAAGGACTGGAGTTCTAGTTCCTTCAGGAACTTCTGTAGTAATGAGAGGAAAGAATACTAAACAGGAGCGGGAAAGAACGGATAAAAAACTAACCAGGAACGGAGAAGAAATGGAGGACCGGGGAAGGAACTCACCGAGTCAGGAAGACTTGGGATTCCGCTGTTTTCACTTTGTAATAAAGGCTTGGGATAGGATAGCGAACGGGTTCCCGGAAATGCAGGCTGAACGGTAGTAATAGCTGGAAGGGAGCGCTGGAAGGGAACGCTAGACGGTAGGAGAGAAAAAGGAATAAGTAGTCACAGGCAGGATAGCTTGGATACACGAGAGTAAGGAGTACCTAGAATTCGAACTTACGGAGCGTCATGCAAGTCAGTAGCGACGCGAGAGGGCGAAAGCCTTCGGTTCTGAAATAGTGCCACATGACTTGTCGTAAGAGTCAGCTGGTTGCGTGGATGAATCATGTGACCTATTCTTGACGTGCGCTGGCAACGCGGAACAACAGTACCGCTAAAACTGATAGCATTGACAGGAATAGACAGCGCTGCCGTACAACAAAGCGCGGAACTGCACAGTCTCCACTTATGCAAATGTAAAAAGCAGCGATGACGGAAAGGTGTAACAAGAGGTCCGCTTGCCGAGCTTGAAGAAGGATACTCAGACCTCTCATTTCATCATACCAATGGTCCTCGTAGATCCAGGGCAGCCATCGCGTATGCACGCAGTAAGGGCATACATTGATAGCGGGGCCAT
This sequence comes from Ambystoma mexicanum, assembly GCF_040938575.1. NCBI lineage: Eukaryota > Metazoa > Chordata > Amphibia > Caudata > Ambystomatidae > Ambystoma > Ambystoma mexicanum. Next base: position 194,505,105 of record NC_090928.1, on the reverse strand, counting down.
AGGAAACTATGTGGACCACGAATTGGCTTCCAGGATGAATCTACCTCTCTGCCGAAAAACCACCTCAGATGTCATCACCGCAGTCGATGGAACTGAAATCGCCTCTGGGCCTGTGACTCATTCCACCGCTGAGATGACACTATTGGGTCAGGATGGGCATCAAGAGACTATTGTGTTTGATCTAATCAAAGCCCCACAGTTCCAAATAATACTGGGGATACCTTGTTGGAAACACATAATCCTTGTATTGATTGGCGAGAGAAGAGAATAACCTTCCTGGATTGTGCACAAACCTGTTACCCAAAGAAAAATCTAACCACAGCAGACATGCAACTACCTCCAGAATACCAAGAATTCCAGGATGTCTTCCAAAAAGAACAGGCAAACACCTTACCTCCTCACAGATCGTACGATTGTCAAATCGATCTCATGCCCGGTGCACAACCCCCTTGTAGCAGGATCTATGCCTTTACGGAACCTGAGAAACCTTCACCTACGACAATACTTAGACCAGTACCTTTGCAATGGCTTTATTCGCCCATCCAAATCCCCTGCATCTTCAGCTTTGTTCTTCGTGCCCAAAAAGGAAGGTGACCTCAGAACGTGCATAGACTACCGCGCATTGAACCAGATAACTGTTAAGAACCGATACCCATTGCCTCTGATCCCTGAACTACTGGACCAAGTGAAGGACGCTTGCATATACACTAAATTAGAACTCCGGGGGGCATATCATCTGGTACGTGTAAAAGAGGGCGACGAATGGAAGACTGCTTTCCGCACTAAGTATGGGTTATTTGAATACCAGTTGATGCCTTTCGGGTTGGGCAATGCACCAGCAGCCTTCCAATACTTCATGAACGATGTCCTTCGTGAACTCATTGACGTTTGTGTTGTCGTATATATCGATGATATTCTAGTATACTCCTCTTCAGAATCTGACCATGTGAAGCACGTCCGAGCAGTCCTTGACAAATTGCGCCAGCACAAACTATATGCAAAACTGGAAAAATGCGTTTTTCTTGCTACTGAAGTTGAATTCCTTGGGCTTATCCTGACCCCGAAGGGAGTCCGAATGGACTCACGAAAGGTGGACGCAATCCTTAAGTGGCCATCACTAAGTTCAGTTAAAGGAGTACAAAGCATGCTCGGCTTTGCCAATTTCTACCGCAGATTCATCCCAGATTTTTCACATGTCGTACATCCCATCACAGCACTCTTGCGAAAAAATAAACGCTTTATATGGACTGAAGAAGCTGAAAATGCCTTCCAAGAGCTGAAAGCGAAATTCACGTCTGCACGTGTATTAAAGCACCCGCGCCCTGAACTTCCATACATAGTGGAAACTGATGCATCCAGTCTAGCCATGGGAGCTGTCCTGTCTCAAAAGGACCCTGAAACTGGCCAGCTTCACCCAGTAGCATTTTGGTCCAGAAAGTTGTCGGCACCCGAGTTAAACTATGCGGTTACCGACAAGGAGTTATTAGCCATTAAATCCGCCTTCAAGGCTTGGCGGCACTATCTTCTCGGTGCTAGGCATACCATTACTGTGATCACTGATCACCGGAATTTACAGTATTTAAAAACAGCCAAGGCCCAATCGTCACGTCAACTCCGATGGGCATTGTTCTTTGCCGAGTTCGATTTCGTGATAACCTATCGACCAGGTTGTAAGAATGGTAAAGCAGATGCCTTATCCCGAATAGGGATGGGAGAGGCAGAAGTGAACCCAGAACCGGTACCTATAATTTCCGAACAAAGGATTCTTGGCTTGACTACTCTACAGACACTAGAGGATATTCAGGTAAAGATCCAGCAACTCTTTGATCCTACAGCCCTGCAGGACTGGGTAAAGAAAGGCCCAGACTACTCTGTCACCAATGATCTGCCTTATTACCAAGGGGCGGCTATTTCTGCCACACAAGGAACTACAAGAGCTAGTCATTTCCCGTTATCATGATACCCTAATGGAGGGGCACCCAGGTATTGCAAAAACTGAAGCTAAAATTAAAAGACAATTGTGGTGGCCCACCTGGCGAAAGGATATTAAATCATTTGTGATGTCTTGTGGCATTTGCGCCCAAAACAAAAGTCAAAAGAAAAAAACAGCTGGACTCTTACAACCTTTAGACATTCTGCCTACACCATGGCACACCTTACCGTTAGACTTTATTACTGATCTACCTCCTTGTAATGGATTTAACACCATTCTAGTTATTGTGGATCTTTTTTCCAAGATGGCCCACTTTATTCCTTTAAAAGGATTACCTTCAGCCTCAATCCTGGCCAAAGAATTCCTCGAAAACATTGTTCGCATACATGGATTTCCGTCCGTGTTGGTCTCTGACCGGGGCAGTCAATTCATTTCACATTTTTGGAAGAAATGTTGTCAATTGGCGCAAATCGACGTGAGATTATCGACCAGTCACCACCCCCAGACCGATGGTCAAACGGAAAGGACCAACCAGACTCTTGAACAATACCTGCGTTGTATGTTACATCAGACTGAGAGTAATTGGAAGGACATTCTTTGGATCGCCGAATATGCATACAATAAGTCAGTACATTCTGGAACTGGACAAAGCCCCTTTTATACCCTATATGGGCACCATCCTCGAACATCAGACCTTGACTCACCATAACACTTAGAAATGCCCGCAGTGGACCATCTACACGCTACGATTACACAAGCCTTTAAGGAGGCAACTGCATATTTAAAACAAGCGAAGGAGAAATATAAGAAAGATGCTGATCGGCATAGAAGTGATACTCCACAGTACCAGATAGGGGATCAAGTAAGGTTGGCCACAAAACACATACCTCTCAAGGGAACATGGACCTTTAACCCTAGATATTTGGGACCTTACTCTATTAAGGCCATTATCAACCCGGTGGTCGTCAAGTTGGACTTACCTGCTAATATGCAAATTCACCCCGTCTTTCATGTGTCACTTTTGAAGCCAGTGCAACCAGGGACAAGACTAACCAAGCCACCAGACCCCATCCTTATAGACGGGGAACCCGAATTTGAGGTTAAGAACATCCTGGACTCCAAGATGGTGAAGTCAAAACTTTTTTATTTAATCGACTGGAAAGGTTACGGACCACAGGAAAGGTCTTGGGAACCTAGTGACCATGTGCATGCAGCTCGATTGGTGAAAGGATTCCACTGAAATTTTCCAGACAAATCAAAACCAAGGGGAAGAACGACTTTAGGAGGGGCCTTGGGGGGGGGGGAGTGCTGTCATGATGCCAACCCCTGGGGACCCAGACCAGGTCCAGCAACCCCAGAAGCAGGCATCAAGTTATTTTGAGCAAGCCCAAAAACCCCTGCTAGGGGCTGTTTGGGTGCGGTCCTAGCGCCTATGGCGCCAGGCTCATATGGAGAGTCAGTCCTGGCGCCATAGGCGCCAGGCTCATAGAGTAGAACGTACCTGATGCAGACCATGCTGCAAACTTACCTGATGCAGACCAAGCTGCAAGAGCTCCAAGCCAAATGAGGCTTGGAAGGGTCTATTTTACCTTGGGACTATTTTTTACTCGGGCGGGGCTGGGGAGGAATACTTCCCTGGGACTATTTTGGAGGCTATTTAAACCACGCCCGAAGAGCAGCACATGCTTCGCATTATTCTGCATCCAGCAGCGTAACGCTCACCATGTCTGCAAGCCTGCATCCAGTCTTCTGCCACGCCCGCCTCGAGTCTGCAGCTCCTAAAAAAAGGGGGAAAACAGAAGGACAAAAGGTTAGAACAAGAGCAATACCTTCGATCCTTACCTGAATTCCGGATCCACCGCGCCTTCGAGCTGGAAGAAAGAAGTATTTCACGTGCGCCGCCTCGGCTGCTGCAGCGCCGCGCTGAACTTACCGGCCTTCGCAGCATTCCCACGATCCACCGCATCCTTCTGCACGTTCCTGCCGACTCTGGCACCTAAGGGGAACACAAGAACAGCAAAGGTGAGCCAGGGGAATAAACAGAGGCAATAGTAACTACCCCCATAGACTTTCCTGATTTACCGCCGGGGGTACTATTCCTTTTCACGGGTCGGCGCAGTCTCCATAGCATCCTCGCCGTACCCCGGCCCCTAAGGGGAACAAAAGGACAACAAGGTGAGACAAAGGGACAAGCAAGGGGAATCCTTCTCACCACAATAGACTTACCTAATTTTACTGCCGGAGGCATTATTCCCCGAACTTCATATTTTCTCTCCGCACCTGAATAAGGGAGAAAGCAACAGGTTACATTCTGACCTTATTTTATTGAACTGTGTTGGATAAGACCAATCCTTACCTGAACTTCGTCAGCTACCACGAGGAACTCTTCGCTGGGGTCAAGCTGCAAACTGCAAGGAATCGGACAAGAGTGAAAGTCAGACATTTGAACTCTTATGAACTACAATGTTCTGAAACTCACCAATTCCTTATAACCAGTGAAGCAACTGGTTATCTACGCGCCCCTGCGCTTGATGCAGGATGGAGAGCTCATCCTTCCAAACCATCAGGTGAGACTTTAAGAAGAGACATTAGAGGCGATCAGTGGGGAGAATAGCAGGCGGAGGTAGGGGTTAACACTCAACTCCACGGGTGGTTAATTCCCTTTCTCCATTTACAGAAGAATACTCCTACGGGCCAAGCAAACCAAGATGGGTGGGCCAGTCCAGTCTGTCATCTCGGCACTACAGGTCACATTGGTGGAGACCGCAGCTGTCCAGTTCGGATCGACGCCCCTGTGGGAGCCAGGTGAGCGCAACACCATTCGGGTCTTGGGCATTAGGGGGTCTTCATCATGGGCAAAAGGGAGGATACTACTCCTCATCCAATGAAGCCATGACATCTCCTTGATAGTTGTCTCCTCCCATCTGATCCTCCCTCATATAGCCGCCCACAGGATCAGGATCAGGTAGCAGCTACCGTCCTCTGGCTACATGGGAGGAGGTCACTGCCGGGGAATCCATGATGACTCCATTGGATTCATCACAGCCTGCTCAGCAGCAATCAAAGACATTTCTACTAAATCCATGTGTTGGGTCATATGTAAGCCACAACATAATTGGCAAGAAGGGTTAAGGATCGAACCCACCACCGCTGAGATGGAAGGTGCAACACCACTGTAAGCTTTTCTGCAAACATCAAGTAGGCCAGCAATTCCGTGCCCTCAATGGGAACCCCTATTAACGATGCATTTGATGCCTTGGGAGGGACAGATTATGCCCCAGACAGGAAGAAGGCCATGCTACTTAATGGCATGGGGTTGGAAGGACAAAGGATTTTCACAGGTTTGAAGCCCAAACCGATTGCGAGTAATGAGGATGGTGTATTCAAAGTTGCCATGTGTTAATCAACTGTAAAATTATTAAGGTGAACACTAAACTTCAGTGGTGATGACAAGGAACGAAAACCTTAGAGTGGACTCACCCGCAATGAAGGCCTCTTGAATTTACTTGACACCGGATACCAGGTAGGAAGTAGCTGAAAATGAATCCCTCTGGGCTCTCCCTTACCCTCTGTGGCAAAAGCCCTGGAAAGGAAGAGAGCTCCCAGGGAAACCCTCGATTGGGAAGAAAACCCTGCGCTTCTGCTTCCTCGTTAGCCCTCTGATGTCTTCTAGTAGTGGCAACTCAAGGTAGGGAGTATCGTGTAGTCTAATGTCAGAAAATGAAAGAGACACGTTAGGCAAAGGGTATGGAAAGTTCACTTCAACAGATAATTCAATACAAGAGGGAAGTAGGATGAAACTAGTACCTGTAGCGGCTGGGCAATGGTTATGCCAAAGACCGGAGATTCAGCTTTCGGAAGGAAGCACTAAACAGAAAGAAGGGGGTTGAATATGGGCAGAGAAACTAGAAGCAGAGGTAAGTGGGTCTCAGTCAAAAGAAATACCTGTTAGATGAATCGGATTGCCTGCTGAACTGGGGTTCAGCTAAGTATATCTCTGCCTTACGGGATTGAGGTTTTAGCTTGAGAAGGGAAGAAAATCAATTTAGAACTAATATTCTCCGAACAGATGGAAAAACAGGTTTACCCTGCCCGGTCCCTGTACCTCGGGAGTAACCGAGGGAAGTTCTGGTTCGGAGATCCGAGAAATCCCGGAAGAGTCCCTTGAAAGAGATAACGCTCGATCTGCTGGAGACAGTACAGCGATTTCTATCCTATCGCTTGAGGAGAAGGATAGCTAGTAAGGGAAACAGAAGAGAAAGTCAATAGATTCAATAGTAATGTAAGGCCAGATAGACACAGCCTAGGTCCGAACTTACGTAGCGTTGAAATGCTGGAGTAGCAACGCGCCTGCTTGTTGACAAACGGGACTGATATGCAGCGTTCGGCTGAGAGGGAGGAGTCAGGTTGCCATGCGGATAAACAACAGCTAGACTGCAACCAAAAGCTGTAGGCGCCATCTTGGGTGAAAAGATGGACACCGCGTACCTTCTGGTCCAGCGGCACCATAGCGACCAGCGCTTCCTAAGGGGCGTGACACCATGGGAAGGATAGGTAAAAGGTTCTTCAATAATGAGAACATGGTGTTGCACAGAATAAAGTTCTATACCAGGAAGAAAGAAAGTGCAGATTTGGTGGATGACTATGCCACAAGAATGCGCGAGATGGCTGTGCTGTGCGTTTTTGGGAGCAATGCAGAAAATATGATATGTGACACGTTGATAGTGCACACCAACAGCAGGAAAGGGCAAGACTGGTTTATTCTGCAAAAATAACTGCAGTTAGATAAGGTCATTCAGATCCCCTGGGCGGTGGAAGAGACCACGTGCGACGAAAGAAAATGGCAGAAACTCACAAACTGTGAAGGTACAAGCTATCCAATAAAGAGCAAATAAAGAGAGGCCCAGGAGTGGCTCCAGAGAAGAGAGAGGGAAGCAGAAGGAATCTCTAAAATGCCACAGGTACACAAGCAGTTGTCAACTGCCAAATGTCAAAGCATGCCTGGCCAGAAACAAAGAATGCACGAACTGTAAAAGATTTGGACACATCACAATTGGGTGCCAGTAGCATGGAAAGAAAGTGACGTCTGTAGAAGCTACTAGAGATACGGTAGACGATGAGTCCTTCAATGAAGACAGGACAACAGTTATCATGGTAAACTGTTTGATGGCCAGGAGAGAGAACCTGCATTGCGTGATCAGGGTAGATAGCAATGAAACCAAAGTAATGGCGGACTCTGGATCAGACCTAAACATATTATCCATTCGCACCTACAAGCAAATGGTAGGACGTTTGTAGGACGAAGCATCAACCTACGGTGTTCGGTGGGGCCTCAGTACATCTACTGGGTTATATCAATGAAACTGTAGAATTCAAGGGCAGACAGACGAAAACAAGAGTGTGCTTTACAGAGGAGGGTCCAGCAGTACTGGGTTGTGATGATCAGGCAAGTTGAACATAAAGCTGAATCCCAGCACAGAAGATCAAGGGCCTCATTACGGGTCCGGCGGTAACCCTGCCGGAGATACCGGTGGACCCAAAATAAGTTACTGGCGCCTGACTTCCTGGTAACAACAGGGGATTACAATCCTGGTGGTCCAGGAAGTCAGGCGCTGGGGACCATAGAAGCAGTGGCACCTTTAACAGTGCCAATGCTTCTGTGACGGCTTACCTACCGTGGCCACTGTGCCCGGCAGGCAAACCCATAGTGTGCCGGTACGGAACCACTTGTAATGAGGCCCCAAGTACTCTCCATCAGAGCAGGAGGAGTGTATGTGTGAACTGTCAAGAGATGAATTCCCAAAGCTGTTTTCAGAGGGACTGGGACTGGGAAAGATAAAGAATTATGCACACAAGATTTGGCTAAAGCATGATGCAGTGCCAATCGAGTAGAAAGTTAGACCAGTTCCTGCGACAGTGAGCAGTGTGTTGCAAGATCAACTCAGGAAGATGGTCAATGAGGGCATGATGGAAACATTAGAGTCATCAGAGTGGTTAAGCCTAGATGTTCTGATTAAAAAGCAACAGTCTAATGATATCAGGATCTTCATTGATATGCACAGTTTAAATATGGAAATCATAACAGACAGCTATCCATTGCCTAGCATAAACAAACTGATCTTAATGACGAAATTGGATATGAGGAATGCTTATCAGTCAATACGTTTGCACAACTAATCAAGGGCATTGACAGTGTTCATCACACCATTTGGCACGTATCAATTTACCAGAATGTCATTCGTTTGTCCTCTGCAGCCTCGATATTCTAAAGAATGATGGGCTCGCTTTTGCGCAACATTGGCAATTTGTCGTATTTTCAGGACGACATCCTCATCTATGCCGAGGATGAGGAGACTTGTGATATTGTCTTTAGAAATGTGCTCACGAAATTGCAAGTGGCAGGAGTGAAGTTGTGATACGAAAAATGTATGGTTAAGGCAAAAGATGTAGAATACTTGAGATACAAGATCTTACGAGAAGGAATCAGTCCCAAGAAAAAACTACTGCAAGAAATTGTAGAAACCCCGGCACCAAAGAATAAGGAGGAACTAAGATCATTCCTAGAATTAGCAGAGTATTATGAAAAATGTGTACCCAGATTCTCAGAAATGACAGCGCCGCTGAGAGAATTACTTAAGAAAGGGGCAGAGTACGCTTGACAGCTGGAACAGAAGAGAGCGTATGTAGAAGTAAAAATGATTGTATGAGCCCCATGCTTACAACCATTCAACCCGATGTGAAAACCTACATCACCACTGATGCGTGTGCATACGGGCTGGGGGCAACATTCACACAGAAAAGAGGAGACGCAGAACACGTGGCGTTCGCGTCCAAGGCACTGTCAGATGCTGAGAAAAAGATGTTGGCGTGTGCCTGGACAGTGGAGTACTTTAGGACTTATGTGTGGGACACCAAATGTCATCTAGTTATAGATCACAAGCGATTGGTGTACATGTTGAGCACAGGTGGCACAAAGACGTCAACTCCGAGGTTGGCGCACATTGCTGCAAACTGCAGCAGTACACATATGAAATCATACACATTTTTTTCCACCTGATTTCCATCTGGTGAGGGCTTCCCAATGTGTTAGGCAGGGCCAGCAGCAACTACTTCAGGCCATACTACCCTACCACTCTTCTAACGCAGCATCAACAACGTAAATTCATTATAGTTGCACTCTGAAACATGTCCTTGCATGTGAAAGGTGTCCCCAATTGCATTTAGAAGCTGCACCCAATAACCTCCCTGAGAAAAGTTGAATTTAGAAGTGTACCCAATTGCATCTAGAAGTGTACCCAATTGCATTTAGAAGTTGCACCCAATAGCCTCTCTGAGAAAAGTTGAATCTAGAAGTGTACCCAATTGCATCTAGAAGTGCACCCAATTGCATTTAGAAGTGTGCCCAATTGCATTTAGAAGCTGCACCCAATAACCTCTCTGAGAAAAGTTGCATCTAGAAGTGTGCCCAATTGCATTTTGAAGTTGCGCCCAATAGCCTCTCTGAGAAAAGTTGAATTTAGAAATGCGCCCAATTGCATTTTGAAGTTGCGCCCAATAGCCTCTCTGAGAAAAGCTGAATCTAGAAGTGTACCCAATTGCATCTAGAAGTGCGCCCAATTGCATTTAGAAGTTGGACCCAATAGCGTCTCTGAGAAAAGTTGAATTTAGAAGTGTACCCAATTGCATTTAGAAGTTGCACCCAATAGCCTCTCTGAGAAAAGTTGAATCTAGAAGTGTACCCAATTGCATTTAGAAGTGTACCCAATTGCCTCTCTGAGAAAAGTTGCATCTAGAAGTGTGCCCAATTGCATTTTGAAGTTGCGCCCAATAGCCTCTCTGAGAAAAGTGGAATTTAGAAGCGCGCCCAATTGCATTTTGAAGTGTACCCAATTGCATTTAGAAGCTGCGCCCAATAACCAAGCCTCTCTGAGAAAGTTAGTTGAATCTAGAAGTGCGCCCAATTGCATTCTGAAGTTGCGCCCAATAGCCTCTCTGAGAAAGTTGCATCTAGAAGTGTGCCCAATTGCATTTTGAAGTTGCGCCCAATAGCCTCTCTGAGAAAAGTTGAATTCAGAAGTGCACCCAATTGCATCTAGAAGTGTACCCAATTGCATTTAGAAGTTGCACCCAATAGCCTCTCTGAGAAAGTTGCATCTAGAAGTGTGCCCAATTGCATTTTGAAGTTGCGCCCAATAGCCTCTCTGAGAAAAGTTGAATTCAGAAGTGTACCCAAATGCATCTAGAAGTGTACCCAATTGCATTTAGAAGTGTACCCAATAGCCTCTCTAAGAAAAGTTGCATCTAGAAGTGTGCCCAATTGCATTTTGAAGTTGCGCCCAATAGCCTCTCTGAGAAAGTTGCATCTAGAAGTGTGCCCAATTGCATTTTGAAGTTGCGCCCAATAGCCTCTCTGAGTAAAGTGGAATTTAGAAGTGCGCCCAGTTGCACTCTGAAGTTGCGCCCAATAGCCTCTCTGAGAAAGTTGCATCTAGAAGTGTGTCCAATTGCATTTTGCAGTTGCACCCAATAGCCCTCTGAGAAAAGTTGAATTTAGAAGTGTACCCAATTGCATCTAGAAGTGTACCCAATTGCATTTAGAAGCTGCACCCAATAGCCTCTCTGAGAAAAGTCGAATCTAGAAGTGTACCCAATTGCATTTAGGAGTGTACCCAATTGCATTTAGAAGCTGCGCCCAATAACCTCTCTGAGAAAAGTTGCATCTAGAAGTGTGCCCTATTGTATTTTGAAGTTGCGCCCAATAGCCTCTCTGAGAAAAGTTGAATTTAGAAGTGTACCCAATTGCATCTAGAAGTGTACCCAATTGCATAGAAGTGTACCCAATTGCATCTAGAAGTGTACCCAATTACATTTAGAAGTTGCACCCAATTACATTTAGAAGCTCCGCCCAATAGCCTCTCTGAGAAAAGTTGAATTTAGAAGGGCGCCCAATTGCATTCTGAAGTTGCGCCCAATAGCCTCTCTGAGAAAAGTCGAATTCAGAAGTGTACCCAATTGCATCTAGAAGTGTACCCAATTGCATTTAGAAGCTGCACCCAATAGCCTCTCTGAGAAAAGTTGCATCTAGAAGTGTGCCCAATTGCATTTTGAAGTTGCGCCCAATAGCCTCTCTGAGAAAAGTGGAATTTAGAAGTGTGCCCAATTGCATTTTGAAGTTGCGCCCAATAGCCTCTCTGAGAAAAGTTGAATCTAGAAGTGTACCCAATTGCATCTAGAAGTGTGCCCAATTGCATTTAGAAGTTGCACCCAATAGTGTCTCTGAGAAAAGTTGAATTTAGAAGTGTGCCCAATTACATTTGAAGCTGCGCCCAATAGCCTCTCTGAGAAAAGTTGAATTTAGAAGTGTACCCAATTGCATCTAGAAGTGTGCCCAATTGCATTTTGAAGTTGCGCCCAATAGCCTCTCTGAGAAAGGTTGAACCTAGAAGTGCACCCAATTGCATCTAGAAGTGTGCCCAATTGCATTTAGAAGCTGCACCCAATAGCCTCTCTGAGAAAAGTCGAATCTAGAAGTGTACCCAATTGCATTTAGGAGTGTACCCAATTGCATTTAGAAGCTGCGCCCAATAACCTCTCTGAGAAAAGTTGCATCTAGAAGTGTGCCCTATTGTATTTTGAAGTTGCGCCCAATAGCCTCTCTGAGAAAAGTTGAATTTAGAAGTGTACCCAATTGCATCTAGAAGTGTACCCAATTGCATAGAAGTGTACCCAATTGCATCTAGAAGTGTACCCAATTACATTTAGAAGTTGCACCCAATTACATTTAGAAGCTCCGCCCAATAGCCTCTCTGAGAAAAGTTGAATTTAGAAGGGCGCCCAATTGCATTCTGAAGTTGCGCCCAATAGCCTCTCTGAGAAAAGTCGAATTCAGAAGTGTACCCAATTGCATCTAGAAGTGTACCCAATTGCATTTAGAAGCTGCACCCAATAGCCTCTCTGAGAAAAGTTGCATCTAGAAGTGTGCCCAATTGCATTTTGAAGTTGCGCCCAATAGCCTCTCTGAGAAGGTTGCATCTGGAAGTGTGCCGAATTGCATTTTGAAGTTGCGCCCAATAGCCTCTCTGAGAAAAGTGGAATTTAGAAGTGTGCCCAATTGCATTTTGAAGTTGCGCCCAATAGCCTCTCTGAGAAAAGTTGAATCTAGAAGTGTACCCAATTGCATCTAGAAGTGTGCCCAATTGCATTTAGAAGTTGCACCCAATAGTGTCTCTGAGAAAAGTTGAATTTAGAAGTGTGCCCAATTACATTTGAAGCTGCGCCCAATAGCCTCTCTGAGAAAAGTTGAATTTAGAAGTGTACCCAATTGCATCTAGAAGTGTGCCCAATTGCATTTTGAAGTTGCGCCCAATAGCCTCTCTGAGAAAGGTTGAACCTAGAAGTGCACCCAATTGCATCTAGAAGTGTGCCCAATTGCATTTAGAAGTTGCACCCAATAGCGTCTCTGAGAAAAGTCGAATCTAGAAGTGTACCCAATTGCATTTAGGAGTGTACCCAATTGCATTTAGAAGCTGCGCCCAATAACCTCTCTGAGAAAAGTTGCATCTAGAAGTGTGCCCTATTGCATTTTGAAGTTGCGCCCAATACCCTCTCTGAGAAAGGTTGAATTTAGAAGTGTACCCAATTGCATCTAGAAGTGTACCCAATTGCATAGAAGTGTACCCAATTGCATCTAGAAGTGTACCCAATTGCATTTAGAAGTTGCACTCAATTGCATTTAGAAGCTGCGCCCAATAGCCTCTCTGAGAAAAGTTGAATTTAGAAGGGCGCCCAATTGCATTCTGAAGTTGCGCCCAATAGCCTCTCTGAGAAAAGTCGAATTCAGAAGTGGACCCAATTCCATCTAGAAGTGTACCCAATTGCATTTAGAAGCTGCACCCAATAGCCTCTCTGAGAAATGTTGCATCTAGAAGTGTGCCCAATTGCATTTTGAAGTTGCGCCCAATAGCCTCTCTGAGAAAAGTGAAATTTAGAAGTGTGCCCAATTGCATTTTGAAGTTGTGCCCAATAGCCTCTCTGAGAAAAGTTGAATTTAGAAGTGTACCCAATTGCATCTAGAAGTGTGCCCAATTGCATTTAGAAGTTGCACCCAATAGCGTCTCTGAGAAAAGTTGAATTTAGAAGTGTGCCCAATTACATTTGAAGCTGCGCCCAATAGCCTCTCTGAGAAAAGTTGAATTTAGAAGTGTACCCAATTGCATCTAGAAGTGTGCCCAATTGCATTTTGAAGTTGCGCCCAATAGCCTCTCTGAGAAAGGTTGAACCTAGAAGTGTACCCAATTGCATCTAGAAGTGTGCCCAATTGCATTTAGAAGTTGCACCCAATAGCCTCTCTGAGAAAAGTTGAATTTAGAAATGCGCCCAATTGCATTTTGAAGTTGCGCCCAATAGCCTCTCTGAGAAAAGCTGAATCTAGAAGTGTACCCAATTGCATCTAGAAGTGCGCCCAATTGCATTTAGAAGTTGGACCCAATAGCGTCTCTGAGAAAAGTTGAATTTAGAAGTGTACCCAATTGCATTTAGAAGTTGCACCCAATAGCCTCTCTGAGAAAAGTTGAATCTAGAAGTGTACCCAATTGCATTTAGAAGTGTACCCAATTGCCTCTCTGAGAAAAGTTGCATCTAGAAGTGTGCCCAATTGCATTTTGAAGTTGTGCCCAATAGCCTCTCTGAGAAAGTTGCATCTAGAAGTGTGCCCAATTGCATTTTGAAGTTGCGCCCAATAGCCTCTCTGAGAAAAGTGGAATTTAGAAGCGCGCCCAATTGCATTTTGAAGTTGCGCCCAATAGCCTCTCTGAGAAAAGTTGAATTTAGAAGTGTACCCAATTGCATTTAGAAGTTGCACCCAATAGCCTCTCTGAGAAAGTTGAATTTAGAAGTGTGCCCAATTGCATTTTGAAGTTGCGCCCAATAGCCTCTCTGAGAAAAGTTGAATTTAGAAGTGTGCCCAATTGTGGGTATATTGGACGAGTGTATAGATTGACCGAATGTGTGGAGCGGACGATTGTGTTGAGGAGCAGACGAGTGTGTGGAGCGGACGAGTGCGTGGAGCGAATGAGTGTACGTGGAACGGACGAGTGTACGTGGAGCAGATGAGTGTATGTGGAACGGACAAGTGTATATGGAGCGAATGATTGTATACGAAGCGGATGACTGTGTGGAGCGGATGACTGCGGAGCAGATGAGTGGCAGATGAGTCTGTGGAGCGGATGAACGCATAGAACGAATGAGTGTATGGAGCGGATGGATATATAGAGCGGATGAGTATGCTGAACGGACGAGTATGCTGAACGGACGAGTACGTAGAGCGGATGAATAGTGCATAGAACGGATGAGAAACAAAATGCATAGAACGGACCCGACTGCTCAGAATTGCATGACATATATATTATGCTTTGGAATGCAAGGAACTTTTGAAAGAGCATACTTCATATCACACCCCACGCTTACTCTCTCCTTACACCACCACTCAACTAGAACACAGAGATACTATGACACCATTCGGTAAAACTGTTCTCATATCAACATCTGCCGCTCACTCCCCATCACTCTAAGTAAACATCGCTGGTTTCACACCCCCCAGCCAGGCATTTCTCCTCAGGCCTAACGCTGCCACACTCGGCCTGGATAATTCCGGCCAGACCGAACACATACTCCTGATCTCTCAACCACCACACCTACCGCTAAGAAGCAGCTACCACATGAATCCGCACCCGCTGCACACATACCTGGTGCGCACACGCACCTTTGGACTCTCTCTAATCTCTTTACTGACCCGAACTTCGGTTCCCAAGGGCGTTCAACCTACCAGCGCCTTCAGACCATACCAATGGTATATAAGGCGCTATACAAATGCAAAATAACATAACATAACATAACAACCCTGAGTGGAGGAATGCGCAAGCTGACTGTATGTCTCGCTTACCGGGGCAAGGAGGTCAAGTGACAACATTCCTGAAGGATGAGTGCATGGTGGCATCAGGGGGGGATCTGAGGAGTAAAGAATTTATGGAGATGAGCGAGAGCCAGTGGCTAGAAGAATCTGCCATGGATGAAGTTTTGACGCAAATAATCAAATGGGTCAGAAATGGATGGCCATGCAAAACAGCTATCCCGGAAGGTCTAAGACTGTACTGGAAGGTGGCTGAAGAGAGCTACGAGGCAAAGGGCTTACTACTTAGGGGTGATCAAGTGATACGACTTTTGGCCACGAGGAAGCTCATACTGTGCAGAGCACATGCCGGGCATCCGGGGAGCACCATGACGAGGTACGAGGTTAATGGAGCCATACTGGTGGCCCTGCATGGACCAGGAAGTCTTAGCTATGATCAAACGGTGTCACAAGTGTCTAAGCAGTGACAAAAGGCTGAAAGTGAGGCAAGCCCCTTTAATTCCCACAGAGATCCCGGAAACAGTATGGCAGAAGACAGGCCTGGACTTTATAGGACCGATAGAAGCCATGCCTGCTAAGCATCGATATTGGGTAGTAATGGTTGATTATCTCTCAAAATGGGTGGAGGTGAAATTTGTGCCTGGCATTAACACAGCCACAGTAGTGGATGTTCTCACTTTAGCCTTCCAAAGAGAAGAGTTACCCAAAGAAATAGTGACAGACAACCAAGTTTAGCTGACGTCAAATTAAATGGCGACATTTTTGAGAGAGAACAAAATCAAGCAGAGAAAGGCATCCCTGTATCAGCCCCAAGCCAATGGGCTTGTAGAAAGGACTAAAAGACTTATAAAAGGAGCCTGGCAACTATCCATGGCATAGGGCATGGATCCATACAAAACGGTGAAAGAAGCAGTGACTGCACACAGGTTGACACCCAAAGGAACAACAAATGTGTCGCCATTTCACATGCTAAGAGGCAGGAGGGCTGGTTCTACACTAATGCTGCCAATCCAATGTGAGAGAGGATGACTCCATAAATATGGAAGATGTAGTGTGGGGAATCAGGAAGAGCAAGGACCACATGGAAAAATAGAATGACAATCGCTGGTCAGTGAAAAGAATAGAGGTAGAAGGAGGCATAGAGAAGATTCGCATGCAGCATAATGACAACGTGACAGGGTCCAAATCACATATGTACGGAAGATGGGAAGCGATGGAACTTAGAGAGAGTGGCAGTATTTGGAAAGGGACTGCCTCCTGATAAGGAAGAGAGATTTGCCCTAGAGAGAATGTACAAGGAATGACCGGTGAGGTGAGAGAAGAAGAGTATGCAATGAATGGTGAACAAGATCTGCAGAATGAATGGGAAGCCACGGCATCGACAAGAAGCAGGGAAGAAGAAACGGAAGGGGAGTCACCCAAGGTATGGAGTGAGTCAGGGCTGCCGCACCATGAGAGAAAGAGGACAGCGAGGTACCAAGACTTTGTGATGGAGTACGACCATGCTGCTAAAGAAAAGGAGGTGTGTAGAGACAAAGGGCCTCATTACGACCCTGGCGGAAATCGAAATACGATGGCGGAAATGCAATACCGCCATCGAATAGCGCTCGGTGCGATCATGAACCGTCACCGCAAAGTACGATGCCATTAGCGACACCGTAGTGAACGCCAACGCTAACTGCACCAAGTACGCGCGCGCGCGCCATGCCAAACCGTAATTATCACCATGGCGCAACGGTACGCGAATTCTGACCCTAGCGGACATGCACCTAACGCCATCAAGCACGGCGGAAAGTACCATTCCGCCATGGTGAGAAGTACGGCATCGCGAACCAACCGTAAACGGCCCTACTGAGTGTCTGTACACCGCTCCCTGGCCACATTGTACAACTCCCCGTAGGTCTAATGAAGTCACACAATGCAACCAGTGAAATGTACTAGTCATCCATGCCTGCCAACGAACAAATGAATCTCAAGAGGGACCAATGGGAGCTGCAGGGCACAGATGGCACGAATACAGAAGCCATTCAAATGGACATGACCTCAGTCTCCCACCAAGAAACGCACGCAAACACAGGCACCTGTGACCAGCCATATTCCGATAATCACATCATTCCACCAATCCAACTGGCTGACCGGCATCTGTTACACAAAAGCTAATCCCCCGCCCCTGAGCATGACATCATCAAAACAGTCATATTGGCAGCCCTTATCCCTGACCTCACTGGGCTTCGTAGGCAAACGCGCCCAGCACAGTACCACGCAACTATACTCCGAAGCTGGAACCCAATGCAGATCTCCTCACAATACATCGCTCCCCAAATAGGAATATGCCACATCACTTGCAAAGAAGAACGCTACACGGTTCATATCAGAATAGAAATTTAATGCACAACAAATTCACCAAGCCCATACAGCCATTAGGCCATGAACTCCAAAATACATTTCACCATTGTGGGCTGCATCCGCAATAAATGACCAGCTACTTCTTGTGTGACGCCCTGTTCCTTCATGGTACACAGGGGCTACATTCTCGTACGAAAAGGCAACATGGAAGCGCCTAGAACCGCAGGGCCGTCCCAATAGGGAGGCACTAGTCCAGCTGAAAGGTCGAAATGTTGCTCCTAGCCACTAGTACTGCGTAAGGGCATGTGGCCCATTGGCGATCGTCCCATAAGATCGTAATGCTGCTCCACTGATTAACACGAAGCAGCAGGTGTCGGGAGTAAAATCCATCTGCAGGAGTGGCATACAGATGGCAGTGGCAAAAGGGGAGGAGATACCTGTCACCCAAATGAAATGAAAAAGAATAGTATGGCCATCAGAACTTCATTTGAATTACTCACTTCAATGATCACACCAAATCCACAGCCATATGCATGCTAGCCCACTCCAAAGGATCATCACCACCCAAAAACCACTTGCGAATCATAACTATCTATATCGAGGTGAAAACACTATCACAAACGAGTGTTCCTGTGCATGCGTCTGTTAAAACAGAATCCATCAGATGGGATTGGTAACGTGCATAGACACAAGTGTCTGAAGGCGCGTCGAGACAGGGAGGGCTCAACAAGGCCAGATAGACGATGGTCCCACTATGGCAGCCCTGCATCACATAGCGCAGGGGAGGTGGATAGATTCCATGAAGCCCTGTACATGGCAAACTCTGTATCAAATCATCTGTCCATGCATCCATACATCATTCCCTCATCCCGTAATGAAAACGCCTGTTTCCATACTCACATAACATGTGAAATTTCCATTGAGTCTGTGCGTTATGCAGCCTGCAAAATCCACTGTGCCCCAGCCCGTAATTCCAGTGTTGTGAAGTAACATGTATTTGGGAACGTCCGGCCTTATCGCCCACTTCGCTATTGCGCATCCCCAACTATTCATATCAATCATTGCATCCTCGCCATGGCCCCTGTCCCAAGGACATTGAACAATAGAACGTTATATTTGCAGTCAGACCTGTGGGCATCTCCTCGCCGCTAGCTGAAAACCGAAAGCGCCGCCCTTCGAATTCCTCATTTGCAACATCACGTCGAAAAGGCATCTGTGGCCGCTTGAAATCACAAATTAATCCATCTAGTGCGGCTGTGTGTGAAAATGGCAACTGCCTTCACTCACAAATGGGACGCCCCGCCCGTCGGTGAACCTCGGTACAGTGTTGCATGAGGGTCCACCGTTACTCGAGTACTACGTTCCACTGACCGTTCACAAGTCTGTTCGCGACTGCAAAGATAGTATGTGAAACAATGGGACCATAGCAGAATGAACATATCAACCAATGTTACACTGCCATCGGGTACAAATACATGATTGTAATAGCAAGATGCCATTCGTCGAATTGCAGCGTTGTGTGCGGGACGTGCTCGCCCAAAGGGGAGAGCAGCTTGCACAGGTGGAATGAACCACCACAGGTGGAGGCCATACAGCCTGAAAACACATAAATTGCACACCCAGCCTCCTCCCACAACCACACCCACTCCGAAATGCTACCGGCAGGACTAGCTATGTTGGCCCTGGGGGACCTGATAGCACTGCAAGTACTCCAACTTTAAGAAGAAGACGAACACCAACTACAACCGGCCGCACGGAGGAGACGCAGGAGGAGGAGGAGGGCAAGGCAGGGCCAGCAAGGGCCGCCAGCACAGCCACTACCACCACGCAGGCAGCCCGCAATCCCACGCCTCCGAGCACATCCGTTCAACCTCACTGATGAGCAGATCCACACCCTCTACCGTTTGGACCGGGACACCATAACCGCCATTGTGGACATGACACAGGCTGACCTTCTCAGCATGATAGATAGCCCAACCGCCATCCCACCCCTACTGAAGGTGGTGTCTGTACTCCACTTCCTGGCCACAGGCACCTACCAGCACACAGTCGGACAGTTGCATGGCATATCAC
This sequence comes from Ambystoma mexicanum, assembly GCF_040938575.1. Classification (NCBI taxonomy): domain Eukaryota; kingdom Metazoa; phylum Chordata; class Amphibia; order Caudata; family Ambystomatidae; genus Ambystoma; species Ambystoma mexicanum. Next base: position 194,485,846 of record NC_090928.1, on the reverse strand, counting down.
AGCCACTGTTCTCACGGACACTATTGCAAGTGCTTGATGCCCTCCTGCAGCACGCAGACGACTACATCTCTCTACCACGCTCGGAGCAGGAAATTACCAACACAAAAGTGGGATTCCATGCACTTGCCGGCATACCGGGTTGCATTGGTGCCATCGACTGCACCCATGTGGAATTGGTCGTCCCACATGCCATGGAGGCCCAGTACCGCAACCGAAAACAATTTCATTCTCTGAATGTACAAATGGTGTGTGACTCCAACAGGATCATTACACATTGTTGTGCCCGATTCCCTGGATCAACCCATGATTCTATGGTCTTGAGGAACTCTACAATACCACGCTACATGGAGCGACACGCAGGGAACAGATCCTGGCTACTCGGTGAGTCTCATTTCATGCATGATGATGTGGGGTATGTGATGCGGCAATGACCTGGCAGGAAGGGGGGGGGTGCGTACGTAGCAATGGCATTCCTCAAAATTCCTTTATTGTCCACATACAGGTGATGCCGGGTATCCACTGAAGAGATGGCTCCTCACACCAGTCCGGAACCCACGGGACCAGCATGAGGAGGACTACAACCATGCCCACTCACGTACCCGTGTAGTCATAGAACAGGCATTCGGCCTACTGAAGACTCGTTTCCGCTGCCTCAGCAGGTCTGGCGGGGCACTCCTGTGCCGCCATGTGAAGGTTGCAAAGATGGTCATGGCATGTGTCATGCTCCACAACATGTGCGTACGTAGAAATGTGCCCATGCCCCCTGACGCAGAACTGCAAGCACCTGAAGATGGTCATGATGAGGGTGGGGATGTGGCAGCACCTCAAGGAGTCTGCGAGGCACAGGAGGGCCGTGACATTCGTCAGCATCTCATAGATGCATGCTTCTAGCACTCACGCCTGGTGGCTGATACATGGACACGGGACTTGTGGCACTGTGTGTGTCTGGAACATGCACAATATGGACTGTACGCCTATAATGGCCTCGTACACAAAGATCAATGTCCACACATCTCATTGGATGATCGTGCATTGTTTATGGCATATGTGATATCATGTTAAACACCCTATCGACCCGCCACCCAAGTGAGCCCAACACACCCCCTCCACCCTCCTACCTCCCCCCCGAACACCAGTGTCCAAAGATGCTCATTGTCAGTGGGCAGTCGCTATTGCAAGCCCCCTCTCCGGGTATCAGGGGCACCCCTGCCTGTGGAGCGCAGGTTCCTCCCAGATCTACGTTGGGGGCTGCCCTGGACGGAACTTGCAATGGATGATGTCTCTGCCTGCTCACGTCCATGCATGTCCCTAAGGGTTTGTGAGAGCTCAGTGAGCACACGGCGCACTGCGGCAAGTTCGGCACATACGTCTTTGGACGTCGCATGCAGTTCCCCCCTCAGGCTCTCGGTGCTTCTCTCCATTTGTACTCTCAGGCTCTCGGTGCTTCTCTCCATTTCTACTCTCAGGCTCTCGGTGCTTCTCTCCATTTGTACTCTCAGGCTCTCGGTGCTTCTCTCCATTTCTACTCTCAGGCTCTCGGTGCTTCTCTCCATTTCTACTCTCAGGCTCTCGGTGCTACTCTCCATTTGTGCCCTTAGTGTCTCTGTACTTCTCTCCATTTCTGCCCTAAGTGTCTCAGTTGATGTTTCTATGTCTGCCTTAGTGCCCCCACATTCATCGGCATGGTCCTTGAGGAGCGTGGCCAGTTGCTGCTGTTGCACGATTACCTGGTCGAGGGACTGTTGCCTCTGCTGGGCCATGGCCATTTGCGGTGGTGTCACAGAGTGGCTGGTCACCTCATGTTGCCTTGCCACAGGGCTTGTGGGGGATGGCCAGTCGTCGTCTTGTGGGTGCCCCTGCGTGGTATCCTCATGGTGTACGGGATGGAACAGACAGGGGGATTGAGACAGGTCATGGATGGATCTAACTTCGACATCCCCGTTTTCTGTGTCGGAGCATGCTGCCATTAATGCTGTGTCACCTATGGTGCTGCTGCCACCAGAAGCAGTGCCTACTGTGGCATCCATTGGGGGGACCTGTGGTGGTGCTGTTGTGGGCATGCTGGCTGCTGGGGTGCCTGTTGGAGTTCCCTCCTCTGTGCTGCCACTTGATTTGTGCTGCTTCCGTGTCTTGATGCGTGCAGCTGCGGTGTAGGGTCTTTGGCCGTTGGTCTTGGCCCTCTTTGCAGGTGTGCTGGTAGGGGTGTCCTGGAGCTCGTCGTTTGGATCGGACCCTGTGGTGGAGTAAAGGAGGGCGAGCGTTATTAATGGGTCTGTGGGAATTGGAATGGCAATGTATCACATGCATTGGGGTGGTACCTGAGGGTGATTTGGGTCGGGGCCTTGGAGGTGGTTTCATTTGTGTGTGGAGTGAGGGTGCAGTTGTTTTGCAGCCTGCAGTTAGGGTGTGCCTGCTGCACGTGTAGAGGGTGTTTTTAGGATTTTTAATTATTTATGTATTTGATGTGAGTTTTAAAGTGTGCTATCAGGCCTATGTATGTGGACGTTCTCCTGGACATGTGTTACTGTTGCACTATGTGGACACGTGGTACTTCACATGATTGTACATTGTGGTTTTGGCATTGTTTTATTTGGGACACCTACCTGATTCTTCGGATGTCTGCACTCCTTTCTCCATCCCTCCGACTCCCTCTATGCTCTCCATTCCAATGGTGGAGGCACAGATTTCTTCCCAGGGGGTCAACTTGATGGGTGATTCCGATCCTCCCCCGGTAGCTGTGGCAATGTTGCGGTTGGCAGAAAGTATGCTACGGACGCGTATCCGCAGGTCGTCCCATCGCTTTCTGCATTGCTGTGGGTTGCGGGGTGCGGTCCCCACCGCACTTACCCGCTGTGCCACCAGGGCCCATATGGCCTTCTTGTTCGCAAGTGCCGTCCTGGTCATTTGCATGGAGAAGACGGCGGCAGCATTCTCCTGGAGGGTCTCTGTGAGCACGGTGAGTTCCTCATGGGAGAAGTGGACCTGCCGCTTGCGGTCGCACGCTTTCTTCGCTACTTTTCCCATTTTTCTTGGTTTCACTAGGGTGGATGACGGGTTGGGATGTGTCTCAGGGTAGTGTTTTTAATGGTTCGGTGGAATTTGTGGTTTTATAGGTGTACGGCGTGATGTTTCCCGTTCCGGGACCATGCTTTTACTTCCATTTCCGTATATTTACGGTCACCGTACTTTCCGGTTGGCGCTCACTGCGGTGTCCGCTAAGATGGGTGGCGGTATTGCACCTAGGGCGCCGTACGGCGGCGGTGTGGGCCGTTTTGGGGTCATTTCCGCCATCGCGGACTTTGCACTTCCGCCATGGCGTGGTGCTCGTGCCCGATGGGTCGGAATGAGCCGCACTTTGCTCCGTCGTGCAATGGCGGAAACGCTATTTACGCTATGGCGGTCCGGTCGGTTGATTTCCGCAAGGGTCGTAATGAGGGCCAAAGTCTTGCAAGAGTGGCCTCGGCAGTCTTCTTGTAGGACTTTCGGTCGGCACTGATGAGCAGAGGCGTACGCGCGAGAGAGAGGTGCGAGATGGAACACAGTAGGATAATAACCTGGCACTAAAGGAAATAGGAGCATGAGATAAAATTGAAAGAATGTGCAGTGCCTGTACGCAGCAAGGTGTGAAAGGTACCAATTACAGTGAGAAAATATTTAGAGTTGTTATTAGAGGAAATGGTATGGGATGACATAATAGAATCCATTGAGAGCTCAGAATGGGTTTCTTCTGTGGCTCTGACAAGAACATCTGACAGAAGGTTGAGAATGTGTGTTGATTTAAGGAATGTGAATGAGTTTGCGGTAGCTGATAGTCATGCCCAAATTGCAAGTAATGTTAGCGCTTCTTGGCCAAATGTTCAACACCTTAGATATGACTAGTGCATATCATGAAGTGAAGATACATAAGAATTTGAAACAAATAACTGCTTTCATAACACCTTATGGTGTGTATCAATTTGAAAGAATGCAATTTGGCTTAGTAAGTGCCTTGTCAGTGTTCCAGAGAATAATTCATGTTTTATTCAAGGGGTTAAGTGGAGTGGTGGCACTTCAGGATGACGTGTTGATCTATGGGAAGAATGAGATGGAACATAACAAAACCTTGAAGGAAGTGTTGATAATTTGGGGGAAAAAAAGCATGACGCTGAAAGCAGGAAAAGGCTAATTTGGGCTGGAATAGATAAAGTATTTAGGACACTGCATTTTGAGAGAGGGTATCAAACCTAAAAAGAATCACATTGATTCCATACAAGGAGCTCCTGCTTCGGTGAATGTAGATCAAATAAGGGCTTTTCTTGGTGTAACTGAGTTTTATTCAAGATTTGTGGAGCAATTTGCACACGAAACAGAACCTTTAAAGACATTTCTTAGGGAGGGAACTGAGTTTGAGTGGTCTGAAGTCGAAGATAAATGTTTTAATGAGATTAAGGAGGAAATTAAAGTGGCAGTGCCCCTGAATACATTTGAGAGTGGTAAAAGATGTGTGTTAGGATTGGATGCGAGTAGCTATGGTTTGGGTGCAACATTATCACAAAAGGAGAATGATTGGTTAAATGTTGAGCACATGCATCAAGAACCCTAACTGGAAGTGAACAGAAGTATTCAGTAATTGAAAAGGAGGCCCTCGCCCGTACCTGGGCTGTGGACAAGTCCAAAATGTTTTTGTGGAGAACAGAATTTACTATTAAGCTAGATCATGAGCCAAATATTACATGAAATGGCTACAGGTGGAGGCATGAATCTCAGTGCTAGATTGCAGAGACTAGTGTTAAAACCACAAAGATACAAATTCAAAATAGAATACATTCCCGGAAGAGATAATGTACAAGCTGATTGTTTATCAAGGATACAAATGGACATAGCTAGTGATCAGGTTGATTCTGAAAGCGAGGTTGCTTGGATTGAAAGTGAAGAGCAAATTAGTAAAGAAAGTGGATGGCTAGGTGAAAAAGCGATTTCAAAAGATGAGTGGCGCAAAGAAATGTGTAAGGATGTGGTATTAACGCAAGTTAAGGAGTATTGTGTAAAGAGTTGACCATCTGAGAAAAATGTAAAAGGGTAATTGAGTTCAATGAAGAAAATAGCTGTTAAGATTTGTGTTCATGGAGAATGTGTTGAGAGGTGAGGTGTTGATTCCTCCCAGATCATTGAGGATGAGAGTAATTAAAGTTGCGCATGAAGGACACTTGTGTATATCGGTTGCGAAGAGGAAAATCAGAGCTGACTTTTGGTGGCCACATATGGACTTGGAGATAGAAAGTGTGGTGAAGACCCCTAGACACAGGTAACTGTAATAAAGACAACTTTATAAAAAATAGCTTTTGTCCGTAAAGTTCGCACCTGGAATGGAGATTGCCACATGGAAATCGGGAGACACATATTTACCAATAGGAATGCATTTGGGCTACAGTTATTTTAGGCGGGAGACTGTGAAAAACAGCAATATTTTTCACCTGAAAATCGTGAGTCTCCTGCCTAAATCGGGAGGGTTGGCATGTATGACTACGCCCACCCTAAGCTCCACCGCCTTGACCCGACACCTAGGGCCCTGTGTCCAGAGCCGGCCTTAGTGGCAGCAGCGACCCGGACAGAAAAAGAATAATTTGGCAACCCCCCTCCTGCCGTGCCCCTGGTCAATTGGGGGGGCGCCAAATGTTTCTTTTTGTAGTGGGAGAAGTGTCATTTTAAAATTAAATGTGCTCGGGGGAGCCGGCTAATTTAACAATAGGATGCTTTGGCACCATATTAAGATGATTATGTCCCCACTCCCGCGCTGGAGCAGGGTGGTAATTATCTCAATAGGGGGCCAGCACACTATTGTTAAATGCTCCGACGAGCGCATTTAATTGCAAAATTACACTTCTCCAATGTTAAATATTCACTGAATACCTTTGTAGAGCAGCATACAATCGTATATATTCGTGATCAATATTGAATGCAATCAATCAATCAGGACCGGAGGCAGGTGCGTGTCAACAGGTCTTTAATCAAACGTGAACTGCCTAATTGGCGGTAACTCCGCCTCCATAATCACGTGGGACGCAGCCCACAAGCAACTGCAATAAACAGAGGACTGCTCCTCTGAACAAATAACAATAATAATAAAAGTAGGACATTACATCTCCCCTGTTCTTGAAACAAATACTTTAATACTGTCCAATCAAACTCTTCAATCCATCTCGTGGGTCTGCGGATGACCCTCTTGGATGGGCTGCGCGCCGGTGGGACCAGTTTCACTGGAGTGCCGTCACTGCCACTATCATCAGCGTCTCTTCCCTCTTCATGATATTCAGAGTCCTTATCTGACGAATCATCTGTAAGTGTCATTGAGGTGCTGACAGGGGTGTCCGTGCTGTTGAAAGCCTTGAAAAAGGATGAATTCCTGGTGATTGTGCCATGAGGGCTAGCAGCCATTACCATCGACCCTTGGATGTGAGTCACTGTCATGGGGTCTGGCTTGAAAGCAGGCATGTCCTTAGTGACTTGGTTCTGTCGTACTAATACCTGGTCACCAATGCGAATGGTGCTGGGTCTGGCCCTTCTTCTGGCATCTGTGTATTCCTTCATTTTGTCCTTGCTTTCTTGGTCCTTGCTTCTGGCATTCTGTATGTGCGTGGAATCATCCTTGTTTCGAGCATAGTGGGGAAGCCTTGTTCTGATGACACATCCGAACATTAGCATTGATGGGCATTCGCCAGTTGAGCTATGCAGTGTATTCCGATATTCTCGTAGTAACGTGCAGATGGCTTGCATGAATGACCCGTTTGTGATGGAACAGAGCTGGAGCGTGCGTTTAAGGTTTCCCATGAAACGTTCCACCATTCCGTTTGTCTGTGGCCACAGTGGTGTGACCTTGTGATGTTGGAAGCCTAGGTGTTCTGCGAACATAGCAAAGTCATGGCTCGTGAAAGGAGGCCCGTTATCAGATTTGACTCGTGAGGGGATGCTGTAGTCAGCAAAAGTTTTGTCCAGCGCAGGTATGACGGCTTGAGCACTGTTAGAGTGAATCAAATGTACATCTGGGAATCGCGACATTTCATCAATGATCTGATCACCAGCACATATTTGCCGTTTGCCAGCGGCCCAAACATATCCACTGCTACCTCATCCCACACCTGCAGAGGCATCTCAGATGTTTTAAGCGGCTCTGGGAATGTGCGCGGAGCCACCGCCTGACAGGGTAAGCATTTCCTTAGTAGTTGTTCCACCCGTTCGTCTATGGATGGGAACCATACCTTCGTTCTTAGTTGTCTCGTGGTTGACACTATTCCTCTGTGTCCAGCATGGGCGATATCTAGTACCTGGTCTTGCAGGGTTGCCGGAATTACTATTCTGTTTTCTTTCAATAGCAGGCCTTCGGGTGACGTGGACAGGGTATGTCGGACGAGCTTGAGTGTGCGAAAGTGTTGTTCCTCTTCCGTGGACAGGGAAGGTGCCCCTTTGGGTCTGTTCTGCCATTGGTTCGACTTTACGCAGGATTGTACTGTCTGGAGAAGTATGTCCTTTTGTGTCGCTTCTAGCAGCTGGGCTGTGGTGATGGATTTGGGTAGCGCACTGCTGACTAGGTACCGTAGATATTGGTTTGCTTTGTGTGATTGGCATTCATCTTGAGCCGGAAGTGGATAGCGTGATAGAACGTCTGCAGGATTGTTGTCTTTGCCTGGTTGATGGATTATCTTGAATGAGTATTCTTGTAGCCTTAAACCCCATCTGGCGATCCGTGGTGGCATTTTGGCTGTTGGTTTTTAATAGATGGTGGTGAGAGCCTGGTGATCCGTAACTATGGTAAACGGTCTTCCATACAGAAATACATGATAGTGCTCACACACCCATACTACCGCTAAGCTCTCTTTTTCGGGTTGGGAGTATGCACATTCTGTGTTGGAGAGACTACGGCTTGCATAAGCTACAATTCTCTTCGGAAAGTCAGGTGATGCACCACGTCTGGATTGTGCTAGGATTGCTCCTAGTCCAACTGGGCTGGCGTCTACTGTGAGTTCCGTGTCAAGGTCAGGGTCGTAGTATGCCATGCATGAAGCCGTTGCAATTCTTTTCTTAATTTCTTGAAATGCTTGTTCGCAGGTATCTGACCACTGGAATTCTTGATGCTTCCCAGTTAGCAATCGAAGAGGCGTGCTCACAGAGGCGAAATCTTGTATATAGCGAGTGCAGTAGCTCGCCATTGCCAGGAATGAGCGTACGGCTGAAACTGATGTGGGTGTGGGCGTCTCTACCAGCGCTTGAACCTTTTCCGGATCTGGTTTCAGGCCATCTTTTAAGAAGATATGTCCAAAGAATTTGAGAGTGGATTTGCTGATCTCACATTTGTCCGGGTTGAGTGCGAGGTGGGCATTTTCTAGTGCCATGCAGACTCTCCTCAGAGTATCATCATGGCTGCCTTGTGTGGTGCCGAAAATTAATATGTCGTCCGAGTAGTTTAAACAGTTGGGGATGTGTTTTATCACTTGATGTATCTCATTTTGGAAAATTTCGGCAGCCGAAGATACCCCAAAACTGAGTCTTTTATACCTGAATAAGCCGAAGTGGGTTGAAAAAGTGGTGATATATCTTGAAGCAGGGTGTAGCTCTAGTTGGTGATATCCCTTATTTAAGTCTAATTTCGAGAACACCTTGGATCCGTGCAGTAGGTGCATCATATCAGTCATTCTTGGGGCAAGGTGTCGTTCCCGCTCTATGGCAACGTTTGGGGCCCTCATGTCCACGCAAATGCGAATGCTATCTTTGTTGTCCTTTTTCGGTACGGGTACAATGGGAGACACCCAGGAAGTTGGTCCTGATGCTGGTTCTATGATGTCCTGCTGTAATAATGATTGAATCTCGTCCTCCACGTGTCTTTGTATGTTGAGAGGTATGCCCCTGTAGTGCTGTGCTCTCTGAGGTATCCGGGGATTGATGTGCAGCTTTACTTGTTTGTCCTTTAAATTTCCCAGCCCCTTGAATAGAGAGGGAAACATTTTTTTCATCATGTCCTTCGGGCTGGTCGTGTATGCCGACATAATTTGATACATAATTTGAATGGGTCCCATTTGGATCGCAGACTTGAACCTCAGAATGCTGCCGCCTGGCACGTCCCCTTTTATGACATGTATTTTGATCTTTTGATTTTTGTCTTTATACTGACAGTGTGCCGTGAACATCCCTTGGCAGTTGAGAGGCTTGTTGGAGCCGTATGGATATATTAATGTGTCTGCTTCTTTCAGTGACTTCTTGTAGTTGAGTAGTTTATGTCTCATCATTTATGACATTTACCGTTGCTCCCGTGTCAATTAGAAATTCTTTGTTTTGCCCATTAATTTGTAGTAGCAGGGTGGGACTGTATTCTGCGGCTATGCTGTTTCCAGTTGCGTGTACATATCCCCTTTTTCTGTCCCCGCTGGATGAGGATGAGTGCGATTCCTGTCTTCTGCGAGGCAAATTTTCTAGATATCTGATCTTCTGTCTGGATTGTCTCCTTTGCGAATCATGTCTGGTGCTAGTGCGGCTCGAGTAGTCACTTCTCTCTTTGCGCCTTCTCTCCTCTCGTGGCGTGTCGCGGGATGAGCTTTGCGGTTGGTGTCTGGATGTTGCAGGCGACTGCCTCCTGCGAGATCTCGAACTTTCTCTCGTCGAGGTTCGATCTTGTCTCTGCGTGTCCTTGTACATATCAGTCGGCTGGAAGAAATTGACGTTTCTGCACACGGATTGGAAGTGGTTTTCCCCTCCGCACTTGTCACAGTTGTGTCCGATGGCTGGACATGGGCCTACATGTGGAAATTTGAAACCGCACCTGTAACATTTTTTTTGCTCAGCGGGATATGAGTCTCTCGATGTTCTGATGGGGCATACTGATGCAGTGGAAGCAGACTGCGTGATCTTCATGTTATGAAGTGATTCTATTTGTTGCATGAGGGTTGCGTCTGCTTGTGCGAGTTGCAATATCTCTTCCAGTGTCCTGCTTTTTTGAAGTAGTTTCTTTCTGAACTCGTGCGATGCGCAGCCAGCGATGGTTTGGGACTTTATTGCTTCATCCGTTGAATATCTATCAAAATCACAATATTTTGCTCTTTTCCTTAAACGCATTACGAAGTTGTCCATACTTTCACTGCTGTCCTGTGTAGATGTGTGGAAAATGTGTCGTTCATAATCAACATTTCGTAAGGGTGCGAAGTAGGCATTTAGTGCGTCAATGATGCCTTGAAAAGTGTCTGTGGAAGATTCAGGCATTTCAAAAACGATGTCCCGTACTACAGGTCCTAGAGAATGGAGTAGTATACCTCTGAGTCGACACTCCTCCCTTACCCCTGATGCGTCTATGTAGAGATGCAGTTCCTTGAGCCATCTGGCCCAGCTGGGGGCGAGGCTGCTGGTGTCTGACATGTTGAATGGTGGCACAGCTTGTAGTTGTAAGGATTCTGAGCCACTGTCATCTTTGTTAGTGGCTTGCCGAGGTGTGGAGCTCGAGGAGGGGTTCAGAATTCCACTGTCTGTATTGTCTTCCGACATGTTTGCCTTCTTACTGCCGCTGGCAGTGCCTTGTTCGTTGTGGTAACTCTGCTTGTAACGGTTTCTTCACAGCGTGCCGAGTGTGCGCGTATTGCTGGGGCTGGACTCCACGTGTGTTACGCGGTGCGCGTAATACATGAGTTGCCGGATTCTGTCTGCTCAAACGATTGCTGCATATGAAGTCGAGTCTTCTTACTTGTGCGGATGCTTGCGCCGCGTGAGTCGTAAACGGCTCCGGTGCTGCAAGTTAGGCAGGTGGAATCCTCGAGTCAGGGTCGGGTAACTGGCAAGACCTTCTGGTTCCGGCGCCGTTTCACGGAAACCTCTTCGCCATTGTTAAATATTCACTGAATACCTTTCTAGAGCAGCATACAATCGTATATATTTGTGATCAATATTGAATGCAATCAATCAATCAGGAACGGAGGCAGGTGCGTGTCAACAGGTCTTTAATCAAACGTGAACTGCCTAATTGGCGGTAACTCCGCCTCCCTAATCATGTGGGACGCAGCCCACAAGCCATAGCTCTCAATCATTTGTGCTGCAAAGGCGGGTGAAATCACACGATTTTGTTTTTGGTGGGTGAGACGCCCATTGGAATGAATGGGCGTACAGGAGGCTTGGCGGGTGAGTCAGCCTTTTACAAGGCGGGTGACACCCGCCAAAAGCGTGTGAGTTGAGAGCTATGCCACAAGCAACTGCAGTAAACAGAGGACTGCTCCTCTGAACAAATAACAATAATAATAAAAGAAGGACATTACATCCAACCACACAAGCTCGGGGTAGCCCTTGAAAGGCTCCCTTGAGTTGGCGCCCTAGGAGGCTAATGGCGCCCTGGGGGACTACGGCACCCTGGGCTGTTGCCCGGCCCGCCCTAAGGCCTGCTATGCCTGTGTCAGATGCTGCCCACGGGGCCCTTTGCCTTAAATCTGCCACTGGGTGAGCCACTGAACGTTCTAGAAGTGAAGGTTGAGTAAGCTAGAGCTAGTGGCACTGTGATTGGCCGCCTCTCTCCCCTGCTTACTTAAATTAAATACGTCGATCTGGCTTGGGAATCTTCACTCTTCTACAGCAGCTCTCTCGCCCCTAAACTCCTTACAGGCCCATTTAAATCAATGAGCCTTCACCCGCCAAATACAAAATCTGGTGTATTCATCAGCCATTGGGCCACAAAAGGTTGAGAGCTATAGTATTCACCGTAGATATTTTTTTTTTTAAACGGGAAGTTTGCACTTGGCTTAGGGCAACCAAAACCTATTGGATCTGCCAATGCGTGTTTCAATGGTGTCCAATACAATACAATATTAATAGGAAGATCTTGATGCAGCAAGAAACTAGGCTGCCGGCGAATCATGGGAAACCTGTCTCCTAGCGTCTATCAACTTTTAGATTATTAAGTACTACCTTGTCTTGCGACAGATTTCTTTTTTTGCATTGACGTGTTCAAAATAGTTTAAAGTGAAGAAAGACTGTAACACCGAACGTACATGACGGCACCCAGATTTTACATAAAGAACGTCAATATAGCAAAGCCAATTCCGACAATTTGGAATGACATGGTTTCACTGTCATTGCCAGGGTGGAGGTCCTCGCACCTACGAACAATTTAGGGCAAAAACTCATAAATTAATGGGAGAGAAATTTGCGAAGACTGTTATAATGTTAGTTTCACGAAACAATGGCCTACATGAGGTTGTTGTATGGGGCCTGCCAGCCAACACTAAAACACCGATAGTCGTGCACCTGCTGAGGCTTATGCGAGTTTCTCTTAATTTCGCCTGCGTGAAGCAGCCCAACTCTGACTGACATGATGTCTGAGAACTTGTCCTCTTTCTAGGTCCATGGCATAGTGAGCCCCGTGCTAGTCCGCTGTGAGTGGCTGCTTTTGGCAGCGGAAGAGCAACCGAGGCGGAAAGGGCTGGGCTACAGAGGCGACCCCCCGCAGCCACCCCCCCTGGCCTGTGGAGAAAATGGAGGAGCCAGACCCTGCTGATTGAGGTACTGTGAGCCACGGAGAGTAGACAGGGTGGGTGAGGTTGGTGGTCGCGCAGGCGGGGCTAAATTCTTGAAGCCCCAGAGGGTTGGTGACAGCAGGTGTGACCCTTCTGCTGCTCCGAAGCAGAGGAGAACGGATTCCCTTTGGGCTATCTGGTACAGTTCATACTGTCGTTTTTAGGGGTAACTTCGGAGTTGGACACCGGCGGTGTTGAACAACATGCACCCAGCCAAACAGCATGCCTTGTGGTCATGACGTCGCTGTTGCTGAGATGTCATCGCTTTGCGGTGGTGCTAATACCTGTCTGGGTGTATTATGCTTGGTGGGCGACAGTTGATTTGCTCTCCGACAAAGTGGTGGGTTGCTAGGGGCTGGCCATCGCAAGTGGATTTGGCTAGTTCACGCATACTGTGTTCTGGTACAAATGAACGGCCACAAGAAATCAAAGGGAAAAAAAAACATGTCCACGCTAGTGGGTTACTCGGATCTGACAGGTGACGTCTCTGCCGTGAAAAGGCAAGGATTTTGAATAGGTATTGTCACAGAGCTCTAAAGTTTCCCATGGCCATGCGTGAGAAGAAGACAATTCAGTCTTGTTCCTTCAAAACAGAGTGGATGGGTTTATCACGCGCGGAGCCACTGGAAACTCGAGAGCTCCAGTGTTTTTATTTCTTGTTTTTAAGTTCAACTGCATAACTGGAAGCCTTCCGAAGATCTAGCAATCGAAACATTAAAACATACCACATCATTTGGTATTGTCTTGTTTCTGACGGTTGTATTTTGATAAAACCCTTATCTCGCTGCTTAGAAGCAGGAAGAATATGTATGGCGTGGTATGCTTTTTAAAAGTGTGATAATTTTTTTGGGGTGAATTGCAGGAACAGCTGTGGGTGAGGGGTAGATACATGAAATGTTTCTTTTTTAGGGCACAGATGCTCAAATACCATACTTTCGTCTTAGTGGGTGGCTCAGCGGTTAGTCGATTGGCTCAGCGGTTAGGCTATCACCTCTTGACATATACGAGCCTTTACTTCGGAAGTTAAAATCCTTGCATTTCGCCATACCTGCACCTGCCCGAGGTCGATACATTGAGCTCCATTAAATGGGGATAGCCATAACGCCTGTTGGGACGCTTAGAACCGAGAAAACGCCAACATAGCTTATGACCTGTTTAACAAAAACATGGCAACTAGTCTAAATGGAGACGGGAAAAGCTGTGCATGTTGTGGCATGCACAACATTTAAGACCACACCATAATTCAATGTACTTTCCAGGACCAATTCATCCTGTCTGCCTGTCGTATATAGCCAAATGTCACTCTTAAGCTTTGGACTTATGACTCCCCATCACCTATAATGGGTGGATAGCTACTCTGGAAAAGCCTTATTAGCCTCTAGCAGGGTAGTTCAACTCCAGGCCTCGAGGGCCGGAATCCGGACGAGCTTTCAAGATATCCCTAATTAATCATTCATGAGAAATGTGCATACATTTAGAATCCTTGTATGCAAATCTATCGCACGAATATTGAGGGATATGCTGAAAACCTGTCCGGATTCCGGTCCTCGAGGCCTGGAGTTGGACAACCCTGCTTAACTGTACCGTGCACTTCATATGTTTGAATCCGGCTGCAGGGCTGGGCTTGCCTCGCCTTTTATCCTTCCGAGTTTGATAACTTCAAAAATGGGGGGCGAGTAACACCTTTTATTGCTTAGAAAGTGGAGGAGTCTGACATCAAGCACAATAAAATAGTATTTATAGCAATAGAAAAGTTGTCTTTTGTGCATGCTTTACTTTTTCTATTAGACCAACAGATAAAGTATATATCCCTTGGCCTAATTTTAAAGATTACCTTCACGCGGTTTGCATAATTGTGCTATATACTAGAACACAATATGCTAGCATTTTCAGGGCCAAACATAAATATCTGTATTTTGTCCCAAATGCGAATTTAGTTTTTTATATTTTGTAGAAATGTACTCTTTGTCTCTGATTACCGCTTATGGCCCTTCGTATTTTCTTTTTTTAGTATCAACTATTCAAATGTGTGTATACTTGATCTCAAACATCTTAAATAAGTTCACTTTGATAGTATTGTGTTAAAGTAAAGTATGTTGCCCTAAGAGCACATTGCGCAGACAGTGGCAATGGTGTCCTTATTCCCATCGTTGCTGTAGAGTCATGGTGTCTCACTCCAGCACTTGTTTATTAGCAGGAGCATCCTGCAATAATATAATGTTTTGTTGTTGCAGTCAGACATGCTGAAACCCAAAGCCCGGGGCCTGCTGTTGACTGCATAGGTGTCATACATTTTGAAAGTGGGGGCCATTGCCCATGCTCCTGGCCCCACCCAAGAGCTGCCACTGGCCAGCTCTCCAAATAAGCAGCACGCCAGTCTGTGTCTGTTTTTACGCCCAAAAATTGGGCAAATACAAAAAAAAGAGAATAACAGGTAAGTAGGTTTCTGCCCCGTTGCTCTTGCTGTTTGTGTTCAGAACAGAGGTAGCAGCACTCCAAGCTATACAGGGAGACTCTACCTTTGTGTTTGACGTAATGTGGGTGTAAAAGATACAATGAACATCTTATGTACAAATGCATTAGACGAGATCAGGGGGCAAAAATTCAAGCTGCAGGCTACTAGCCAGCCATAGAAAATATCAACTGCAATGCTATACATACACAGCACACTTACTCGCCAAGAATCAAATATCACGAGCTAGTGGCGAAAGATATTAAAGGTTGAATGTGCACAAATGTATGATTTCTGGGCTGCAAAACCAGAAACTAGGCTAATAACCTGAGTTGCAGAGAAAATCGTGTTCGGGGGCGGGGAGGACTGTGGACTGGACGGTTGAAGGTCTATTTGCAGAATATTTAAAAGAGAATTGATATATTTGCAAAAAAGCAAAGGAAAACCTCGTGCAACACTCAGCATTTTAAAGCGCGAAAAGCGACAGTTCCAAAATGTAGGCCTTTTGAATTGCTAACTGGGCGTGGAAAGTAGAGGTTTTTAAACCTAAAAGTTGTAATTTCAAGAGTTTCTAACACATTGACTGCTCGTGGTCCATGGTTGTTTGTTTTATTAATTGGTGGGGTGCACCAAACCCTTAGGTAACGGGGCGCTCAGCATACAAAGAATATTTAAAGCTTAGTTACAGGTAAAGGTAAAATATATACATACATTAATAGTAGAGTCAAGATACAATGCAATAGGAACTGATTCAGGGAGCAATCTGTTGGCAGATACTGTACTGATGCAGTCATTTAGTTATAGTGGTCGTTGGATCGTAGCCAGTTAAGAGTGTTGCGTCTGAAGCTGTAGTGGGACTGATCCGTTCTGAGCTCAAGTGGTAGTGCATTCCAGAACTGGGCAGCTTCCGCCCGTTTTTTTTTTTTTTTTGGTCTGACTCTAGGTATTTGGAGGCAATGGGAGTTGACTGCCCTGGAAGGGCAGGTGGATGTTCTTCTAATTATTCTTTCCGTAAGGTAAGGTGGGGCTGCGTTATTTAGACATTTGAAGGTTAGAGACACAGTTTTGAAGAGGATCCTATCACTAATTTTAAGCCAGTGATGGTCTCTCCTTGTATTAGATACATGCTCTCTAGTTGGGAAGTTCAAAGCCGTTCAAGGGCATTGGTTTGGAGTGTCTGTATTTTGTTGATGTATTTATTGGCTCCCAAATATAAGGCATTACAATAATCAAGTTTTGATAAGATGAGAACATTGGCTAGAATAATGCAACTAGCCTGTGACAGGAAAGGCCTACATGATCTAATAAGTTTACAGGTGTAGGCAGTTGATGAACCTAGAGATTTAACCTGTTTTTTTAAGGTTAAGGTAGAGTCCAGATAGAAGCCAAGCATCTTCACTTCTTTGGCTGCTGTGATTATGTTGCTATCGATGTTGAAAGCGGCATAGTTGGTGTCAAGTTTTTTTTAGATTAGTAGCTGAACCGAGAACCAAGCTCTCAGTTTTATCGTCATTCAGGCAGAGGCCATGAGTTTCCATGCCTGAATGAGGATGTATATTTCATTTGCCAAGGCTGTATCGGAGGCAAAATTGCCAGAAAGGGGAATGAGGATCTGGGAGTCATCAGCGTAATTTGTATAAGTGAGACCCATTCTGTCCAATTTGTCAAAGAAAGGCTTGGTAAAAATATTATACACAGTTGACGAGACACAAGAGCCCTGTGGGACGCCACATGTTGTTTGAATTGGGTATGCTGATGTGGAGAAGACTCGCATAGTTCTGTTGTACAGAAAAGACTGGACCCAGGCTATGGCTTCACTCGAAGTGGGCAGCCGATGCTAGGTGTGAGTCAAATGCTGCCGACAAATCGAGGAGGAGCAGCAGCATGTCGGTGATTCCTTTATCGTTGAGCTCGTCAATTTGTGCCTTAAGGTCAATTAAGGCCGTCTCTGTGCCATGTTGAGGTCTGAATCCAGATTGGCGAGAGCCCAGGAGTTGGTTAGTCTCAAGATAGTTCTGAATTTGAAAATAGGCTTCTCTATCTATTATCTTGAGGAGGAAGGGGACCGTAGTGATGGGCCTATAATTAGTTGGGATGGAGGGGTCTAGGGTTTGCTTCTTAAGAAGAGGTAAAACCCAGGACTCTTGAATTACTTGGGACAGTGTTGGATGAGAGGGAGGCATTAGCAAGTTAAGAGATGAAGGGGGCTAAATCTCTAGCAGCATCCTCAATTATTTGGGCAGGGCAATTGTCACCTTTACAGTTGGATGGTTTCAGGGATGCAATAATTTTTTCAGTTTCCTGAGTGAATACCTTGGTGATTTTAAATGGTGTTAAACTGGGTTTGTCATTAGAAATGATGGTCGTTGGTGTCTTGGAAGGGAGGGGGCAAAGATGCTTTATTTTTAGGGCAATTTTAGTTTGCAGTGTTATTTTGTTAGCTAGGGCATTCTGGATGCTAGTGCACCATTGCTTGTCTTTAGGTAGGTTGTCAGGAGGAGGTATTGGTGTTTCTAGTTCTTGAAGGATTGCAAACAGTTCCTTAGTATTGGAGCTGGCATTTGAGATTCTTTCATTGTAGAGATTTTTTTTTTGTGTGGATAATTTCTTGTAGTTGCCCAAAGTTTTAATTTTTAATATCTTCCGTTGGGGAGTGTCGCCATAGGGTTTCTAGTTTCCTCTTTTGTAATCTTACTACTTTGAGGTGTACAGTGAACCAAGCATTGAGGTGAGTCTGCTTTTGCTCTTACTTAGCTTAAGTGGTGCAATGGTGTCTAAGGCCTTAGCCATGGTGTTATTCTAAGAATCCACCAGAGTATCTGGGTCAGAATTACATTACTTGGCAAATTGTTAATAACAGGGAGGAGGATAGGTAGAAGTTTGTCAGGTGTGATATTTTTCTTAGATCTAGTGGGGAGGGGGTGCCATAATTTTGTCTTTGGCTATTTATTTATCTAAAGTTAGGCGGAAGTCAATTAAATGGTGGTCTGGCCATGGCTGGGGTGTAATTTTAGTAATGGCTGTTGGGCAGTTCAAGGTGGCTACCCAATCTAAGGTCCTGCCTTTATTGTGGGTTGGAGAGAGGACTTTTTGGTTGAGGCTGTGTTCAGCGCGCATGTTAGCTATAACTTGGGGTCATTTAAATCCTAGGTTGAAGTCGCCTAAAATAAGTATTTCAGAGGAATCTTTAGAATTGTTTGCTACGAGGCTAGGTAGGTCCTCTTCAAATGTGCCAATAGGTCCTGGTGGTCTGTATATTCAGTAGATAGTTAAGGTGCGACAAGGGGATACGGGCAATTTGGCAATGAGTAGTTCACATGATTTTAGTGGGGTAGAGTAGATAGTCTTAGGTCAAGGTTAGCTTTAACAATGATGGCTAAGCCACCTTCTCTAGTATTAGGTCTGTCCATTCTAATAAGTTGATAGTCCTCTGGTATAGCGAGTGTAAGGGCTGCACCTGCTGCCTCATGCATCCAGGTTTCTGTGACCGCTAAAAAGTCAAGGTTAACAGAAGTTAGGATATCGGCTATTTCAGTGGCGTGAGCCACTACAGAGCTGGCATTAATCAGCGCTCCAGATACCGTAGTTATATTAGGCGGTCTCTGGTTTCATGGTCGCTAGTGTGTTTTTTCGGTTTAGCACACAGTGTCGTTCGTATAGAGGCTTGCTACATGTGCGTGGGGTTAGAGCAGCAGTTTAAGTAGTTATTACTAGTAATTGTAGGCTCATGGAGGTAGGAGAGTCTAGCTTGTAGCCTGGTATTTCTGTCAGGAGTGGGACAAGGTATGTACTTGATTTGGTCCAAAGTTAAAAAGATTATTTGTAGGGTCAGCAACGGTAGAAGGGACATCAGGGTTTTACTGACACACATTGTTCGAGTGGTGGCGGAGTAGAGTAGTTTAGATGTGTCATTAAGGTTGGTCTAGGGACTAGTCACTGGAGTAAGACAAGGTGCAACTAATACAGAACAGGACTGCAAGACTTGTCCTTGGCCTCAAGCCCTGGGATCGTATCTCGCCACTGGCTCCCAGTGGATGCAAGGATTAAATTCAAAACCCTCTGCATTGTCCACAAGGCTTTCTGGGGCCTGGGTCCAAAATACCTTCAGCTATCCTTCTGCAAATACCTCCCCTCTCGAGCTCTTCGCTCCTCTACCTCCAACTCCCTCAGGGTCAGTCGTTTTTTAAAGAAATGAGGTGGGGGTAGATCTGTCTTTGGCTGGGGCCTCCCTCTGGAACAGCCTCCCTGCCACTCTAAAACTTAAGGAGAACCATCTCCGGTTCCGGAAGCACCTCAAGACCTTCCTCTTTTTCTGCCTTCGCTCCCCCTCTCCCCCTGCTGATCTGTTCTCTCTTGGCACTGTTCACCTGACTACCCTCTGTCCTTTGGGCCCAGGTACCTGCTCCCACTGCCTCC
This sequence comes from Ambystoma mexicanum, assembly GCF_040938575.1. NCBI lineage: Eukaryota > Metazoa > Chordata > Amphibia > Caudata > Ambystomatidae > Ambystoma > Ambystoma mexicanum. The sequence goes on along the minus strand of NC_090928.1, from coordinate 194,466,463 downwards.
GGGCCACCCCTTGCACCGGGGTCTGTATCTGTACCCATACAGCCCCCCACCCCTTTGTCTTCCTGCACTTATCAGACCTACCCTGTCTGCTGCTTTAAACCTATAGCACTTGCAAATTGCTGGCTGCATTACCACGGTTTGTTGCCTTTACAATTTATTTGTTATTTATCTGTTTCTCCTCTGCTTCACACTTTCCACTTCTCCACCCTTCCATGCACTTTTCCCCTCCCCCATGCACTTGCGCGTTCTCAATGTCACTGGGCCTGGTAAGATCGCGGTTTTGTTCTCCCTTGTCGCGCTCTGAAACACTTGTGTATGAGCGCGATAGAAATAAAATATCAATCATTTGATCGGTACTGAATGGGTCAGTTGTGGCTCAAGATAGGTCAACAAAGTATATTAGATGCAACTTTCAATTATGCTGCAGTAGCATAAGTGATGTATAGGAGTAGTCGTGCCGAACATGAACAGGGCAGGTGTGAATTTTAGATAGGCTGTTCTGACCTTGGTGGGGCAGTTATGCTTTGAGGATAAGCACCCCTAACCTAGCAAGGCAAATGCAAGTTTTAAGTAGGCTGGTCTGACCTTAGTAGGGCAGTTGTACATTTGTGTAGTCAAGTCTAACATAACAAATCAGATGCAAGAGAAATTTTAGTAGGCGCGTCAAGCTAGGTTTACAACAGCGCAGTTAGCAAGGCAAATACAGTTTAAGAGAAGTCTACAGTTATGCATCCGAGTAGTAAACAGTGAGCATGCAAGTGTTATTTTAAGAGGATACGGGCATTCGGCATGGCATTCAAAACACTGTTGCATAGAGTTAATGTTTGCACTGCTGCTACTGCTGCTGTCTAGCTGGGTAGTTTGCAAGCAGTAGTGTGTACAATCAGTGTTGCACTACAGTGGTAGACAACTGAGTGCGATTGATTGTAGACAATTAATCAGCTGATAGTCAAGAATGACATTAGATAACACAGACGTATTAGATAAAACAAAGTTCGGAAGTTCCTGTAGTTCGAGTATGCAGACCATATTAGTAGGCCATGTATTGTACAGATGAGCTGATAGTCAGCTGGGGTCAATTGGATAAGTAACGTCGGTCACAGTGTGTAGCTTCTGATGATGGGGTGCGCACGTAGAGCATTGGCCAAGTTAGTTCTGCAGGATTGAAGCCGGGTCCATGGGCTATGATAACTGTGGCAGTGCAGTTGGGGAGTGGGTGAGGTTTGATACAGCAGTTAGAGGATTGTAGGTCCAGCAAAAACGGCCCTTGAGGGTAGATGTAGGTTTAGTAAGACCGGTGATAGTACAGGGTTTTGTCTGCATGTAGCGGGTAATAGCGACTACAATACAGGTGGAAATGTACAAAGTAATTTGTAGGTACAGACCATTTAGTGCAGTGGTACTCACTTTGGGGCGCTGCGCCAGACTTTCTGGCCGACGGCCAGACGGCACCGGACAGGCACAGGACAGGGGTTGTCCTTCGATCGGGTCCTTGGATCGAAGATCCGGCTACGCCTACCGGCAGTGGGTTGGCCATGGCCTGTGTTTGTGGAATAAATGATACCCATACCCATACCCATACCCTTTCTCCTACCAGTATAACTACTGGGCACAACATGTTACTCCGAAATATCTGCGTTTAAAATAAATGCATTTTTACTTTCATAAAAATACCCCAGTCGTAAATTCACTAGATTTCCACCGCTGAAATATATTTTTCCCCCCAACTTCTGAAAGTTAAATACACAATATTACTGCCTCATATTATTATTTGTACGCATGGAACCTGATGACCCGAGTAATAATGGAGATTCCCCATTTGCTTTGCCACTCTATTGTGACTGAATCACTTTATCTTTGCTTCCTTATTTGCCAAATCTGTAAGCACTTTGAAACATGCTATTACATATGAAGTGCTTTTAAAATGGGGTATTAAAATCTCGACTGGATAGCCAGACTTTATTTGTTATAAAAACATTTTATTTATTGATACATAAAACATCACAGGAAAATAATGATCAGTGGAACATAAATGCATCACGGCACAATTGTGCAGCACACACTAGTATACATTGTATCGCACTGGAAGAGAACAGTATATGCGGTTCTAGGTTGACCACTTTTTCTGGCAAGATGCATGCGTGTATTGTTCTCCTCTGAAAAGTGCACGGAACAACCATAAATCATTCAAAGATTACAAGTACATAGAAATAACTCATAAAACTAATATGGACATAGATCACAGAAGAAGTCAAAAAGAAATACATCACCGTGAGCGTAATATAACTCATCTCTTCCAGAAGCGGCTGGAAGACCCCGGGGACAGCCAGGCAGAGAGTGCCGCAGCTCACAGGAAGGCCAGACGGAGCATCCTTCTCTGGCTGAAGTTTCACCTGACCCCCGCCGGGTTTCCGCATATATAGGAACTCCACAAAGGGGAGTTAATTCTCGAACCTTCTGGAATTGCACTTGCGCAGTTGAGGAACAGCCGTCGGTTGCCAGCTGGGTCAATCGAGAGCTCCCTCCAAGGAACGCAGGGCCTCCCTGCTCTAAAAACACGCTCCACAGCGAACAGTAGCAAGCCATAACAATAGCTTTTCCCAGCAGAAATGGCCTTGACTGCATACCAAGTTTGAAAAAGCATGTTTGTCTCAGCACTGTGAATCTAACACTTCAGCAAAATGTGTGCAGCCTTTCACTTTCAAGTAAATATCCAACGTGGCCCCGAGTGCTCCCAGAATGCATTGCGTGCCCGCGCCATTTTGAACCAAGCATAAATCAAGCATAACAATTCCACCCTTTGGATATTTATCTTCCGTAACCAGGTGGCACTGGAACTGGTCTCTGAAACCTATGAAATGTTAAAACTAAATTGGGAACACATTGAAGGCAACAACAACAAGCAATTATAATAGACAGAATAATAAAAATGCAAGCAAAAATATAACTTAGTGTACCGCCAATATCAGGTATCCATGAAAATAACCAATCCCACCAGTTTTTATTTTGATCTTGAGACACTTGAGAAATGAGATCCCTCAAACCTCGAATATGACTTTCAATGGATCGTGAGTGGTCACTCAAATTGAAGCAACACATACCTTCAAAGGCATTACACCCTAAATTATGTTTCAGCAATAGATAATCAACAGCAGCTCTGTTCTGCAAAGTAGCTTTTCTAATAACTTGACTATCAAGGAGTAATTCTTCTAAAGCTTGCGAAGTATGATTAAGACTTTTACTACTAAACACGCTAATTTCATCAAAGATTTGTAACCTCCAGCAGCTAAACCTCAAACACCTACTAATGAAAGGGTTAATGCTAGAACCTCAGCTTCTGATAGCAAATGTACATGTGAATCACAGTCAGGAGATAGTCCCATAGATTCAAAGGTTGACCTTTTACCTCGAGTTATCGCTGAGTGTAAAGGAAACATCATTAGTCCTAATCGAGTCAAAGCACTTGGACCTCCAGAAATGTTAGCTGGAATATAAGTATATGTAATGTTACCACATGAAAAGAGCCATCCTGTTGGAAGTTTCATATGATTCAAATGACTAGCAGTTATCACTGTATGATTGCAAGACATAGAGTGTTATTTACACTGGTGCATTTGCGTGACATTCGTGAATCCAGTCTCCTCTCGAATGTAGTATGATTGTATTGATCGGTCAACTCTATTTGTCTGCATTTACCAATTTCTTGTGCTTTGCACGTCATAATATAACACACATCACCTTGGGTTATGTTGTACGTAATCACACGTGTCAAATTTCTCCACTTCTTGTCGGTTTCTTGGCAGAACGTGCAATATTCGTAAACTGAAAAAGATTGTCTAATGTCTGAGTCTTGAACTAAAGAATCATTGTGTGATGCCGAAAATATGCTTTAAAACCGGAACGGGCGTTGGCACTGCTACTAAACATGTAGTCAATAAAGCATTGGGCACATCAGTCAAACAAAAGTGTGATATATTCAGTACTTGCTGTGCCAGATATATCCACATATTTTCTTCTTGGGTTATCATAGAGTGTTTCCTCCGTCCTACAAAGGGCTCCAGCACAACTGGCATCAAGGTTGTTTTCACTTGCTCCTGATGTGTTTGTCGCAATTCACGGATCCATGTCTTCGGTCTGGCGGGCTTGTCGGCACTGGCATAAGGCTGCTTGGGGACAACATTCTTCATCGCTATCAGTATCCCCTTGATCACTGGCACAGATGTGACATTTTTTGCTGGTGACCGAAGACCATCTAACCCTTCCAAATGGAGTCCATTTAGTGCCATGCATTGCGCGCCCGCGCCATTTTGAACCAAGCATAAATCAAGCATAACAATGCGCAAGTCCAACCAAATGTCTTTCGGGCGGCTGATACTTGGCAATAGAGTAATATGCAGTTTTCTTCATTGTCGTTGGCCTAATTGATGTCTCTCAATCACACTTAGCTTGTGGGAGGCTGTTTATGAGCCCACCTTATCGAGAATGCCCTTTTAGCTAACAACAATACCACATTTAAAAATCTACGTTTAGCAACCTTCATTTTCCCTGCGTAACCCAGTATGCATTCTCGTACAGTTAAATTCAACTGCTGACCAATTGTATCAGATAATGCAGCAATGACGGTGTGCCAATATTCGTACAATTTGGACCAAGACCATAACCTATGTAACGGGGTCGAATTCTTGTCTTTGCATCTGGGACATCCTCTTGTGTGTCCATAGTTTGTGCCAGCTTATAGAGCATTGAAATGCTTTTTCTGCCAGAGGACCTATGTAATCTTAGCATCTGGGACATCCTCTTAACCTGTCCGTATTCCCAGATGAACCTCCATGCGTTGAAGGAACATTGGCCATCTGGATTTAAATGCTGCTCGCATTCCGAGATCATGCAATGTTTGCAGTGGACTATCACCTGTGACTGTTTTCAGGTTATCCCAATTTACAAAGTGTCCTACGTATATGTCGCCAACGGTCAGGATACCAGCAGCACTCCAGATCTTTTCGATACTCTATCAGTGGTGGGAGTCAACATCGGCATCCCCCATAATGGGAGATGCTTGGATTTGAGCTTAGTATGGCGTCTCTTCCACACCCTCCTGGTTGCCCCTATTGGGTCTAATGGGTGCACAGACTGGTATTCACCAAAAGTGATACCAGTGGAGCTGAGCTGACTCGTGCCCGTGCAAGACTGATATGAGTCAATATAGTGTCTTCCGCTGGCCAATAAGTTGTATAATGCATCTGCGCTACCTAGTAGTACAATTCAAGGTCAGGGGTGTCAAACCCTCCACCTTCAAACGGTTGAGTCCGATGTGCCCACCTCATGCCAAATGTAAGACATGCATGTGGCTATGAGGTCTTGGAAGAGTGCGCAGCCTGGTCATAGCGGTATGTTATGAAACCTATATAGTAGTTCAGATACTATAATCATCTTGATTAAGGATAAACCTCCCTGCCAGTGTCATCGGTATGCTATCCCATCTCTGAAGTTTGGCTTTCTTTTCCCTTATATACACCCCATAGTTCAGCACCATAGTTATTGTTGGCAACCAAGCTATTGTAATTCTTGAATATCTTATTGATTGCACTGCCTATTTCATCCCCAACGCGTGGGTCGGTTCCTGTGTGTCATCGGTCAGTGGGAATATTTCTGATTTGTTATTATTTAGACTCTGGCCCGAGTAGTTGCCAAACTACACTAGTGTCAATTACTCTAGTCAAGTTGGTGTCTGGATCCCTGTTTTATAACAAGATATCGTTCGCGTATAATGAATTGTCTTTCCTCCTATCCATATAGTTGTTTGGTGCCTATCCTATCGCTGAGTGGCTTGATCACTAACGCGAATAGCAAGGGGGTAAGGGGGCACCCATGCCTAGTTCCTCCCCCCTAAGTGCAACACTTGGCAGTCAGACCCATTAGCACAGACTTGGGCCAAGGGTTGTTCATAAAGCAGCCTAACCCAGGAGATGAATCTAGGTCCAAATTCATAGTTGGATAATACCTGAAACAGGAATGGCCATGATACAGTGTCAAATGCTTTTTGCATGTCCAAAGTGACTGCTACAGCCTGTGGCTCTGCAAGTGTCGGAGCCATGCTATTATAAAGCTGTCTTAAATCAGGAGAAACATGCTGGTCTTGGAAGCAAGACCATGCAGAGCAACAGAGGTTCGGATCCCAGAGCTGTGCTTAGAAACCGAACTTGGGTATTAAGCACGTTTTATATAAAAAAACAACTAAAATAAATGCTGTAGACCGGTCAGGTATAAACCTGATTGTTCAGGGTGGACCATGTATGGCATTAGGGGGATAGTCTAGGTGCCAGTACCTTGGCAAATATCTTGGCATCTGTATTTATGAGAGACAGTGGTCTGCAGGAACCACAGTCCTCGGCCGGCTTCAGCAATAGTATTATAATGGCTTCTCATGCTGTTTCAGGCAGCACCCCTTTTATTAGTAGTGCTTCTTATAATTGCAGCAAATGTGGGGACAGCACCTCATGATACTCCTTGTAAAATCTCTGCTCCCAAACCGTCCGATCCAGGGGCTTTGCTGTTAGGCAAATATGATATATGATATAGCTGCGCTAACCTCCTTTATCATGAGGGGTACCTCAAGAGTGTCGCGTGCCCCCCCAGAGAGCAGAGTGGTCGGTATCCCGTTTGAATACTGCTCTGTTTCACTCGGAGTATCACTCCCCTTTGGTTGATATAAAGCCAATTAAAAGCCATAGAAAACATTATTAATTTCTGCATCGTGTGTGCTGTCAACTCGTCTGTCTTCCTGAAATATGGTATATGTGTATTCATAGACACAGATTTAACCAGGCGAGCTAATGTGCAACACATCAGCTTCCCCATATTTCCTGGCTAGCATCGACCTGTGCATGAATTTCACTTCCCTCTGTGCTATGTCTCTGTAAGTGTCCAGCGCAGATTTGACCTTTTAGGTGCAGGTCTGGGGATGGACACTGCTCACACCTCTGCTGCAGAGCTTTACCTCTGCTTTCTTAGCTGCCAAATCCCTCCTCAGGCATTTGAGGACCCCACATTCTGCTGACATTGCCACACCTCTAACATGCACCGTAGATGCCTGCCAGAATGTTGCCATTGATGAAACAGTTCCCACATTGTAATCGAAAAAAGAGATCACTTGCTTGTGTAAGTTCAGGGAGAACACAGGGTCGAGACCAGCCGGTTTAAACCGCCAAGGCGGGCGGGGCACATTGTCCAATGTGAATTGCCCTGTCAGTAGTACTGGGGAATGATCAGATAGGGTGCAGGGTAATATTGAGCACGGGGACACTTTGAGTAGTAAAGCAGATATCAGTCACGTGTCAATTTGGGAGTACATATCCTGTAAAGAGGAGTAGAATGTGTACTCTGTCCATGCCTGCAGCGTTCTCCGTGCATCCAAGAGCCTCAGTGACTGCTTGCTGTGTAATATTTCCTGCGCGGCTCTAGTCCATGATCGAGTGGGGTGCTGGTGTGATCCAGCATTGTGTTTGTCACCACAATATCTGTCATCGGGGATGAAGTGGAGAGTGACAGCCACTGCATTTGCCGCCGCCACCTTCCTTCCTCCTCCCACCTCATCTATTGACTCTCATACCAACTCTGCTCTTGCTAACCTTCACCGTTCCATCTGCAACACCCTGGATGTCCTTGCCCCTGTCATGAGGATTCGCATGAAGCATGCCTCCAAGCGCAACTCTTGGTATGACTATGAGCTGGCTGCTCTAAAACGCAAGTGCAGAGTGGCAGAGTGGAAGTGGCAGGCCTCAAGCGCACCCTCTGACAAACTGGCCTGCCGCCTGCTCCAAAGGCAATATTGATTCTCTTCAATCTAAGAAGAGGGCTCATGTCCAAGCCCGCATCCCTGAGGCCACCAATAACACAGGTGAACTTTTCAAAATCTGTAACGCACTTGCCAATACTACTGCAGTTTCCACTTCTCCTCTTCCCTCCCAGGCCCTGTGCACCTCACTGGCCTCCCACTTCGCTACTAAAACCCAGCACATCATTCTCTCTCTCTCTCTCTCTCTCTCTCTCTCTCTCTCCCCCCCCCTTCTCCTTCTTCTCCTTCTCTCTCTTCTCCTTCTTCTCCTCCTCCTTCTCCTCCTCCTCCTCCTTCTCCTCCTCCTTCTCCTCCTCCTTCTCCTCCTCCTTCTCCTCCTCCTTCTCCTCCTCCTTCTCCTCTCTCTCTCTCTCTCTCTCTTCTTCTCTCTCTCTCTCCTCCCCTTCTCTCTCCCTCTCTTCCTTCTTCTCCTCTCTCTTCTCCTCCTCCTTCTCTCTCTTCTCCTCCTCCTTCTCTCTTCTTCTCCTCCTCCTCTCTCTCTTCTCCTCCTCCTTCTCTCTCTGTCTCTCCCTCCCTCCTCTCTTCTCCTCCTCCTTCTCTCTCTCCTTCCCTCCCTCCCTCCTCTCTCTCCTCCTTCTCCTCTCTCTCCCCTTCTCTCTCTCTCCCCCTTCTCTCTCTCTCCCTCTCTCCCCCTCCTTCTCTCTCTCCCCTCCTTCTCTCTCTCCCCTCCTTCTCTCTCTCCCCTCCTTCTCTCTCTCCCCTCCCCTCCTCTCTCTCTCTCTTCTCCTTCTCCTCCTCTTCTCTCTCTCTTCTTCTCCTCCTCCTTCTCCTTCTCTCTCTCTTCTCCTCCTCCTTCTCTCTCCCTCCCTCTCTCTCTCCTTCTCCTCTCTCTCTCCTCCTTCTCTCTCTCTCTCTCTCTCTCCTCCTCTCTCTCTATCTCTCCTTCTCTCTCTCTCTCCCTCTCCCCCCTCCTTCTCTCTCTCTCTCTCTCTTCTCCTCCTTCTCTCTTCTCCTCCTCCTCTCTCTCCTCCTTCTCTCCCATTGCACCAGATGAGGTCTCTAAAGTAGTCTGCTCTAGGAAAGTCTCCTCCAAACAGGTGCTCCCATGTGATGCTTCCATGCTCCTCCAGAACTATTGAGGACAACATCTCTCTCGCCCCTGCCTTGGCTGACTTCTGTAACCAGTTTTTTGCCACTACCCCTCAAGCACTTCATTGTACACCCTCCCCTAAAATAGCTGTCTGCTGACCCTTCCTGTCCAGCTACCTATCGCCCTATCTCCAGCACCCTTTTCCCGTGCAAACTCCTGGAGAAGTTGGTCATCCCACAACTGATCCACCACACTGAATATGTTGGCTCCACGATCACCAGTCTGGCTTCAGAGCATCCAGCAGCACCGAAACTGCTCTCCTGCACACCTGTGAAAACCTGGTCTAAATCTTGATTGCAAATCTCCCTCCGATCTCATCCTCCACGATCTTCCCTCTTCCTTTGATTCAGTAAATTATGCCACCCTCATAAATCGTCTTCATGATACCCTTGGCATCACAGACTTGGCACTGGATTGGCTGACTTCCTTCCTATCCAACTGACCTTCTCAGGTGACCTTCGAATCCTCTCTCTCCTCACCTCGCGGACCTTGCCAAAAAGGCCCAATATCAGCTGCACCTCCTCAGAGGCGTTTAATTTCTCTCCCAGAAGCTCGATGTCTCCAGAGCTCTGGTCCTCTCCTATAAATATGCTATAAATAAAGTACATAGTGCAAATTCCTTACTTAAAACGCCTGGGGTCATCCACATTGGGACCAAAAACATTGAGTAGGAGAATTTCTTTCTTATGCAGAATCCCATGCACCATGACTTATCTGGTCTCAGCGTCTACCCTAGTTTCTAAGGTAGACCCAGTATCCCTCATTTCCATTCCATGATGGACTCTCAGTCCCAGCAGTATTATGGGGTATTGTGACTCTCTTCCCTTTTCTTCCTTCGAGAAAAACCCTACAAAATCCCCTCAATATTGGAACACTAGGAAGAGGAGGATGTCCGCGTGCGAGACATGGTATCTGCCTTTTTTTTTGGTAATAATCAACCTTGCCCTCCTCCTGCCTTTTTATAGGCTCTTGCCAATCACTTACTTTCATACCATTATAGCGACTAAGAGCGTTGCACCCTTACATGTCATTTCACCACTCTGGTACTGAGACGAGGAAGAGGCCTGCAGACTGTTGTAAGGGTCTGCATGTCCAGAAAACTCCACTAATTATGGTCTGGCAATTGGGCCTGGGGACGCATACCTGTAAACTGTTAAATGGTTGCAGGTGTATAAAAGGTCGTGTCGACCATCAGTGGAGAGAGACCAGTAGGAGAGAAGCCGAGCAGTGTCTTTCGGGCCTGAGGGGAGAGAAATTCTGTGCAGAAGGAGGCTGCCGAGGAGGGTCCTGCCTGTAGGCCAAGACGCAAGCACCCAGAAGAGACTGTGGCGCCGAGGCTCAGCGGGCCGGGTGGGTCACAGTGCTGGGAGCCTCCCATGTCAGGTGCCCACAGCAGGAGCTGTGGGGCACGAAGGAATCCAATTGCTGTAAGCTACTGGCAGGATTCAAGAGAGGCGAGCAGAGCTGCCGGGCAACCATAGAAAGACCGGAGTGCGAGCAGGGCTCTCAATACATCGAAGACGTGTATGCAGAGCAGAAGCAGAGGAAAGCGACCGCCCGGAGGAGCCACCTGGCACCAGTGAGTGCACAGAAGGGAATACTTGTATCGGGGCGCTCCTGGGGGTTGTTACAGGGCAGAAGTAATTGCCGAACCAACGAAATGTGATGTGCAAGATTAAGTGAACCCACAGTGAAGTGTTGTAGTGAACATTATTCACAAGATGAACTGTGAATGAAAAGAATATGAGCTAAGAAATATTGAATACCGAACTAAAGGAAAGCTTTTGATAAAGCCTATGAATGGAAGGCAAGCTTGTGTTAAGTACACAGAATATATATTGAAAAGCAAAGAAAGAATCATATGAAATACAATGAAAAGCAAGTAATGAATATCACTGAAGAGTGTGAAAGTACTGTGGTGAAGGAAAGAGAACTGTATGAAGGAACACATTGTGGCAAAGTCAAATGAGACTGGCAAAGAGGAAAACACATTGTGGCAAAGCCAAAAGGCTGGCGAGGAGAAAGCTATGTGAATCGGCACGCCGGCAGAGTGGCAAAAGAACCTCTGTGGGCAAGAAAGCATAGGGTTACTGGTTGCATGGCCTGCAATGGGTGGACTGTGTGGTCCGGCAACTAGACTGTGGGTACCCGCTCTGTAAAAAAAGTGAAGGAAATATGCAGAGAACAAATTCACACGTGTAAGAGAGATTGCTGAAGTAAAGCAGAGCAAAGCTATCTGTATAAACTGGCAAGGAATCAGGACTGTACAGTTGATCTGGAACTGGTTTTGAATATTAAGAGATTTAAACTTAGTATAATTGGGCCAGTTCAACAACCTGATGTCTTGGGGGAAGGGAAACCTAAGACCTTGTGGACTTTGTGGGTGCCTTGAGAAAGGGAACCTCGAGGCCCTTGTGGAACTGTCTCAAACTTGGGGTAGGGAAGCGGGAAAGCAATACTTGAAGAATAATGGCAGAATAAACGAACCTACTAATTTACCATAACGTGGATAATGTGCTTAATATTGAATGAGTAGGCCTATGCAAGCATTTACCATTTGTCAGTGGTCTGCTGTATTACTAACACTCTACTCCAATCTAACAAGAGCTACAATATGTACTTGGGCATCCTCGCACAGTACTGGCCCCAGATGCTTAGGCCCTGGATGGTGCACATACCTGTGAACAATTAAGTTATCTGGCATCGCATATCTACACTATGCTAAATACGTATTCTTCACGTGTGACCAGGACTTTAAATGGTCATATCCTCATTCCCTAAATCACTGCACAGCTGGCCGTGCATCACCTGTTTAAATGTATACAACCTACACGTTAGTATAAATAAAACTTTCTACAGAAGGTCACTTTTTAGAGTTGTAGGAGAGCTTCAGGCAATTAAAACCAAAGTGCCCTTCTCATTGCCATTGTTATAATGCATGTAATGCTTCACATAGATTCGGCCAAGTAGCAAACCAAATGTTTCCTTTATTTACAGTGAATTACTTGTTGCTAGTTGCGCTTAATTATGATGGTGCTTAACCCCCTCTGTGATATCCTTCAATCCCCCAGTTTTTAAAGTGCGATCTGAAGCAGTTGGTGGGGGTGCCATAACGTTTAATTTCCCCCAATTGTGTTTTCCCGAAAGCCTCCATCAGTTCAAGGAAGGGAGAGCCTACTGCTTCCAGATCTGAGTCTAAAACAGCCATGTCATCAGCATATAGTAAGGTCATCTGGGTGTATTCCGCCCTATCCCTGATCCCAAGTAAATCTTGCCATTGCCTAATGGCTGCTGCTATCGTCTCGACAATCAGATTTTTAAAAAAAGCATAGAGAATCAGGGACAGCCCTGCCTAGTTCCCTTCTACATGTTAAAGGATTCAGTAATCATACTATTCACCCCAGGGATCGAAATACGGATTTGACTAGCAGGAGCTGAAAGCAGTTCCTGTGTATTTGGCATCACTCAGTAAGCAGGAGCTACCTCTGGGGAACCGCAGATGCTATTTGGCGTTCAGCAAAAAGATGGCAACTAGAACGTTATCAATTATGTACAACTAATATATTTTAGATGTGCCCTACTGCTCATTTAGATGCATTCCCAAACACTTAGGAGCTAAATATAGCTCCTGTCAGTTGTTTGTGTCAAGCCAACCAGGCTCTCCTGGGCTATGACCAGATGCCCAACAATTTTGAGTCTTATACCAAAACCTTGATGGAGGGCTAGGCATTGAGCATGTGAAAATGGTGAATGGAAAGCCTCTCTGAAACCAAACATTTGAAGGTTATGTCCAGCCCACCAGGTGAAAGGTATTTTCCCTGTCTATTAAATACTGCTGCTAGCGGGATCTGTTCTTCAGCCGAGTGGTGCTGAAAACTGGGAATTGTTCTAACATTGTCGGCGGCTGCATACTCTTTAGGAACCCTGATTGAGAGGAATCCAATGCAGCAGCTAAGCCTTTCAGTGAAGTCTTTGAACTATAGGTGGGATCGGCTTATATTTCACACATTTTGTGGGGTCACAACCAAGCTTGGCAGTCCGGAATCCGTTTCACCTCCCTGAAACAATTGCTGAATAGCTCTTGAAGGATGGGGCCAGAACATGTTCGACCTTTTGGTAGAATTCACTGCTCAACCAGTCCAGACCTGGAGATTTCTTATTACTGGCGGACTTTAGGGCTGCAAATTCCTCACCTCTCTCTCTCTCTCTCTCTCTCTCTCTCTCTCTCTGACCTCTCCTTGCTCTCTAGCATGCTCGCTCTGGTGCGAGACCCCTGGGCAGGTTCTCCTTAAGTCTTATAAAGTTGTCTATATTAGCTTAAAAAACAGGCATTTATATCGAATGATCCAGTAACAAGATGACCTGATTCAAACTTAGATGGCTTTATAGCGTCCCTGACTTTTTCTTTATATCTGCCTCCTCTCTGCCAGTAGTATTTCCACTTCATCTCCATGTTGTCAGTAAAATTGGTGCATCGAATAAACTGACTTTTTTTGTATGGCCATGGAGTACAGCTCCTAATTCAGACTTGGTGGCCACCGTAGCTCATCATTGATGTTTCAGCTTTTTTCAAGCTTTCCGACAGGACTTTAATGGTGAGCTTCGTCTTACGATGGGAGAGCAGCTAATGAATTTATTGCTTGCATTAGTCTTGAAAGGATCCCAAACCATGTCTAGCAGTGCGGTCCTTACCTTTTTCCTTGGATTGATTTTTTTCCCCTCTAGTTCCTCCGCTTAACAATCGTTGTTCATGCTATATGCTGGTAGGCCACACTGCCTATTGTGACATGGGGAAGATGACCGCATCAAGGTCAGTGATCTGGTGTATGGTCGGACATCATGTGTTCCTCGATTCCCACTTCTGTAATCTTGTTCATGACGCATCAGAAACCAAGAACTAGCCCAATCTTGAATAACAATTGCAGGCTTCTTCGCATAAAGTAGAGCCACACTCATTCTGGTGCAGTCCCCAAAGCGCACCATATATGTCCTGGGCATCTACAAGGGTCAGAGTGGGCTTTTGAACTTCCCAACTTGGGCCTTATGCCAGTTCCTTATTTCTCCAAGGCCAGATTTCTACCGGACCGGTTTCTTTACATGATTAGTCTCCTGTGAAGTACAGTTACTGGGCCACAGCCTGTTCAGCACTATCCTCGATTCCAAGAAGAAATCATGAGAATAGGTAGATCATTGAAGGAACCCATAATAAACAAGGTGTCATTCGCTTAAGTCTACACCAAACATATCTGCCCTCTGTAAATTTCAACATACTCTGCACCTGCTAATTTAGACTTCTATTGATTTTAATATTGCACCCCTATTTCTTCTCCCTCGTTTGTTGCAGATCTTTTGATATTTGAAAATGAATGACATGTTGTGGTGGTGGCATGTAATGTCCATACACACAATCTGTTTTTTCCTGTGTCCGTGTATCCTCGGGGTGTTTGCACGAAACAATTTTTCTATGTTTGTTCTGGGCCTTGAACTCGACTGTACTGGAAGAACAAAAGGGAAGCTGCGCTAACCAATCTGCTACAACAGGTTGTAATTGGACAGCTAGTAGGCATAAAGCTACCTGTTAGAGGCTTTGCACAGTATTGCAGTGGAGTAAGAGTGAAGGGCAGGTCCCTGCACCCCCAAGCAGTCTGTGATTCGGCTTTACATGACCTAGTAGCAGCTTCAACCTTTACTGCAAAAGGAAATCTACTTAATCTGAAAATATTGCCCTTGAAAAACTGTTGTGTAAAACTAGTGATTCTAATGGGAAGATTCCTGGCAATTTGGTGATAATGCTTTCAGCTTTTGTCTCAGCCCAGTATGTTTCTCATGCCAACATTACACACTGATTCACAGTTCCCTCCAATGCCTAATGGGAAGATTCCTGGCAATTTGGTGATAATGCCTCCAGCTTTTGTCTCGGCCCAGTATGTTTCTCATGCCAACATTACACACTGATCTCACAGTTCCCTCCAATGCCTGGGCTCCGTATCGTTTCGAACCCTTACCTGAGACTTTTCACTGACAGTCGTGGGTAGGCCCTCCAAAATAATATGGGGCCAGTCATTGGATGCAGCAGTGACATCAGTGTTTAATGTTGGCATGAGATAATTAGCTGACAGCATCACGGCTAGCAAGTTAATTGCCGATCTTTAGAATTCTACTCCTCTCGACCATAGCTGAGGGGCTTGCATGAACTCTTGTCTGTGTTTAAACACATTCTAGGCAGCATGAGTGGGTAGAGTAGATTGAATGTATTACAGCACAGGTTAGTTTACTGCCATGTCAAAGTGGGGATTGTTATTATTCATAACTTGGATCAAAATTCTCTGAGTGTCTTTGCTCCCTCTTGTCTCATACAGTAGTCGTTAGGTTTTCGGTACACTTTGCAGTAGCTTCTCATTCTCCTGATTATGCTCCTGTTTACTGTGTGATGCTTGACACCAGTAGCTGCTTTTTAGCACCTGTTGTCAAATCTTTTTTTTCTCTGCAAATTATTGTAACTTTCTTTGGTTATACTTGTCGGCTTATATTGCTTATCAGTAGTTCACATTCTGGCCTCTACCAGCCACCTCAGACCTGCTATTAGGCCATTGTTTTGTTTAACAGCAAATTTGTCAGTTCTCATGCCAACAAGTGCATATTCACTGGCATAGCAAATCACACAGTAATCTGCTCTCAATGCATACGGTGGCTAAATATAATGTTGCAGTACAAGTTATCTCTGCCAAAGTTGTCATTTGCCTGCGTTCATAACATGTAATGTTTTTCAAAAAAAATAACTTTATGTAATACCGGGTACAGCAGATTACATACAGGTTAAGGAAACAAAACAAAAAAGAATAATAAGGAAACAGAGACGTAGAATATGCAGGTGTCCTGACTTTTGCCTCATCATCCTTCCCCATCCGTCGGGCCATGTCCTTGGGGTTTTCTCAGTCTCGGCGGCCCCTCCAGCACGGGGGAGGCAGCCTCTGTGGCCTTATGAAGCTTCTCGCCGACTGTGGTTGGAAGGTCAATGCCGGGAACTGGCTAATGAATTCCAGGATCAGAGCCCAACAGTCTGTAAAGCGGTGTAGTGCTCATTCTTTTGCCGCCGTGAAATTTGCTGCCACTAGGATCTCACAAACCTTAATCCACCATAGGGATATCAGGGGGTCCCTTCTGTGTTTTCCATTTGCGGGCTAGGGTTATCTTTGCCGCCAGAAGTAACTGGGTGAGTCATTTTGCGGATGTTTGGTAGCATTCCGGCCATGCCACGCTCAGTAGGATCACTTCCGGGTTTAGAGGCAATTTGCAGCTGGTTATTTCTTCAATGCTTTGTATCACCTCTTCCCAGAAAGCCCGGGCCTTTGGGCACTCCCACCACATGTGGAAGAAGGTTCCGCGGGTGCCACATTGCCTCCAGCAAGTCGGGTCCAGGGAATTTTGGAAATGTTGCAGACTCTCTGGGGGGAAGGGGGTAGTACCATCGGTGGAGGAGTTTGAGTGCACATTCCTTGTTTGTTTTGCATGTGGAAGCAGTGTTTCTAGTCCAAATGTCCACCCATGTTTGGTCGTCCACAGGGTGCCCTAGGTCAGTTTCCCAGCAGGCCATGTATGATGGCCTAGCTGCCAGCATGTCGACTTGCAGTCATTTATAGAGTTTGGTGATCAGCCCCTGGCGTGGGCTCTCTTTTATGGCATGTTCCAGGGAGTAAAGCTCCCTCATCGGCCCCCTGTCTAACCGTTGGCTGGGTGATTCAGTGTCGTATCTGAGAGTAGGTGAATCTTATTAGTTTCCGCCAAGGAGAAGCGGTTATTGAAATCCTCGAAGGTAACCGGGGTACCATCTCAAACAGTTGTGAGAGTTTGGAGTCGTTTCCACCCCCCCCCCCCCCCGAGCCCCCCAAGCACAGCTCCCAAAGTTTGCGTTTCCATGCCTGGGGAGAAGTCTGGGTTCAGGAGGTCTGGAGAGAGCGGACTCAGTCACTTGGGGAGCTTTTTCTTTCGCCGGCTGAGGCCCAAGCGTGTTCAGGGTGCTCCTAGTAGAGGTTAACACTGTCGGCCTGAGGTGGTGCGTCACGCCCGAAATGTGTAACAGTGAACCTAGCGGGGGGGAGGGGGGCTCCTGGCTTGTTTGATGCGTGTCCACTTTGGGGGGTTTGTGTGTTCTATCCAGGTGATAGGATTCGATAGTTGGGCCGCAATGTAGTAGCCCCATTCCTCTCCATTTTGCCGCTCCGGTCATCCCCTTCAATGGGATCCTAGCTCTGCCCCCTTTCCAGAAGAACTTGGATAGCTAGCTTCTTCTGTAGCTGTAACGGTGGTTGTCTGGTGGGTGGGTTGGACAGGTATGGATGAGCAAAGGTACAAGAATCTCGGCAGGAGGTTCCTCTTACATGGTGTGATTCTTCCCAGCAGGGAGATTTCCTGTCCCTCCCATCTCTTCAGGTCGGCCTCCAGTTCCTTGAATAGGGGAGGGAAGTTTGGTGCATATAGTTGTTTTGGGTTTGCTGCAATATGTACCCCCAGGTACGCTGATGACGTGGTGCTGCATTTCAGCGGGCATGTTATTCAGAGGTTATTTATAAGCTTGTTCGGCATGTTCAACACTAGCGCCTCTGGCTTGGTATAGTTCACTGCGAAGCCTGCCACCCGTTCAAATGCCTCTAGCTCAGTCAGAGTCGCCGGTAGGGAGGTTTGGCTGTTGGTAAGGGAGAGCATCACGTTGTCAGCGTATAGTGATATCTTGTATTGATCTCCTTTTAGCTCCATCCCTGTTATGCTGTCGTTCTTACGTATTCTCTGTGCGAACGGTTGCATCATGAGGGTGAAGATTAGAGGGGAGATCGGGCAGCCCTGTGTCCTCCCGCAAGAGAGTGAGATTGAGGCAGAGAGCTTTTGGTTTATCCTTAGGGAGGTTTTCGGGGCTTGATAATTAGCCAGTAGCATCTTGCGTAACATTGGTCCAAATTAGAATGCTTCTAGAGTGAGCCGCATTAAGGCCCAGTCTACCTGATTTAAAGGCTTTTGTGGCATCCAGGGTTACTATTGCTAGTTCCCGTTGTTCTTGGGATGTCACTTCGAGGTTTAGGGCCCGGCTGATGTTGTCCCCTGTGCTTCTCCCCCTGATTAAGCCTGTCTGGTCTGGATGGATGATGGTTGGTAGGACCGTCGCCAGTCTGTTCGCCAGCACTTTGGAGTAGATGTTTGCATCTACATTGAGTAGGGCAATGGGTCTGTACGAGGAGCAGTCTTTAGGGTCTTTTCCAGGTTTTAGGAGCATTATTGTGACTGACTCTTGCATTGATGCAGTTATAGCGCCTGTTTCGCAGAATGAGTTCGAGTTCCGTTAACTGACGCATTAGGACGGGACGAAAGAGTTTAAAGAATTTAGGCGAGAAGCCATGGGGACAAGGTGCCCTTGGTTTCAGGGCTTTGATCACTGTTTCTACCTCTTCGGCTGTAATCAGGAGGTCCAGGGCGGTCCTATTCGTCCCTGAGATGGGGGATATTGGCCTGTTCTATGAATTGCTCCTGCTGAGATAGGGGCCGAGGGGTGGCAGTCAGCGTGTTGGTGAGGTGGGTGGTTGCTAGCTGGAGCTTTGCCTCTTCCCCGTATAAGGTTGTGCCCACAGGGTCCCTTAAAGCTGTGAGGAGATTTTGCCTTCTCACTTTTGCCAGTTTAGTGACCAAAACATTGTTGGCCTTGTTGCTGTTTCCATAGTAGCTTTGCTTTGTTCTGATCAGGGCCTGAGCTGTGTCTTCCACATAATGTGCCTCTAGTTTTGGTGCGGGCGAGTCAGAGAAGTTTGGCGTTTTAGGGGACCATCGTTTCTTGAGGTGTTTCTCCGCTGCCCCCACTTCCTCCCTCCAGTTGTTCAACTTGCTGCGCCGTTTCCTATATGCTGCTGCTCTGCCGATCAGTTCCCCTCTAAAAACCGCTTTCATGGCCTCCCATCTAGTTGCTGTGAAAGTGAGATCCGGAGGGTTCTCCTTAAAATAGTTGTGAATGGCTTTGGTTATGGCATCTCGTATTGCCATGTCATGTAGCATTGGATCATAGAGTGACCATTGGGTTCTTTGGGTGGGGGGTTTGGGGAGGGGGTTGGGATCGAAGGCCCTGGCTGTCAGAATTATTGGAGTGTGGTCGCAGAGGACCTTTGTGCCTATTTCCACCTCATCAGTGAAGGTGAGTAGGGGCGGACTAGCCAGTAGCAAGTTAATCCGTGATGAAGTGCAGTGGACATGGCAGAAGACCGAGAAGTCTGTAGCTTCAGGTTGAAGGATCAATCCTCCATGTGTCTACAACACCCAGAGACCTGAAGGTGGCAGAGGCCCAGGGCGATCTTGAAGTCTCTGGGTGAGGGGTGATTTGACCTACCTGCTAAGGGTTTTGGGACCCCATTGAGATTACCTCCCATGACCACCTGGCCTTTGAGAAGGGGGAGGATCGCTGATTCCAGCTCTGTGAAGGTTTCCTGGCCCTCGTTTGGGGCATAGACCGAGATTAAGGTGTGCAATTAGCCAAACGGCTCCCCTTTCACTGCAATGTATCTTCCCCCCGGGTTCCGGTGGACCTCCTGTTCCCTGAACGGTATGCCTTTTGCTAGCAGGCTCGCTGTCCCACCCCTCTTGTCTCCGGATGCCAAGTATTGTTACGGGAATGCTCTGTCTCGCAGTCGTGCGAAGTCTGATGAAAGTAGGTGCGTTTCTTGGAGGAAGACCACCGAGTTGTGAAGGTACCTTAGGCACCGGAGGGTGGGTTTGCGTTTCTCTGGGAGAGTTTAGGCCCCTGGTGTTTAGTGAGACCTATCGCAGTTTCAGGTGTGGTGGGGGGCCTCCTGACGTCCCGCTTCAGCTATCGGGGGAGACGGGAAGAGGGGGAAGGGGGGAAGGCTGGGGTTATCTTCAGCTTTCTGTCTTCCATTATTGTATTGTGTGGACTGTTCTTCAGCAACCGGCTTTTTAAAACTTTTTCAGTCAGGTATTGAACATGACCCGGGACAACAAAAAAACAACATGAACAGGAACAAAAACAAAGTGGGTCCATAGGGCTTTGGGCCAGAGTGTGTATCCATACACTCGGCTCAGGCATATCGTGGGATGGCCAAGCTCCGAGGGTGCGTTCTGGCTTAGAGAACAGATTACTTTTAACTTGTTCCCTCGCCGCGGAGGGTGCTTAGACCTGCTTTGACTGGTTTGGTGGCTTTCCTCCTTTGGGTATCCTCGTCCAGACGTTTTGCTGCGCTTTAGGGGTTGCTCCCTGTTCCCTCTCTGGGGACGGGCTCATTAAGTCTTCATCCAGGGTCACAGGGTTACCCCCCACCCCCTAGAATACCTCTGCCTCCTTTAGAGCATGGATTATGCATGATTGGCCTTCGAATGAGAACTGGAGTGAAGCAGGGAAGAGCCAGCGATATTTGATTTTCCGGTCTTGGAAGAAGGTTGCCAGGGGCCTGAGGGCTCTGCGTCTTTGCACTGTTGAGGCCGCTAGGTCCTGAAAGATTTGCAGTGAGGCCCCTTGATATGTTAATTCCCCCTTAGAGCGACTTGCAGTCATAATTTCTTGCTTCGTAGAAAATAAGTGGACCTGTGCAATCACTTCTGGTGAAGCTCCTGCTGGGGAGCCCCTTCGGCCCCGTAGCCTGTGGGTACGGTCCAGTAGGAGTAGGAACTTGTTGCAGTCGGGGAGTAGAGTTTGCAAGAGGTCGCTGACGTATGCTGGCCGGGCTTAGTCCGCGATTGTGGTTGGAATCCATCTGATTTGAATGTTATTCCTGCGGGCCCTGTTTTCCAAGTCCTCCTGCCTGCGTTTCCTTCCCTTGCTGTCCTCCTCCAGAGCCCGGAGTTTTTGTTGCAGATTCGCAAGCTATGTCGAGTAGTCCACGACCTGGTCCTCTGTTTCACTGACCCTGCGCTTCACTTCCTCCATGCAATTGTCTAGCCCTTCTATTTTTGCTGCCACCTCTGTCATGCAATTCCTAAAATCTCATTTGATGTCCGCCAAGAGGGCTTGGATATCGTCCTTTGCGGCCCTGTGATCTTTGTTTGGCCATTTTGGTTATGGAGGTTGAGGCCACTCTGGGGAGATGTGGTTAGGCTTTTTATAGGCTTCCGGCCAGTGCATGGAAGAGTTGAAGACTCCCGCCACTTCTTGAGTTGGAAGGCCACCCCGCTGCGTCTTCGGCTCGGGTATCGACTTGGTGCTTTTGGCCTTTGTATTTTGGGTGCTGCTCTTGCCGTTTCGTGGCTGCCCCGTTAAGTTTGTCCTTTGGCGTGGGGGGGGTTATGGCTGATGTGAATCAGGTGCTGTTTGTAGTCCTGGTTATGCTTGGAGCTTGGGGCCCTGGTGCTCCTGGTCTGCTAAACGTAGGATACCTTGTGTTCCCCCTGCCCACTTGATGTGGCCAGCTAGCATGGATCTGGTAGGTCAGGAGGGGAAAGTGGGGGTAGGGGAGGTTGGAGAATTGCGGAAGAGCAAGTGGCCAGCCCCCTTTGGTCCCCTGTTCTTGTGCTGGTAGAGGGGGAAGATCCCCAGGCGCGGGGAGCTGTGTGGCAAGTCCGCTAATGTCTTCCTTGTTGTAGCCCTGGAGCTTAGGTCGCCAGTTTTAGCGAGGCAGGGCTGTGTGGGAGGGTAGAGTGCAGGTGTGGTGTGTTGCCCTGCTCCCCGGCTGGGGGTTCGAGGTTCTCTGCCTGCTTTAAGTGAGGCACTTCACCTTTTTGGGTTTGCGGCGCAGCCCGGCCACCAGTGCAGTCAGTCTTGAGGCCAGAGGAGTGGACATGCAGGGGATGTTAAGTGTGTGTTTTTTTTTTTTGTTTTTTTTTTTTTTTTTTTTAAATAACTTTTTTTATTACGTTTTACAAAACAAGCAAAAACAATATGAATGTACTTAAGCAGAGAGCAGGCAGCGGGGTCATAAGAAAACAGTGTAGATGGTAAACAATACAAGCCATACATGGAGCACCCAGATTCTTTGACTTTGAGGGAGGGGGGGAAGGGTGCCAGTGGGCGAGGTTCACCAGTTCCATGTGGGACACCCATCCGTGTTCCTTACTCCCTCCATTTCCCCCATATTTTCCGAAATGTGCGAGGGCACCCCCTTGCGGTGTAGATGTGTTGTTCCAGAGAGGCACATCTGTTCATTTCATTGGACCATCGGTCTACGCATATTTTACCTGCAGAGCCCCATGTAGCAGCAGTTAGTCTCTTTCCTACCCCTAGCGCCACCCCAAGGAATGCTTTTTCGTATTTGGTGAAGTCAGTTTCTCCCCACACCCCTACCAGTATCAGTTTTGGGTCTCGTGGTACTGGGGATCCCCTTATCCAAGAGAGTCTAGTGATGCACACCGCCCAAAACTCCTTTAGTACTCGGCACTTCCAGATCATGTGGAAAAAGGTGCCTTCTGCTCTTTTACATCGAGACATTCCCCATCATCGGCCTCTCCCCATCTAGCCATCAGTGTTCTAGAGTAGTATGGCCTGTGTAATCGGAGCTGTATCAGTCTCAGTTTGGCATCATTACCTATTTCTCTGGGGAACACCAACGCCTCCACCCGTTCTTCCGCCTCTAATGTGCCTAGGTCATTTTCCCATCTTCTTTTCAGTTTTGTGAGTGCCCTAGTGCCAAAGGAGTTGAGCTCCTGGTAGAGGAGACCAGGCTGGTTCAATAGCCAGTTTCGGGAATTTGTTGTTGATGGCATGTGTAAGCTGTGCGTGTCTAAAGCGGTTCATAGGTTGCAACCCATATTTCCCTTTCAGGGTTTCAAAGTCTACAAGTTGCCCCCCTTGAATAATATCCACCAGTATGCATACACCACCCATCTCCCAGGTTCCGAAGTATCCCATTCTCTGTATTTCAGGGCAGTGGCGTGCAGGGGATGTTGGCAGGTCCGCCCTTTGCGGTGCATTCGGATGGAATGGGCCTCCGTCCCCACCCCCCCCCCTTGGGGATGCAAGGGGTCTCACCTTATGGTCCTCCTGGATGGGCGGTGGGGGCGGCCTGCTTGTGCGACGATGTCGCCCAACCTCTGTTGCCCAACCTCTGCCTGCAGCCCGGCCCAGGCAGTAGGCAGCCTGGGCCGGGCTGCAGGTCCACCCCCTCGGCAGAGCTTCAGGTTTCTTGGGGAGTACTTGCCTGCTGCTGGCGGTTTGCTGGGGCCAGGCGTGAGGACCCAGCTACTCCTGCGCCGGGGATGGGGCTCTCTTCAGCTGTGTAGGAGCCCTTTCCAGCTCCTTCCGTTGCGTGACGGTACCAGTTGCAGCTTCGGTATTAGGGGCTAGCTGCTCCTTCGCTTTGTTTGCGAGTCTCGCTCCCGAGCTGCTTCAGCTTGCCTCTCGCTGGTTCTGGCGGCACTGGTCAGGCCGATTCCCAGCCCCGTGGTACCGTTGTCGGGGCATTATGGTGGGGGCCTGGCTTGCTGAGTGGTGGTCTCGTCTGGCCCCCGTTGATGGGTCTCTGCTGTTGCGGGATGATAGGTGCTGGGAAGGGGGGCGATGGTGCGGTTGCGTCCTCCACTTTTTCTCTCAGTGCCCCATGAGTGCTGCCATTTTGGGTGTCGGGATGTTGGCCAGCGCTTCGCTTGACACAGGGATTTATGGCTGCTGGGGTCCGATTACCCTCCTCATCTTAGCGGTGAGCAGTGCCACTGGTAGCCTGTCTCTATTGCTTTTCCTGCTGTTTAATATAGGCGCATATCGGCGGGAACTCGGGCGGCCCACAGAGGCTATTAAAGAGGCAACCGCATTGCCAGCGCCTCAAGCCACACCCCCAACATGTAATGTTAATACAAATTTGTAATGTAAATGTACAATTTAAAATGTGTACCAAATATGCATGTAATGTGAAATATTGGCAACATGTAATTGCAGAGCCCTCAACCACCATCTGTTGCTCCAGGGAAGTGTTCTTCAAACTGTGACCAGAGGGGGAATGCCATGCTCTTCCAAAAGGAGTACAGTGACTGCTTTTAATAGAAAAAATAAGCAGACATGGGTCGGCCCAGCAACAATATTTGTTTTCAAGCTGGTTGGCAACATCATTTTTACTCAAGGGGGTCCTTGGAATAAAAAAGTGGAATACCACTGCTCTAGGGATCAATAATTACTAATTTACAAGGCTCGATGCCCCGTACAGTGTCACCATGTGAGTTGACCAAGTCCCATGTTAAAAGAGGTCCTCATGCCAGAAATCAAACACTCACCGACATAGCAAATCACACAGCACCCCAACACCTACATTTTCTAAGTATTATGATACAGCACTAGTTATCTCTGCCAAAATGTGTCCCTTGCTGCATTCATACATATGTAAAATCCCTCTCCTGCAATGCAGTGTGCATCATTTGTGTTCAGACATCCGTTTGCTGAACTTCCAGACAAGTGCTTCGAGGCCATGCCAATCACAGTTCAGTGCTATCCAAATACTACAAAATGTGTTTGTGGCGAGGTAGGGTGAACATCCAGGAGCCAGAACATGTTTTATTCCTCTGGTGGTGTGTTGACGTATGTTGGTGACTGAGCAATTGTTACCAGGCAATGCTTCCGATCCATAGAATTATTCTTGCTGCATGCATCTTGAGGCAACCCTAAGTAGAGTGAAAAGTGTGGCCAGTGCCCGTAGCTGGAAGTAGAATAACGCATGTCGATGAAGAGTGGCCCCTCAAGCTACATGCATTGTTTTTATTTTCTGTGATTGGATGGCGGTAAGAAACAGACTTCCAGAAATTTCCTTTAGGAGGAGGGTTCCGAATTCCCTTTCTTTTCTGCCTGTAGTGTGTAGTTCCTGAGCCTAGGCTCAAGGGGGCTTTACAGCTAACATGCTGGCGTAAATGTTGTTGGCGCCACCATGAAAGTGTTGTGCAGTGGCAATACTGGCGTAGAGTTGTGGATCGGCAGCATCACGTGTTTTACAGGGCCTTGCTGGCATATATTTTGGTCCAAGGCATCCTACATCTGTTCTGTGTGCAATGTTAAAAAGTACAAGAATTTTAAAAAGGAAACCTAGTTTCCCAGTACTGATTGTCTGAAGGACTAGTCAGATTCCCCATAACCATGAATACATGGCCAGGGAAGTGAAGCTGAAGGCTTTACTTCCCTTCAAAAAATCAGAACCAGTTCAAACCCAGAGAAAAAAAGTAAGGGGTTCATAGTTTCTATGGAGGGAAAGCTGCAAAAAGATAAAAAAGTATGAAGCAAGGGAATATGGCAAAATGTCCTGGTTGGTGTTTTACCCAGAATAGACATGAATGTTTCTGCTTCACAAGGAGCTATACTGCATATCCATCGTCCCTGTGCTTTTCTGATACTCATGAAAAGGGGGAGGCGGCTCTCTGGAGGAAGTGGGTTCTCTTGACCCAGATTTGCCATCTCGTCGACGGTCACTGAATTTCACTGAATTTCTTGATCCCAGCACCTGAACTGCCGCTTCGGGTTAAAGAGAAGGAAACATAGCACAATCATGTGGTCCTATTCTCCAGGCAACTATGACCAGTCATTTAGTTGTCGTCGAGCAACTGGGTGTTTAAATGACTCCTCAAAGTGAACATATTTAAATAATCATTGGATTGTTGCCACGAATAGAGGCCTACATCCAGATATAACCAACTATCTGTGCTAAAGGTGCTTTTAACTGGTTACACAGAGCAGACCTCCAAATTTGAGAGGATATTTGAAGGACATTTATTTTTGCCATCAAGTGGAACTTTTCTTTGGAGGCACATTTGAGGATGTGCACCACTTTAAAGCGCAGCCTAGGGGACCCCAAACATGTGCTCCAAAGTGACTGCAAGGCAGCATAAGCGCTATACAAAACATCTAAGCAAATAGATATTTTATGTTTTTACCTCTAGTGCTGAAACGCTTGGGGGGGCCCTCTTGATCTTTTGTTTTCTCGAATACTCGCAAAATTGGCACATCTCAAAAGTGAGGGAATTAATTCTTGATGAGTAAGAATTGTGCTCTGTGTATGTCGAGAGCTAGCATTCGTGCCAGAGGGCCAGTTCATTTCATACCAGGCTAATGGTCTGCACCATTATCTTTTCCCCCTCTGGATGCAGCCACAACAGCTCCTTTATTTGCAAACTGCTTATAATTCTAATATTGTCATATAGACATTGTGAATCCTTGCACTTGCAACTCCTGGGCACCTCTCACTGGAACCAACAGAGCGAAAACAAACTTCAGTAATTCCCCCACCGGCCCCAATCACCCCTAGTTGACCCATCAAATCATCTGGGAATATCAGTCGGGGGGAGGGGGGGGTTAACGCAAAGCATTTGTACCCCCCATCCTTCATAGGATAACATTGGGACCCAGTCTCTTTGCATCTTCATCTTCTATTCCACTGCTTTTTAGTCATTGAACCTGGGTAGTATTTTCAGAAATATAAGAACACAATTTACTTA
Source organism: Ambystoma mexicanum (assembly GCF_040938575.1). NCBI lineage: Eukaryota > Metazoa > Chordata > Amphibia > Caudata > Ambystomatidae > Ambystoma > Ambystoma mexicanum. The sequence goes on along the minus strand of NC_090928.1, from coordinate 194,440,133 downwards.
TCTAATCTTTTAATCACCAAAACAAGTAAAATTAGAACTTCCCTACAGAGGCTACATTTTGGGGAGAAGCATTGTGACTCCTGTGACATTTTGGGAACCAGGCCACATTCTTAAAGGGATTAGACTGCTGAAGTTAGGAGAATTCGCGTGTGACTTGGTTCCATCTTTACTGCATTAATTTACTTACTGTCACAGCAACCTGTCTCTGTGGCACCAATGATGAGATGGACGTCGGCTGTTCACCATGTTTTCCGATGATCTTCAGACACGCTCTAGTGTTTTCTTTTGAAGATGGCGTCTTCACGTATACGTCTGTTGTATTTATTCCGGACGGATGAAACGCGAGAAGCGTTGCAACCCGGTTCTTTTCTGTTTTGCTCGGGTAAGACGCTAGGGTTTCTTGATCCTTACTTCTATCCTTTTTGCTTCGAATTTCCCAGGTTTTCTCCTCTGCTGGCTTCTTCTAATTTCTGCTTGCTCGCGCTTTCCACGCATCGCTCTACTGTGACTTAATCTTCTTTCATTACTGCGCATCGCGCACCTTAAAGAAGGTCCTTCCTCCTTTGTATTGCATGCTCCAGACCCATTGCTGCTTGTTGTACTCCTGTCAGTGGCCTGCATCTTTTCTGATTTGCTTCCATACCAAGTGGGTTCTGTTCTCTTTACTCTTCTGCCTACTCCATGTATTTCCTACTGCAAAACTACGAAGGACTTCCCTGCCCACGTTGTGTAGTACTGCTAGTGCTGTCCACTGAGAACCTATCCGGCTTCCATCCAGAGTCCCTACCACTCCTGTGAACTACCATTTCTACAGACAGGTTTTTGTGCTAGTCAGGCTTTTCCCTCTGAACAGGGGCAGTTCCCACCTATCTCTGTCCTTCCCAGTCATCTTTAGGGTGAAAGCGTGGCGGCAGCGCAGGCGCGTCCTTATCTTTTCGAGGATAGGTTACGGGATACGTCCAGAGTAAAGAAGAGCACCAAGAAAACATCTCACAAGGAGTCGGGCTCAAATGATACAGGTGAGACTTGCCTCCTGTGTTTGTCATTTGAATGCATTTTAAGAACCTATGGTGAATGTATATATGTTTATTGGGTATTGTGCGTTAGTGTGTATAAAGGCCTAGAATAAATATTTTTATACATTCCTGTCTAAATTGAATGATTGTGTATTATATTGTGTGGAATCATTGAATGCCCATGACTCCACCCACTCTCCTGAGAATAACCTTGACTGCTCTTCATGTTTACCTTGACTGGTTTTTGGCTAACCCCTGGAGGTCCTTGTTCACTATAAGTAGGGTGCCCCCCTAAGATCTGTCCAGCAGGCCAGAATCTAGAAATCCATCTTGACCCATATCTTACTTTCAAGACCTTGTGATTGGCAGAACATATGTATTACTGATGTTTACCTTAAAGTAAGAGGGCATTCCAAAGTGTTCAAACAGGAAAAAAAGTTCTGGCGTAGAGTATGCTGGGTTGGAGAGGACTATCAAGAGATCTGCATGGGCAAGTACATTGACTTCTATAGGGGCCCATCTTTATATCTTTGCTAGGTCCGTAGGGGCCCATCTTTATATCTTTACTAGGTCCGTAGGGGCCCATCTTTATATCTTTGCTAGGTCCTTGCTTATTGCTGACAAGCATGGTTTTTGGACAAGGTTTCAAAAGAACGGGGCAACAGTGAAGACCTGTCTGGTTCATTTCTGCAGGGCAAAGCTGTTGTAGAACATCCCATTGTCAAGCATAGAGGCATTGCCATACAAAGCGTTGAAAAGTTCTTTGCATCCAGCCCCATTGATGCCATGGAGCTACCAACTTAAGTTATTTGGCTTTTATACTGCACAGGTCACCACATTTTTGGTCTTTAAGGCCTGAGCCCTTGTCCGTGGGTGGGCGAATTGTTAGCCCACGCAGGATGTTAAACCAGACCGTATGTAGTCTGTGGGAGGAGAGGATAAAGGGAAAGCGAAGGCAGAAAATATTAAGTTGAAGGAGAATGGCAAACCAGACATAGCAAAACTTGGACAACAAACATATCTGCAATTGTATGCCATCTGTGGTAAATCGGACTCGGGAGATGGAGAAGTCATGTTGCAACTGGTATTTTACTAAACAAAAGAGAATAAGGCCTATCCTGTCCCTACTCCTAGGTGTTCTTGGCCCTTTCTAAAAGAAAACAATAAAGGGAGCTCGTCGGGATGTGTCTCCACACAATTAAGTCCTCACTTCAAATACTAATCTAACTTAAGTTTTTCCTCTACCACTAATAAAAAGGATTAACATAAGATCAACCAGAAAAGTCTGGAAATGGGATTTTCTCTCAACCTTTGAGGTGGCTTCTGCTTTCCTTACCCACCCAAATCTCTGTCTTACTCCAAGCGTCCGAATTGCAGGCAGCAAACTTTCTGATGCTGATGTCACTGCTATACAGCAGGGTTTTAATTTTATTTTATTGCAACGGTCACACACATAGTGAAGCTTTAAACTCGTTACCACTGCAACGTGTGTATAGGCTGGTGCTGCTGAGGGGCACATGAATACCACAATTAACAAATGTATTACTGCTGTCAATTCAATGTGTAAGGGGGCATACATTGTGATATCCCCCTTGCTATTTGGAATATGGTTTTATGTATTCTCATTAAATTAATCGGCTGTCTACTTTATACCTGTTGTGTTCAGTACGTTGCAGTCTGCAATTTATTCACATTACATTATGACCCAGCCTTTGGGCATTCATTTATACGATATGAGTTATAATTACTTTGTTTTGTGAGTATCATTTTTGTTTTTCTAAAACTGTTATCCCCGATATTCGGATACTCTTAGGGTGCTCCTCTGCTGATTAGTTATTCTTCAAAGTCACGTGCCTGGTTGTACAGTTCAAGTTCTGGGTAAACAAATGTCTCTCTGTTCTTCCTCTTTTCCTGTAAGGATAGTCTTGCAGTTGGGCTCTGGACTCGCAGACCCGGAATGCGGTTTCTTTCACCACTCCCACCCCCCTTGGGATTGTGTTTATCTTGCCCCGCTTTGAGGTATTGCTACTCGAACCCCACCTTTGGGTGTATTCTTTATTTTTATTTGTCCCCACCTCTCACTCCCTCCCCACCTGAGATTTTGCCTTTGGGAAGGGCTTCTCACGTTCCACTTTAAGGTCTTTTTCTTCTCACATCCCACCCTTGAATTCTGGATATCTCCTAGGGGTCTCTGGTCTCTCATCCCGCCCAGAGGTCTCTGCTGCCTGTTCCCGCCTTCCTGGAGGACGTTTCCCCTCACGGCGGGCTCATCTGGATTTTGTCCACCTGCGACTGGCTCGGTAGGCTTTCCTCTTTCTGTGGCTGACTCCCTCTTCCTCCTGTGCTGCTTGAGCGGCCTCTTTATGCTTCAGGCAGAAATGTGATTAGAAATCATTGATCCTGCGGTTCATGGGTCAATCCCCATACAGCCAACAAACGCATGGGACTTTTCACTTGATGGAGGATGAATAGAAACCTTTTCTGGGTTTCCTTGCCCTCGAAGGGGGAGTCACCCCCAATGGGATCCTTCTTGCCCTGTCCCCTAGGAGGTAAGTGTAACTGGCTCCCCTCTGTAGTCCCAAAGGGGGTGGTTCTCCCTTGGGACAAACTGATTGATACCATGGATTTGTTACACATCTAACAGCTTTCATACATTGTCACTTTCCAAGCATTACTCCATGAATCCAACATGATTTTTGTGGCCTAAATTGGGCATTGCATCATCCAGACAAGCTGCAAAAACATTGAATCCATATAATGGGGGTAATTTGCTCTATGCATCAGATCTTTCCTTTTTCATAATCAAGGCGCCCTGTTTAAGTGTGGCATTTCTTTGCCTCCACTAATGAGTTAAACAGCCGAACAAACAGAGGAAACAAGGTATGTAGTGATAGTCGTCAGGGAAAAGGCTGCCAGGAGGTGACATTGCCTCAGATTTATACTTCTATGAAAAATCAAGCGCTTTCCCCAAATATTCTAGGGCTGGAGTTAGAACAGTAATTGATACCATCCTAGAATACCTGGGGGAAGGTTTTTAGGGGTGCAGGGAAAAAGTCACCTACCTGGTGACTTTTACCTAGGGGACATTTTCATATAGAACCGGTTACAACATATGTCCGCGTTTTAAAATTCCACCGGAGTCCATGTAACGCCGGCATCATATTGCAATTCATATCTTGAAGTGCTTGAGCTATTTTCAACTCTTCGCAGCCTTTCCAAGTGGGCCCATGCATTCATTGACAGCGGTGCCAGGTGGATTTTAGGGGAAAGGACTTCACTGTCTCCTTTTTGGGGTAGCAGCGAACTATGCACCTCCTCATGAAAGGTGTTAAGATGATTTTTTAGAACCTACTATGGTGGGGGATTCTGAGAAGCTAACTTAAAAGTTCTACTAGATCACACTTAAGGTTTAAAGGTGTGTTCAGGAACAGGGGCCCACACAGGAAAGGGCAAAAAAGTACTTTTTATTGAAAATAGGCAATCTGTAAAATCAACATACCACTGGTAAATAAACATGCGATTAAACATATACATCACAATTTGGTAGCACCTGGTTCGCTTCTACGTACGATTTCAACATTGTTTAGTAAGCAACACATCCTGTATAGTGGCTAAAGTGGGAGGAAGAAGGGGCTAAGCACAATTTCTTTTTTTTTTAAAAATCTTTATTTTTGTTGCACACAGTTAATACAAACACTTAGCTGCAGTACTGATATGTTCATGCATTATACAATTTCAATTACTTTTCAGAGTCAGAGTGTTCTTGCTTGGCCTTTTCCAGCATGTAAAGTTTGTATCTTTCCCATATATTCTTTGGCCGGGATACTGGCAATACCGAGTCTATGTATAGTTCCTCCATATCGTTTGCCCATACCATGTCTCTATCCCAGTCCGCCTTGGTTGGGGGATTGGCACTTTTCCTTTTTTTTTATTTTTTTAATTTTTTTTTTATATTGTTTATTTTTCATTTTACAAATACAAGAATACATTGAATCATGAAATCAATACATTACAGCATGAGCAACAAAGTAAACCACATATGAATACGGAAAGAGAGAGAAGAAGAGAGAAAATAAATAAATAAATATACATTTTTTCTGCTAATACAAAATCATAAACATCTTTCCAGTTAATACAGATCTAAAAATACATTCCACACCTTAGCATGCACTTGTAATTTCCTCAGCCGCCTGTACATCACCCTCTCAATATTCGCGAAGGAAATCATCTCATCCGTCCAACCTTCCACTGTCGGTGGGATCTGGGATTTCCAACCCCTCAAGATCATTTTCTTAGACACTGAAGCACCCCTGAACAAAAACTTTTTCTCAGATACAGAAAGATCCTCCAGTAATTCACCACAGCCCAGAACCATCGTCTTAAAATCCAAATCAATGTTACAATCCAGGACCCGTAAGCACATTGTGCAAACCTCTTGCCAGAAGCCTCTCACCCTGACACAATCCCAGAGCATATGTTCAAGAGTTCCAACCTCCAAACCACAACACCAACACACATCGGAGTCAGACATGCCTCTATTCTTGAGCCTCTCCGGACACCAAAACACTCTGTTAAGAATTTTAATTTGCCTAGATCGTTCACACAAATTAACCGAGCAGAGCCGCTCATTCGCACATATCTCATTCCACATAACGGTAATCATCCAATCGTCTGCTCCACTCCTCCATCAATCCTGTGTTATCTTTGTAACCTGCAACCATCCGACGATACAATATGCCCGCAACAGATCGACAACCCACAACCATATTTTCCAGAACCTCAAGTCCACTCACACCAACATCACCAATGCACTGTTTCAATTTCCTGTAATCCACAACAGACACATTCCCAATATTAAAATCAGCACATAACACATCAAAATCAATCCATTTCCCATCTCTGTAAATATCTCCAATCCATTGAACACCGCTAAGAAACCATTCCGGCCAATAAATAGGCTTGCCAGCCTCAGTAATGGACTTATTAAACCAAATTGAAGCCAAGGGTGAAGTCTGAGCAGATGAACCGCACATATCGTGAACGCCCCTCCATACATCCCGCAAAAAAACAGTCAAAGGAAGTGTCCTGCCACGCCTGCCAACAGTCGTAAGTATCGCCCGTGGGGCCAGAGGACCCAAAACACTAGCTTCCGCCACAGCCCAAGCTCCTGGAGATTCATCTAGAAAAGGAAGTAAAAACTGACAAGAGAAGGCCAGATGGTATATTCTAAAATTTGGGACACCAGGCCCCCCCTCTGTCAACAGGAAGTTGTAACTTCCATAATTTAAGCACAGGAGGCTTACCGTCCCAAAGGAAGGCCTGCATCACAAAATCAATCATTTTCCAGTAACATGCACTGATCCTCAAAGGGAGCATACTCAAAACATAGTTGATTTTGGGGGCCGCAACCATCTTCAAAGCGTTCACCTTTCCCCATAAAGATAAATGCAAAACCGACCATCTCTGCGTGGAGGACTTCAGATCACGGCAGGCCACTCCTAGATTCGCTTCCAACATATCATTCACAACCGGAGTCAGCCAGATCCCCAAATATTTCATTTTGTGTGTGCACCATTGAAAACCAAAACCAGTCACCATTGATCTAACACAACTCTTCGAGATAGGTAAAGCCTCCGACTTCGACCAGTTTATTTTATATCCCGCCACCACATGGAACCGGTCCAAAATATTCATCAAAGAGCGCAAAGAAACTTCCAAATTCTTCAAAACCAATAAAAGGTCGTCCACAAAAAAACAGGTTTTCTGTTCAACCCCATTGAAAGACACACCTTCCAAGGTTAGATCAGTCCGCAGAGCAATCGCAAGTGGTTCAATAGCTAACACAAACAATAAGGGCGAAAGCGGACACCCTTGTCTAGTGCCCCTCCAAAGATTAAAGGTTTCTGATAACAAACCATTTGTCCTAACATTAGCCATAGGATGAGCATACAAAAGTGAGACCCAAGATATGTATTCCTCACCCAGATTCATCGCCCGCAGTACTGTAAACAGATATTGCCAATTAACGCGATCAAAAGCTTTTCAGCATCCAAAGAAAGCACGGCCACATCATCCTCCAAACTCTGGGCCTGGCTCATGGTCAACAAGAGATTCCGAATGTTGCTGGACGCCCTTCGAAGTTTAACAAAACCTGATTGATCCGTGTGAACAAGTCTTTGAACCAATTCTTCAATGCGTAAAGCAAGCACCTTAGCCAGAATTTTGCTATCAGTATTAATTAAACTGATTGGCCGGTAGCTGGATGGCAAGACACTGTCCCTACCACTCTTCAGAAACACAGAAATGGTAGCATGCATGGTAGATTCTGGAAGGTATCCCACCTCCCTGGACGCAACATACATGTCCTTCAAAAGACCTAATGCCGATTCAGGAAGAACCTTATAAAATTCTGCCGGTAGGCCATCAGGCCCAGGTGTTTTCCCAGAATTCAGACTCGCTATAGCCACCCTAATTTAATCGACAGTCACCAACCGACTCAACCCCACCAATTCATCATCAGAGATTCTCGGAATAGCCAAATTAGCCAAGAAGGAAACACCACCAATACCAACCTCATCTTGGTACAAGTTTGTATAATAATCCTTGAAAACAGTGTTAATCTCAGATGGATCAAAAGTTATCGTACCATCCAGCCCTTTTATAGAAGTAATGGCACCCTCTGAAATCTGTTGCCTCAACCTGTAGGCGAGCCACCTGTCACACTTCTCACCTTTCTCAAAATAAGCACACCTGATTCTGTATAAGTCCTTTTCAGCCCTAGTGTCCAAAATGTCATTCCGATTTTTCTTCAAACTCCTCAGTTCCACTCTCTTATCAACATCATTTCGATCACGGATCAACTCACTCATCACTGCAACAATGCGGGCCTCAGTCTCACCCTGCGCCATTGCCATTCTTTTCGTCCTACCACAGGATAATCCCAAAGCAATGCCCCTCATAGTACATTTGAAAGCTTCCCAAATTACCTTCTTACTAAGAACCTCTGAAGAATTCTCAATCACAAAGCATTCAGCCTCAGTTTTAAAAATAGTCTCATCCTGCAAATTAGAAGTATTCATCTTCCATTGAAAAGTCATACAGCGTGCAAAATTCAAAGATGGGCCCGAAAAAAATATACAGCCAATACGACTAGTTAAAAGATTCGTGGTCGCACCCCCAGCAGTAATGGGATTGGCACTTTTCCATTTGATCAGGATCGCCCTTTTGGCTAGGAGCAGACTTAAGTTCAACAGTTCACGCCATATCGGGTTCATTTTCTCGATTACCCCCAGCAGGCACATCCGTGGGGTCCATTCCACTGGTTGATCTGCCATCCCATCGAGGGCCAAACACACCTCCTCCCAATATCCCCTCAGTTTTACACATGCCCATAACATATGGTAAATGTTTGCATTTTCAGCATTGCATCTCGGGCAGTTCCCAGTCATGGTCGGATATATGCGTTTGAGCTTCATTAGAGTGCAGTGTGTTTTTTGTATTATCTTATAGTGAATTAGCCTGTATCTAGAATTACATGAAATCTGCTTGGTAAGTGCACAGAGTCGGGACCATTCATCGTCTTCGATTTGCTCTCCCAGGTCTTGTTCCCACTTGGCCTTAGTTGTGCGTTGCACTATCGGGCGTGTCTGGAGTATAACCTTTATACAGTGCTGACGCCGTTATCTTTTGAGATCCCCCCATGAACATATATCCCAATCCCATATTCTGCGATGGTTCATTAGGAAAAGTCGGACATATACTTTGTATGACTGCTTGTATACGGTTATATTGTTGCCTGGTCCCGTGCGTGTTCCCCCCTACGTCCTTGATATCATCCCACTGAATAAAGTGCCCATCAGTGAACAGTTGACCCCATTGTGATATGCCCCTGGAGGACCAGTGGCGGGCTACTTCCCCATCTATGCTGAAGGGTGTTTGGGGGTCGCCCCAGAGCGGCATACTCGGGTGGTATCTTATCCGTGTCGAATATCTCAACTATTTTAGCCCATGCCGTAGTCCCCACCTTTGATGGTTTCATGGCGTTATAATGCTTGGGAGTTGGCCTCGTAATTTGGTGGAGCGCCAACACGGCCTCTTTTTCGGGCTGGCTCGGTACAGGGCCCGTCGGGTTCAGAAATATTGTAGCCCACTGGGCGGCATATTGTGCCTGTGCCGTCAAAGTCCGGTGCCATCAAACCACCCTTTGGATAGGCATCAGTTAGTACCCTCCAGCTCACCCTAGGGTGACCACCCCATACAAATGAGACACATGCGCTAGACATCTTGGTGAACAAGGCCCACCCTGGCCAGACCGGCACCGTACTAAATAGATAAAAAAAGCTTTGGAAGAATTATCATTTTTACCAATGCGATCCTACCCATCATTGAAATGGGGAGAGCACTCCAACGCTTCAACTTAATACATAGAGTATCTGCCAGCAGGTTGTAGTTTAGTGCTCGCGATAATTGAGCCGTCCTAGCAATGCACGCTCCCAGATACAGAATATGTGTCGGGCACCACAGTAGGCCATGCAGGTCATGGGGTTTTCTCATGTTTTCAGTAATGGGGAACACTTCTGATTTGTTGGGGTTCAGTCGTAGGCCCGAGAATCTACCAAACCGTTCTACCTCTGCCAGGACCCTGCCCAATGTTCTGTCTGGATCTTTTAGGTATAGCAAAATGTCATCTGCGTATAGATTTATATTGTGCAGTTTACTCCCTATCCTCAGCCCGTATGCGCTGTAACGTGTCCTCAATATGTCCGCCAGTGGTTCTATTATTAGGGCGAACAGTAGTGGTGACAATGGGCAACCTGGTCTAGTGCCCCCTCGTAGTTCGAGCTTTTCTGTTAGGGTACCATTGATTCTAATTCTGGCCTGGGGGCCTGTGTATAGTAATTGTATCCATTTCAGGAAGTTTGGACCAAACCCATAATTTAGCAAAACCCCGAATAGAAAGGGCCAGGATACCGTATCAAATGCTTTACGCATGTCTAATGACACGGCTATAGCCTGCTGATCTGAGGGTGTCGTAGTCAGGATCTCATGGCATCTTCTGATGTTAGTGGCCGTGGACCTGCCAAGAATGAACCCTGCTTGATCCTCGTGGACCATATATGGCATCAAGGGTGTTAACCTAGTGGCGAGTATCTTTGCCAAGACCTTTGCATCCGTATTAATGAATTATAGTGGTCTACAAGACCCGCAGTCATCCGGGGGCTTCCCCGGTTTGAGCAGTAGCGTTCTTACTGCTTCTCTTGTGGTCTCATGGAGCTCTCCCTTATCTATGGCTTCGGTTCACACCGCGAGTAGTTTGGGTACTAACAGATGTTTGAACTCCTTGTAGAACTCTGCACTAAGGCCATCGGTGCCAGGGGCCTTCCCGTTGGGGAGTGCCTCAATTGCCTCCACAACTTCCGCCTCAGTTATCGGGGTCTCCAACAACTCCCTGGTATTCTCCGCCAGTAGTTTCGTTGGGATTTGGGAGAGCTAATGTTCAATCTCCGCATTCGTTGCGTCGGATTGAGGTGAGTAAAGTTATTCATAAAATGCGTGAAATGTGTCGTGTATCTTACCCTGATCAGTGGTGACCCAGCCATCCGCTGTTCGTATAGATGGGATGTCTGTTGATCCCCTTTCTCCCCTCACTGCTCTGGCTAACAACCTCCCCGGGCGTTCGCTTTCTCCATACCGGCGTGCAGCCGCTGGTTTGTCAAAGTAGCTGATCTCTTGGACCGCTGTCTCCGTATATTCGAACAGCTTGTTCTTTATATCTACAGTGAGTTGTGGTGTTGGAGTAAGCACGTATTGGGCCTGTATTGATGATATTTGCGCTTCTAGTCATTGCAATCTATTCCTAATGTCTTTAAGGATGCCACTTTCTTTTGATATGGATGCGCTCCTTATATACACCTTAAATGCTTGCACAATATCGCGAGACAGGACACGGAGTTCTCGTTGAGATCAAAGTATTCTTGTATGTGCTGTTGCATTGCGTTTCTATAGGCAAGATTACGTATCGCAGCCGGTTTGAATCTCCATGGGGGCCTGCCCACAGCGGCGCCGGGTATTTGTAATGCCATCAGTATGGGGGAATGATCTGAGTACGTCCTGGGGGATTTCTGAGTGTCTGTGACCCATGATAATACTGTTATCCACCAACCAAATATCTATCCTGGAATGCATATCGTGTATTGTCGAGTAATATGTGTATCCTCTCACAGAGGGGTGTAGCGTCCTCCATGTGTCCTTCAATTTCAAATCTGCCATGTGTGTGATAATTGTCTGTGCTGCTTTGGTTAGCGCCCTCACTTGTGTCGAAGTGCGGTCGATATTCACATCAAGAATGGTATTGAAGTCCCCCCCGCATATCAAATGGGCCGTGGGGAAGTTTGCCAGTTTCCCGAAGATTGTGGAGTAGAATCCCGGGTCGTCTATGTTCGGCCCGTATATGTTAAGGAGGACTATCTCTTTGTCTCGTAGAGTATCATGTACTAACACATATCTCCCCTCAGAATCGCATTCCACTTCTTTGCACGTGAACCGCAAGGTCTTATGTATCAAGATTGCTGTCCTCTAGCCCTTTTCGAATAAGTTGTGAAATATTGGTGCGTTCCCCAATTCGGAACCAGCTGCCCCTCCTGTTGTGGCGCAATGTGCGTCTCTTGTAAGAAGAGAATATTGGGGGTCTGTCTGTTAATGTATGCTATAATTTTCTGTTTCTTAACTCTGGAGCCTAGACCTCGAACATTCCAACTCATTACTTTAATATCATCAATGCCTGTTTCAGCCATTCCACATGAAGTGATCGTGAACGTGTGTTTGCGAATATTTTTTAACAATACTTTCAGAATTTCCAGTGTACATTACCTGTGTGCTTTTTATTTTCTTCCCCTCCATAACATAACTCCCGCCCAACGTGTTAAACTCTCCCCCTCCCCTCACCCTCACAGTTCCCCCAACTTCAACTGTGGTTTTAGGATCCCAACCCTTGCCACCCTCCAACTGCATGTGCACCTGCTACAGGGGGGCCTGCGGTGATTCCCAGGGCCTATGCCTTTCTAAACCATGAGTAAGAGTAACCGGTTCCATACATTGCTCTCACACATGTTGTTGTCTGCGGGGGACATTGCAATGCAGCATACCATACTTATTGAAACATTCCCGCCCCCACATAGAGCTGCCCACAAAAGGGGGAGCCGACATTTCAGGACTTATGCATCATTAGTTGAACTTTCTGTTAATGCAGACCTGTGAAGACTACTCCTGTTCATTCACTTCAGTGCTCCTCGACGGAGTGGGGATATGTGTCTCTATGAAGCTGGCGGCTTCCTCAGGAAAGGTGACGAAGTGGATCTTGTTTTCATATTGAATTTTAAGTCTTGCCGGGTAAAGCATGGCGTACTGGACCTGCCGTTCCCGGAGCAGTTTCTTAACCCCATTGAAAAGTTTCCTTTCTTGTTGTACCGGCAGTGTGAAGTCTGGAAAGATCCGTATAACGTTGGCTTCCCATCTCAGCTCCTGTTTTTCCCTTGCCGCTCTCAGTATCAGGTCCCTGTCCCTGTCTCTGTAGTTCATCACACGGGCTATGATTGGTCTGGGTTATGCTCCCGGCTTCGGTTTCGGGGCCAAAGACCTATGAGCTCGCTCAATAATGAACATTGGTGACCACCCAGGGTCCCCCAGCAGTGTGCGCAGGAGGGCCTCAACTCCCTTTTCCATGGAGCCCTTCATCGCCTCCTCCGGCACCCCCACTATGCGAATATTGTTGCGTCTTGATCTCGCTTCTAAATCCTCGCATTTAGTCTTCACCGTTCCTAATTCGATCGCCATCGTGGATACCGTACTTTTCAGGGCTTCAAGGGCATCTTCAGTGCCCGATATTCTTGTTTCTGCCTCCGTTATATGTGTTGTTTTGTCCAATTTCGTTTTAATGGATGCCACATTTGCGGTGATCCCATCAAGTTTGTCGTTGAGTGCTGGTCGAGCGGGGTCGTTACCTCCTCCATCTCGGGTGTTGAATCTTTCTGGATAGTTGTGGTGCATTTGTCGATAGCCCCGTTGCTCTTCTTGTGACCAAGATTCTTGGGCATTATCCCCCTTTTCTGGTTGATTGTTCAGTAGGATTAATGAGCTCTGCTTTCTCTGATCGAAGCACTGCAGCAAATGCAATGTGTGGTTGTGGCCCCCGGTGTGTATTGCACAGAGTAGGCCTGATCAGGTTAACACTCCATTCGTGAGCCCCACTGTAAGTCTTATCAGAGGTGGGGGGTCGGTGTCAGTATAGTTGTTGCAGGTAGTGCAAATTCGATGTCGCGGCACCAGTGCTGCGGTAGGAGCTCGATACTGTCTGTCGCGTAAGCCCCCCTAGTCGCTTGTTGTGAAGATGCGGTTCTAGAGTGCCCCTGAAAGGCCTCACTGTCCGCCGAGTACAAACAGAAATCCTTTCAAATCGTTTCTGTCTGCCGCGTATGTTTGTACTTTGCCCCAATTATATTGCGGGTGGCCGGGTGGGGGGGGTTCGCGCCTAGTGCACTACTGCCACCTCCCCCTCACCGCCCCACTTATCTGTGTTGCGGCCGCCAAGGGCCCGGGGGTACCGCTCCTGCAATTAGTCGGTGGATTCTCGTCGCCGGATACGAGCCGAGCACTGGTCGTTCAGCGGTGCTTGAAGGAGGGGGATGGCGCAAGCTGGTGGGGTTCGCCGCAGGCGCTCTACGAGGAGCGGAGCACCCGCAGCAAGCTCTGATATCGATGGGCCTCAGGTGTCCTGGGCGTAGCACGCGCCTTCTTCCGCCGGGCTCCTCCCCTCGAGTTCTGGCTTGACTTCAGGCTCTGTTCCCCACTCTCCGTGGAGTTCGTATAATGCTTTATCTCGGAGAGTCGTTCACCGTTGGCTTCCAGGTTTCGCCGTCCCGTTCAGTAGTGAATGCCATTCAATCCATGTTTCATAGAAGTAGAACCGGACCCGTTGAACCGTTATATCTGCATTACGGCCCTGGTTCACTCCGGAGCTCACACAGGAGCGGCCATTTTCTCCCGTGGGCAACAGCGCACCCCCCCCCCCCCCCCCGCCCTGGATAAGCACAATTTCAAAAGCATCAGGTAGGCTAGAAACAACTTAGTTCATCCATTGCTTTGTGTTTTGTTTTGTTTATTGCAAGCCGAGGCTCTTAAACAGGTTTTTTCAAAAGTGTCACTGTATACATGTTTAAAAGGGTTCTCTAGCTATTGAGTGGGTGGACAACTCACCATAGGCTTTATTGCAGGAGGGCGAATAAAAAGTTGCAGTCCAGTACCAGTCAGGTGCAGCCCAGGTGACGACTCCAACCTTTGAAAAAGTGATGGAACCAGACCAAGCCCTGCCACTATTTGGCCCCAACAGTCCAGAAGAGGAAGGCACCAAATTCAGGTTTTCCCAGTCAGTTAAAAGTCTGAGTTCAAAAGTCTGAGTTCAATGCAGGGTGATTAGCATAGCAAATTATGGTCGCAGTAGCAGTCTCTGGCAGTCGCCCTGCTTCAGATGCCTGTATCTTATCACATTTGGTTTCAGGTCTTCTTCTTTTATCTAGATTTCGGGCTGAAGGGCTGCAGGAGCACCCCCATGGAAGGTACCTGCAAGATTTTACTGGATGTAAGCTGTCCAATCCGTGACAGCTTGCAACCTCCCATTCTGCCCAGCAACTGGACCCTTAGCTAAAGTGTGAATAGTGACGAAATGGTCCAACCCAGTTTCAGCCAGTTCTCACATTCAAATAACTAATTTGTAGTCCATAGATGGTTGCCATGAAAGTGCTTGGGCTTGTTTGGCAAATTCCAAACCAGGAGGGCGGGAGGAAGATGATGGCACAAAGAACAGGAGTTCAGGGTTTGAACTAAAGAATTGATAAGAATCGGAAGCTGAGTTTCGGGCGTCACCAAGTATGCAGGAGCTTTCTCTTGGGAGGTAGAACGAGGCAAAAGCTGCAAATTACAACTTTATGTCCATTTCTAGAAAACCCTTGCAGATCTCCTGTGGATATGCCCTAATGCTCCTTTGTACACCTTCCCAAACAGAGTTTTTGTCAAATTGGAATTTTTGTATGGAACGAGTTGTCCTGGGAAGTCAAAAGTAGCTTCTGGCATATATGATATGATATATTTTATTTGTATCGCGCTTGAACACCAGTGTTGTAGAGCGTGACTAGGTAAGAGAGGGGAAACTGGGGAGAACACAAAACAACGATCTTACTAGGCCCAGTGACCTTGAGAACACGCAAGTGCATGGGGAAGGGAAAAGGGAAAAAGTGCATGGAAGGGGGGGAGAGTTGAAAGTGCAGAGCGGAGGAGAGCAGATGAATAAATAAAAATAAATAGAAAATGGAGGCAATAAATGTTGGTAGTGCAGCCAGCAAGTGGCAAGTGCTGTGTTTATGGCCGCAGACTGGGTAAGTCTGTTAAGTGCAGAAAAGAAGAAAAAAGATGCTCATTTAAAGCTAAGCAGTCTCTAGAAGGCTACATGCAGGAAATAAGTACCGAGCCCTCACCAGTTTCGAACTCCGGGCTTGTACCATGAGGAATAGCACTTTGAATGTGTGGTACTCTAAAAGACGTTATCATGGGCAAATATGATGCACACCCATCCACCAGGGAAACAAAAGAACATCTGTTGACTGCCACCAGCCTGTTCAGTACACGTTGCAAAAGTAATTCGGATGTTAATTAAAATAAAAGGCACACATGTGTCCCTGCAGCACTCCACTGAAGGTAGCCTGTGTTGCACTGTAAACACGACAAGACCCATTCCCTGCACTGGTAGCTGTAGGAAGTGACCAATGCACCACAAACGAAATATGAGCAGCAGGTGAGCGAGGGGGAAAAGGGCCTTCCCCTAAAAAACAGTTGTGACCCATTCCGAAAGGAAAGATGCTAGGCGTTCCTTTTGAAGTCCGGTGAGGAAAATTGAGAAAAGAAAGTCTTTCCTATGGTGGAAAGGAGGGACGATTGTCGGGGGGCCCCTCAACGCTTTTGGATGAATCAGAGGCCTGGGAATGTGGGGGGGGTAGGGGAGTTTAACAGGGTGTACGGGGGTTTCGCTAGGGGCCATAGTGCGGGGAGGGCAGTGTATGTTTTTGCTCTGGTATACATGGGGAATCGAACACCATCTCAAATAGTAGCAGCCATATTGGAATCGAGGCCTAGTGTGTGCTGAAGCCAGGGCCGCAAGCTTGAGCCACATATATAGAAATAGTGTATGCAAGCAGGAATAGGTTGTAGCTTGGGCATTGGCTAGAAAAGCCAGAGATTCATAGACCCTTCGTTGTCTCATGTTGCCAATATTTCGTATCCCAGAAAGAATGCACCCTGCAAGGCCATGACGGGGTTGAGGGCTCACTGTGAAAAGTGTTCCCATGGGGAGGAAGGCACAAGCCTCCCAACTTCCCTGTCCCAGCTTTAAGGTATGGCACCCGAAGGCCCCAGGCCCAAGACCCCCATAATTTCATGGTACCAGTCAGTCCCAAACCACCAACCATGAAACTGTTTGACACCCCCCTTCCCCACCCAAATCGATCAGAATAGATCTGAAAACAGGGTTCAGTTGCCTTCACCTTAGGTTGCGAGATTTGTGCTGCGATGTGCCGGGAGGGATAGCTAAAACAAGAGTGGGGAACTTTGGTTGGGCGCCAACGTGCATGGAATTGAACTGTAGTTTGTTAGAAGTGATGGCCTGAAAGTATCCTCTTAGCCCATGTTTGAAGTACCAGGCGCACATCGGGTTAGAGATAGTATTGTTTTTCTTCACATAATTGCCAACTAGTTGCAGCCTTATGATGTGCGAGGAGGAGCCCACATGGGTGAGTGAGTGGTTTATGGGTGGGTGTGTGTGTGTGTGTGTGTGTGTGTGCATGGATGGATGGATCGTTCGAGCAAATGGTCTGGTATCCCTTATGGAGCAGGTAGCCTATGTATAGGGTCTCGACTAACCAGCCATTTGGATTTGTACTTTATGTAATTTACGTCACTGATGACACTGTTGGCCTTCATGAACTGTTTGTATTGATTTCGGTAGAGCCTTCCATGGCAGCAGAGTTCTTTGCTGGCGCATTTCTATTTTTGTGGAAATTAGCTGTTTTCTTTGCAAGAGGTGTGCTGTGCCTTTTTTTCCCAAGTGGGTGGTATTTATTTCTGGTGTGAGCGTTGAGGGGGCTTCTCTACAATTTTGGTGACCATGATGTGACCCCCAGCGACCCCCTGCAAAGACTAGGGCTGTGCCCACCTACAGTGACCAAACCCAAGCGCGCAAATCGTAGTGGTGTACAGGATCCATTTTTACAGAATTGCTATCTGATCTTTGAAGCGCGCGTGGCTCCCAGGAGAGTGCAGGCCGTTGTTGGGACCCCATGACGGAGGAGCTCGGGTGAACACGCAAAAATAAGTACACCTCTTGCCAGCAACGACAAAAGGGGTAAGAGTGAGTGTATGGGTAATGAGAGAGTGTGAAAGGGCCACGTGGCGGTTTTTGTATTTTGTTTTATTTATTATTATTATTATTATTATTATTATTATTATTATTGAGATTATGAGGAGGAAACTGTGGGATCCTCCCTAAGTAAGGGGAGTAGGTGTTGCCATTGTTTTACTGCGATAAGGAGGATGCAAACTTAGGAGCTCTGTATAATTAGAGGGCTCTGCTTCCTGTGGCCAATTTATTTCGGGTGGGGGAAAGAGGAAAAGTAGTGGTTGTTGTTTTAGCTTATTATTTTAGTTTATTGTATTGAAATAGTATTGTGAACTCGGTGGAGGCCAAGGGAGGGCTGGTGAAAATAGCTTGTGTGTATGGTGTGAGAAGGGTGAGAGGGCGTGTGGGAAATGGAGCACTGGTAGTGACGGTTAGAATAACACTCTGTGCAATGTACAACTAGAAGCTTCTTTTGAATATACACATTGTCAAAACTGGGTGAATGACTGTGCAGGAGTATGTATAGTGCATTGCAATTGTACAAGGACAAGATAGTGAAGTACCACAAGCTGTGGTTTGTCGAGACCCAAAGGGGAATACCCCACCCCTTGCCAGAGCACAGTACTAATAATAGGGAGATATTAGAGCACATTTCTAACCGCCAAGTATAAGGGTAAACCACTGCAGAAGCGAAAAGAGATTTTAGACTTGTGGAAAATGGGGGTAGATGTATTGGATATCGCCGGATGTATGCCTCGACACGAAGATGGTGCCCCTTCAAATGTAGTCACCATGACCGCGCTAGCGGAAGCGCTGCAGCCCGCGCCTAGAGAGGGTCCCTATCCACTTACCGGCCTGCCAACCCTCAGGATACACCTTCCCATCGTATGTGCCCCCGCATGCTACTGCTCCACGCCCGTATCGACCATCCCCAAACAGCATTACATTGCACAGCAGGAGACTAAATCACGGAAAGCGTCAGAGGAGGCATTGGAGGCAGCACATGCAGAGTTGGCCCGGTTGAGGGCAGTAAAAGAAGGGGAGCGCAAACCAGGGTGTTGGTTGGACGAGTGGAGTGCTGGGGATATTTCCTTTAGACTGTATAGCACCGCTATTAAGGATGTGCGCGGCAAGTACGAGAGTATCGATCGAGGGGTGGAAAGTACAGGTTATGGAACAGTGAAGTTGGACAGGGAGGCAGGAAGGAGACTGGGACAGTGTGGAAGAATTCGAGGGAGGTGAGGCGCAGGGGGCTCCAGAAATTAGACTACACCAAGGGTAAAAAGTTTGTAGGGCGAGCGATTGAGGAGCAGGTTTGGACGGGTAGCAGTGGCAAGGAAAAAGGAAGTGGCAAGCTGAGAGCAGGGCGAGGACTAGGCAAGCAAATGCTGTTATTACACAAGGAACCTGGGAGGGCGCATTATGTGCAATGGGCGCAGATGGATAAAAACAATTTGTTCA
The DNA here is from genome assembly GCF_040938575.1 of Ambystoma mexicanum. NCBI lineage: Eukaryota > Metazoa > Chordata > Amphibia > Caudata > Ambystomatidae > Ambystoma > Ambystoma mexicanum. The sequence continues at coordinate 194,421,218 of NC_090928.1, read as the reverse complement.
GGGTGCTCCCGCTCCTTACTCCCGGGGCTGAAGTCGATATAGGCCTACGAGAAACGGACAGATGGGGTTCCTTTGGCGGTAGGGGACATGAAAAGCTTACTTGTGTCAATAGTTGGGTACTAGGATGTGTGGGTAAAGGCAGGCTACACCGGAGTAAAACTAGATGATGCACACAATGGGGCCCCTTTCAACAATATTGGGGCACAAGTGTGGGACGCTCTGCGATGGGCGTGCCCCTGTACACCTGACTTCATAATGCAGTACGCTATGGGGGACGAAGAAGATGCCGCTCAATACATTTTTAAAGTGCAGTACATGTGGCGAGCGGAGACGGTTGACCAGTGGGACTGATGCGTTCCTCTTTTTAGGGGACTGCCCAATGAAGTTTAGAAAGCGCTTAACAAGATAGTGGACATAGAGGCAAAGGGGTGGGCCGAGATTCAGACTATAATTGTACCCCATTGCAAAAGGATTAAAGAATGAGAAAAGGAAACGTATCGAAGGTTGCAGGCGGAGGAAGTGAAACTAGTACAGAAGAAGTTGGCTAAAATAGCAGCGGAAGGGGCTGTGATGCCAAACACTGAGGCAAATTCAGCAGAGCAGGCCGCAGCTCGCGCAGATGTAAGGATGGTGTTTTGGACCAGGGCAGTGGGGTGCCGGAACCCCGTATCAGTATCCCGAGTGGCAACAAGGTGGTCAGCAGAGGGAGGTTTCAAAGGGGAAGAGGGGGTTCTGAGGGATGGAACGCAGAGGCGGTGTAGGACCCATCTCAGTGTTGAAGCTGTGGGAAATGGGGACATTTGCAGGAGAGTGCAGAAGCAGGCAGGGGGTGGGGTATAATGCATACAATCAACATTACCACAGCTGTCCAGGTTCACTTCCTTATGAAATACATCAGGCTTACACGCAGTTGCCCCCAAGCCCCCCACACATGCAGACCCAAGCGCCGCCTAGTGCACAACCGCAGGCGGCCCCAGCAGAACACTTTATACAGAGGCCAGATGTCCACACCCAATGCAGTGCCGAATGGGATTGTAGCACCGTACCGAGGGGTCATTGTCATGGGAGGAAACCCCTTCACGTCACTGGGTACTAATACGTATCCTCATTAGGGCAGTGCACCGAAAGCTCTTGCGTGCCCAGTCCTGTCCATGTCTACCCACCCTGACGAGGAAATCTTGGTGGGTGTTGAGATGGGTAATAAGCACTTAATCTGTATGGTTGATACAGGTGCCACTAAATCATGCATCAGTGAAAGAAACCTCCCGCTATCGGGTGTCGCACTCGACATGCAATGATTCTTAGGGGTTGTCGGGACAGTTCCCTACACAGAAGAGGTTGCTATCAAAATACGAGGGAAAGTGGTGCGTGCACTCTTACTATACCCAGAGACCTCCCCCAAAAATCTATTGGGACGGTATTTGTTGAGCAAGTTGAACATGACCATTTCCTTTACCGACCACTGGGTGGTATGTGCCACCCCAGTTGTGTGTGTGCCTTAAGGCCATTGGTCATCATTCAGGCACAGGGAGGAGAGGTGATGGTCCGTGGCATCCCCGTAGACCCGGACATGTTGGTTTATGGAATAACCGTATTGCTTGATGCAGTGACGCAGATTGGTGGGTACCCTCGGATTTCATTTTCCGACCTGTGGTGACCCCAGAGCTTGTGGCAGGTACTATACTGTCCCTACATTTGCAGGGCCTGGTTGTGTCACCCAAAAGGATTGTTGTGGTTGGGACAGATCCTCATGCGTGCAAATGGCGGATGGTGCTGTGTATTAATCCAATGGTTCCCCTCTGTGACAGTTTAATTGCCTGGTCTCCCTTTTCTCCCCCTTCTGTTGAACTCTCCTCACCTGAACCGCCGGAATCGCTGTCGGGGTCCTGCAGACGCCGTCGAAGTAGATAATCCTTCTCCTTTTTCCGATGAGCTTGCTTGTCACGGAGGGAGGCCACCGTGACCGCTGAAGAGAACAGCTGTCCGAGGACCTCCCTTCCGGAACCAAGCTGAAAATAGGGGAAAAAACCCTGAATGGGGAAAAAACCCTTGGACTCCTCTGGTCTGTAGCACGGAAGGTGTAGTTCCAGCAGAAAGTAGACTTTCAGATGGGTCGGAGGAAAATAGTAGACTGTATCCGTAAGTGTGACTGAAGACAACACAGCAGCGGAACAGGGGAGTCCTGTCGTGGGATCCGGAACACCCACCAGCCAAGGCCGCCAGCGGGGTGAGGACCGGAGGAGAGGAAGCAAGAAGAAAAGCGCCAGGCAAGTAGCAGAGAGAGAAAAAGAAAAGCACAGGGAAAAAGGGCGGCGCCTATCCGCGGGGACGGGGCCGCAAGAGAAGAGAAACAGAAACCGCCGAAGCGCGGCGGCAGCAGAGAAAACTGGAGGAGAGAGAAAGCAAGAAGAACACTCGGTGGAGGGCGCGAGTGAATGGAGCCTGAACAGAGCGAGGCAGGAGCGAAGAAACCCGGAAGAGCGAGAGCTTCCAAAGGATAGTTGCAACGCAGGGACCGCTGGGCCGGGAGAGAAGATATACTCCCAGCGGCCCCGCACTACAAGGAGAAAACAGTAACGGACACAAAGGAGGGACTAGTACCTCCCGTACCTGCGTCCCAAAACCCAGCGTGGACGAAACCGCCAGTCGGAACGCCTGCGGGTGACAGTATGCCCCCTTCAAGTCCGCACCACCCCAGGCTTCCCCGGGTGCAGGCAGTGGAATCTGGCGAGTAAGCGAGGAGCATGCACCTGAGAAGCAGGTTCCCAAGAGTCCTCCGACTCTGGATAACCCTTCCAGGATAAAAGGTATTCCAACCTCCCTCGGTAGAACCTAGAGTCTCGAATGTTGGAGACCTCAAATTCTGCTTGATCGGGTGTCTGTGAGGGAGTGTGTCTGGGCACTGGTCTGTGATGGGAATCGGAATAGAAAGGTTAAGGAGAGACGAATGAAATACAGGGTGAATGCGATTTAGAGAAGGAGGCAGCCGAAGACGGTAAACCACAGGATTGATTTTGAGAAGAATGGGAAAGGGACCCAGAAAGCGAGGGGAGAGTTTAGAGGGCTTTGTCCATCTGGGTAAAAACCGAGTGGACAACCACACCTTGTCGCCTGGCTTCCAATCTGGACATTCTTTGCGGTGTTTATCTGCTCCGATCTTCGATCGTCTCCTGCTGTTCTCTAAACTCTGCAATGCCGTGGCATGGGCCTCCTTGATCTGATCCAATACCTCTTCGGCCGCTGGGGAGTTGGTGAAACTGGGAACCTCCGGAAGAATGGATTTAGGGTGGACCCCATAAGTACAAAAGAATGGCGAGAGACCAATGGCAGCGTGCCTGGTATTGTTATACGAGAATTCTGCAGTAGGCAGTAGAGAAACCCAATTGTCTTGATGCTGAGTGACATAACATCTCAGATATAGTTTGAGAGTAGCGTTCAGACGTTCCGTCATCCCGTTGGATTGAGGATGGAATCCCGAAGAGAGTGCTCTCTCAATCCCCAATCGGCTACACAGGGCTGTCCAGAATCTCGAGGTGTACTGACTACCCCGATCAGAGATGATCTTGTCAGGTAAACCGTGAAGTCTGAAGATGTCTCGTGCAAACACCTCAGCCATCCTGGTGGCTGTGGGAACACCAGAAAGAGGAGAGAAATGTGCCATCCTGGAGAACGCATCTACCGTGACCATGATGCAGGTACAGGATTCGGATACCGGTAGGTCTACAATGAAATCCGTAGAAGCCAACCCCCAGGGGCGAGTAGGCATCTCAATTTGGGTGAGTAATCCCGACGGTTTCCCTGTAGGATATTTAGACCGAGCACAAATAGGACAGGGCTTCACAAAGTCCAGGGTATCTCTTCTCTCTGTGGGCCAGGAAAAATTCCTCGAGATGAGCTCCAGGGTGTTGATTCCCCCGCGGACACCTGCAAGGCGAGAAGTGTGACACCAATCCAGAATCTTCTTCCGCAGTATGCCTTCCGGGACATACAGTCGTTTCTTGAAAAACAGCCAGCCGTCCTTCTCCTGGTAAGGAGAGTCGGAGTGTAGCGGTAATTGGGGAATTTCCTGAACCACAGCGGCTTTAACCTCTTGTAGAAAAGAGCTAACAAGGGCCAATATCCGGTTGCGATGAAACATGGGTTCAGCGGATAACGAAGCCCTTTCCTTGCTGGAGTCCTTGCGGGATAGGGCGTCTGCCAGACGGTTTAGTGACCCAGGAATGTAAGAAATCTGGTAATCATATTGCGAGAAAAGATAGGCCCAACGTGCTTGCCTGGAATTAGAACACTCCATTTCCTGGAGGGCTTTCAGGTTCTTGTGATCAGTCCTGATAAGGAAGGGATGTCGGGCCCCCATGAGCAGAATTTCATTGCCAACAGCTCCTTTTCTAGGACAGAATAATTCAATTGACTGGGTGAGAGTGTCTTGGATAAGTAAGCTACCCGATGTTCCACTCCACCGACAGCCTGAAGTAGTACCGCTCCGATGGCAATTGCAGAGGCATCGGTTTCCAGGATGAAGGGCTGAGTTTGGTCCGGGTGTCGGAGAATCGGGGCTGAGCAGAAGAGATGTTTGAGCAACTTGAAACTGTTATCGGTATCGGTTGACCAGCGGAACGGAGAGGCCTCCTTCTTGAGTAGGCGAGTGATGGGGTACACCACCTCCGAGAAGTTGGGGATGAACCTTCGGTAATAGTTGGAGAGTCCCAGGAACCTCTGCACCTCTCGGACAGAAGTGGGGGCGGGCCATTCGAGAATGGCCTGAACCTTCCTTTGATCCATGTCTATCCCTTCTTCTGATAATCTGTACCCCAGATACTGCACAGAAGGTACTGCAAATTTGCACTTCTCAGCTTTAACCAATAGCTCGTTCTTCTGGAGACGTTCAAGAACTTGAGTGACATGAACAATGTGTTCCTGTAAGTTCGAGGAGTAGACCAAGATATCATCCAAATAAATGATGACGGAAGTGGAAAGCATGTCGGAAAACATTCTGTCCATAAATCTTTGAAACGCTGCAGGAGTGTTAACCAGTCCAAATGGCATCACCTTATACTCGTACAGGCCGAATGGAGTGCGGAATGCCTCTTCCATTCGTCACCCTTGGAGATTCTGAGCAGATGGTATGCGTTTCTGAGGTCGAGTTTGGTAAAAATTCTGGCTCCTTGTACAGCCTCGATGATATCGGAGATCAATGGCATGGGAGAACGATCTCGGATAGTCACCTTATTTAGACCTCTGTAGTCTATACAGGGTCTAAGTTCAGTGGAATCCCTTTTCTTGATGAAAAATAAGGGAGCCCCTGCAGGGGATTTCGAAGGCTGAATCAGCCCATTCGTCATATTTGTGTCCAAATAGTTTCGTAACACAAGCTTCTCCGTAAGTGTTAAAGAGAACATTCTGCCGAAGGGAACTAGTGCATATTGGGTACCAGATCTATGGTACAGTCCTCGGGCCGGTGGGGTGGCAGTTTGGAGTGAAGGCTTTCTTGGAACACTTCGGAGTATTTCAAACAAAAATTGGGTAGTGCAAGAACCCCCACACAGTTGGAGGTGTGAGCCGTAATAGATTGAAGGCCCTTCTGACTCTTCGGTGGAAGACAGTGTTCGGTGCAGTATGCAGAACAGAAACTCAGCTGGTTATTTGTCCAATCGATTTGGGGATTGTGTCTGCGAAGCCATGTGATTCCCAAAATTATTGGAAAATGTGCAGCCCGGATGATGTCGAACCTTATCACTTCTGAGTGCTGAAAAACTGTTAAGGATAGCTCTTCAGTGGTATGGGTGATGAGTTCGGATGATAGTGGAGAGCCGTCAACTCCTTCTATCTTCTCACCTTCCTTCCGGGGTATCCTGCGTAGACCGACCTTATCAGCCCATAGGGTATCAACGAAATTTCCTGCTGCTCCGCAGTCCAATAATGCGAGAGTCTCCACCTTCTCACCTTCTATCATGATGATAGCTGAAACTACCATGAGTCTGGAATCTTCCTTGGAGTCAGAAGAAGAAACTGTTAGAGAAACATAGGGACGAGTAGACAGAACTGGAAACCCCCGGACACTAGTCCCTATTGATGCCGAGGGTGATCGTTTCCCTGCCTCTTGTTAGGCAGTTCTGTGCAGTCTTTTAGAAGGTGTTGATCCGACCCACAGTAAGCGCAAAGTCCTTTTTCTCTTCTTCGCCGTCTTTCGGCAGCAGTCAGAGGTGCTCTTGTGAAGCCAATCTGCATTGGTTCCTCTGAAGCGGCAGCAGGAGAACGACTAGGGGGAGAGTATGTCCGAGAATCCGGGAGGAATCCTGAGCCTCGTTGTTTGTGTCTTTCCATCTTCCTTTCCTGTAGGCGATACTCAATATGTAGTGCAGCAGTTAGCAGGTCAGAGAAAGTAGGTGAGCGAGTAGATCTGGCTAACTCATCCTTAATCTCCTCTTTTAGACCCCTCCTGAAAATGGCATACTGTGCCGGTTCTGGCCAGAGGCTACTGTTTTGAAAGCAGAGATATACGACAGGACGTCCAAAGAACCTTGTTTTACATCCAACAACTCTTCAGAAGCAGTAAATGACAACTCTGGGCGTTCGAAAGTCTGTCTCAGAAAATTTTGGAACGCTGCGTAATCTTGGAGAATGGCATTGTTGCTTGTGACTAGGGGAGTGGCCCAGGTCAGAGCGTTGCCTGTCATGTTCGAGATTAGGAAGCCGACCTTCGCTTGGTCTGTAGAGAAAGTGCGGGGTTGGAAAGTAAAGTAGACGGTACACGCCTCTAGGAACTCCTTCACTTTCTTGGGGGCACCATCAAATTTTCCCGAGGATAGTGTTGTAGGCGGTAGTTCTGGAGGGGGAGGTTCCCGGGCGGATACCATTTTGTCTAAGGAGGGCGTTCTCAGCTTTGACTCCCTGAAGTTCCTGAGACATGGCTTGAATTGCCTTCCAAAGTTCTTGCACTTGCCCTTCGGCTGACATGGTGTCTTTCTTTGGCGTTGCAATCTGTGACAGTTTAATTGCCTGGTCTCCCTTTTCTCCCCCTTCTGTCGAACTCTCCTCACCTGAACCGCCCGAATCGCTGTCGGGGTCCTGCAGACGCCGTCGAAGTAGATAATCCTTCTCCTTTTTCCGATGAGCTTGCTTGTCACGGAGGGAGGCCACCGTGACCGCTGAAGAGAACAGCTGTCCGAGGACCTCCCTTCCGGAACCAAGCCGAAAATAGGGGAAAAAACCCCGAATGGGGAAAAAACCCTTGGACTCCTCTGGTCTGTAGCACGGAAGGTGTAGTTCCAGCAGAAAGTAGACTTTCAGATGGGTCGGAGGAAAATAGTAGACTGTATCCGTAAGTGTGACTGAAGACAACACAGCAGCGGAACAGGGGAGTCCTGTCATGGGATCCGGAACACCCACCAGCCAAGGCCGCCAGCGGGGTGAGGACCGGAGGAGAGGAAGCAAGAAGAAAAGCGCCAGGCAAGTAGCAGAGAGAGAAAAAGAAAAGCGCAGGGAAAAAGGGCGGCGCCTATCCGCGTGGACGGGGCCGCAAGAGAAGAGAAACAGAAACCGCCGAAGCGCGGCGGCAGCAGAGAAAACTGGAGGAGAGATAAAGCAAGAAGAACATTCGCTGGAGGGCGCGAGTGAATGGAGCCTGAGCAGAGCGAGGCAGGAGCGAAGAAACCCGGAAGAGCGAGAGCTTCCAAAGGATAGTTGCAACGCAAGGACCGCTGGGCCGGGAGAGAAGATATACTCCCAGCGGCCCCGTGCTACAAGGAGAAAACAGTAACCGACACAAAGGAGGGACTAGTACCTCCCGTACCTGCGTCCCAAAACCCAGCGCGTAAGAAACCGCCAGTCGGGAACGCCTGCGGGTGACACCCTCGAGGAAGTGACTGGTGCTGAGTTGTCTACATTAGTGTTTCTTACTGATATTTGTGCCAAAGTTTACTTCTACTTACGATGGAGAAATTGTGTTGGCAATCTGTATCCCTTGTGACATTATTGTACAATAGCGGAAGGTACAAAGATCCTTGATGGCCCTTGTCACCCCACCCGCATTTACTGAGAGTGACTTAGAGCAAGTATCAGAAAGGTTATGGACAACATACGCCCACAATGTAGGGCTTTTGTAGGGGGTGGCGCTGGATAGAATAACACTGAAGCCAGACGCAGTGTTGCTCCGAGCTATGCAGTACCTGCTGTCCAAAGAAGCGGAGGAGGGCATGCAGGATACCATTGTGGCACTCTTGAATCAGGGAATAATAGTGCCCTCTACCTCCCCATGTAACACAGCGATCTATCCAATAAAAAAGGCAAATGGGGGAGTGTTGGGGTGGAGGGGGGTTTGGAGGATGATCCACGACCATTGTCATCTAAATGACATTGTCCAGGCAGAATTTCCTGTAGTTCCAAACTCTGCAACGATACTGTGCAGCATACCCTAGGAGGCCACCCACTTCACTGTGGTAGATCTTAATCACCTTCTTCTACATACCCCTGCACCCCGATTCGCTGAACCGCACTGCGTTTACCCATGGGGAATGCGTTTCCAGCACACAAGATTGCCCCGGGGTACTGTGAGTCCACCAGTATCTTCAACGGGATCTTACACCCTGATTTAGGGAATATCCAGTCCAAGTTCCCAGTACCATTATTCAGTATGTTGACTATTTGCTGGTGTGTAGCGACAGCGAACAGCAGTGCAGGAAGGATACCATCACCCTCCTGCAGCTATTGGCGTACAAGGGGTACAGGGTAGATAAGGCAAAGCTGCAATATTGTCTCCAAGATGTGCTCTGTTTGGGCCATATGGTATCTGTTCATGGGAAAGAAATTCTACCTGATCGTGCTGCTTCAGTGCACAAGAAGTCCCCAGCCCAAAACTGTCAGAGATGCAAAAATGTTTAGGGTTGTGTAATTATTGTAGGGCATGGATCCTAGAATATGCGGCGTAGACCAGGCCCCTTCTACAGGGCTTTAAAGAGGCCCAAAAGAATGATCATAACAGGGATTGAAATTGCTATTTGCTGACCAGGAGCAAAAAGGAGTTCTTGGGTATCCGGCATTACCAGTTGGGAAGGAGCTACCTCTGGGGAACAAGATGCAAACTCTAAATTTGTGTCAATTTCATGTTATCCAATATGCGCTAAATGTCCCTTAAATATATTCTTTATTGTCCTTTATATACAGCCCCAGACATACTTGGTTAATATCACATAGCTAGGATTGTACCACTTGCCCCAGGAGTTAAAAGTAGCTCCTGGTAGCTATTAGTTTCAAGCTAACCATGCTCCCCTTGGCTATAACCAGGAGCTAAATAGCTCCCAGCAATTTCGAACCCTGCCATAAGATTGCATGGGCGCAGGACATGCCCACCAATTTTAATGTGCGTAGCTACTTGTGTGCCCTAACCAAAGCCAGCAAATGTATCTCTCAACAGAAACGACCAGCGTTGCATCCAATACTCCACACGTCACCTCCTCGTCAGCTTTTTCCTGGCGACCACGTCTTTATAAAGCACCTTGTCTGCCGGTGCAGCGAGTCTAGATATAACGGCCCCTTTGAGGTGGTGTCTGCTACATCTCTTGTGGTAAAGGTTTGTGTATTACGGTACTGGGTGCATTTATCTGATGTTCGCAAAGCGCCCCATGCCACACTCCCCGTCCAAACTCAGTAAATTACTAAAGAGTACATGTTAAGTTTCTGCCAAGTAATACCTCCTTTCCAGGTACAAAATCTATAGAATAGCAGTCAGCTGCAAATTGGCCGTTGGTGTCTCCCCTATGTGTTTTTTAACTTCACTAAAAATACATTTAAAAAAACGGGATTCCACAACAAGCATACCTCTGTGATACATAAAAACGCTGCTATGCTATCTTCCTCTTTTTTCTTTTTCTTTCTCTCCCTCCCTCTATTGCCTCCCTTTCATTTTTTCACCTTGGCAGTGGATGTACATGGGGTCCAACAATTCAATTTGTAAAGCAATGTTACCGTTTTCAGAGGGATTCTCTTGTAATTATGTTTTCCCCTTACATATGTGTAATGCATTGGGTAGCCAGTATATTTGCAACTTTTATGTTTGGACTAGGAATTTATGTAGGATGGCGTTTTATATGGAGTAGTGATATAAAAAGGGGAGTGGGTTATGAAATGCAGGCTATATTAACGGATTGTTTACTTATGGCTTAACACATGACAATGTTGCAATTGCAAATATAACTGACACAAATAATACTGCAGCTGCAGTTCATGATAAACTACTTGATGCATTTCTCAGTGATACTCTTGTCACCCAGCAACGTACGGGGAGTGTTGCAAACCTGCTCATGGTATCATTATGTCCTAATGTGCTTTCTAACGTAATTGTAAATACTTCCTTTCTGGTGTTTCCCATTTTGTTAGAACAAAACGTTTTAAAAGACAAATTAGAAGGGTTAAATACGATCGATTGGGTTAGATACGATAGAAGATGTGCACCACCCAGAGTTGAGTAATAGTTGGTACACAGAGATGAGCTCAGTGGGGAAAACAAAAGTTAATGGAAGCTGTTACGTATGCTTCTTGATTCCACACGCGTCTGGAGCCCCCAAGGTATTAACGCCACAGGAAATGCCGATTGTGGAGACTCAATGTTTACTGCATCTGACATCATGCAGGCTGCAAAGCACTTCCAGGCACAAAGCATATGACGTGGCAGCTACAGTGTGCCAAAACCCCAGGTGTGTGGTGCAGTGTTTGCAAAGACCGTATATAAAATTGGAAGGTGTCGAGTTTGTGGCGAACAGATGGCCACAAACTACAATGGGCTGCATGGCAGGAGGACTAGTAGGATTCGGAGGAGAAGAGATGGATCAAGTAAACTGGGTATGCAGAGGATACTGGAACGAAGAAGTGGCAAAACTCACATGGATCGAGGCAACGGAGAAAACAGTGAAAGTGCAAAAGCAGAAAGGATATTAACTGTGCATTTACAACAAAGGGAGTGTCCTTGTGGGGATCAATAGTAGGTGCAGCTAAACATTATACATTCCAGATCTCAAAAAAGGGACATCTGCCATGATGGGGAACTACTGGGTGTGCGGCCAGCAGGCTTTCTGTACCTCCCGCCATCATGGAGGGGCACCTGCTCACTGGTCTCGTTGCACTCTGCTCTTCTGGTGGTCCCTGAAGAACATTTGATAGTGGCAACAGGTGGCTTGTCTGTTCTAACAGCTACACCAACACCAAGGTCCGGCATTCCCACCACGGTGCCACCGCAAAAGCATATCTTTCGCATTCTACGAGAGAAAGAGAAAAGAGAAGGATTTAGGAGGAGGAGAAGATCGAATTATCTATCACAAGATTCCTCTCAATTACTAAAAGAAATCCCCGATCAATACTAGCTCTACAGCAAAGAAGAAACATGTTTTTGTTGCTACCGGGGTGAAAACTGCGGCAAATGCCAAGTGGCTCCAGATCGTGCAGTGGAAGGAGGCCACTGGAGGAGCAGGAGTTCCACAAGGCTGCCAGAGCAGCAACACGCAACGTTTACCTCTCTTCAGCTGCCCGAGGTAAGCCACCAGGCTGTACCACTTATTGAAGGATTCTACAGCATTATTCTGCCATTTCTGTGCTTAAATACACAGTTGCTGCAATCTACTTTGCCCAGCTGCCCTATGTCCGTGAATCCCTTGTTTCACATTGCCACCATCGAGCTCCACGAGGCAGTACCCATTTAAAGATTGCCGCACCAGTTTTTTGTCATCTTCAAAGCGGCCCAGCCACTTGCTGTTCTGGCATTCAATTGGCTGCAGCACTCCATTTGTGAACCAATCCACGACCGGAAGTGCGAGCCGGCCCACCTCCTGGAAGGCCCTCGACTGCAAAGCTATCACCTGTCCTAGCATGTCCGGAGCCGTTTGGACCGCGGCCAGAAATTATGTCTCTTCTTTGATCCATGAAGTAAGTACAAACCTATAATCTGCCCGGTCCCCCCACTGCCTTTCATCCAAATAAGTCACCCAGCATTCGTGAACCGCACCGCCACTGCCCGGGCTGACTGACCCACATGATCCCAGCGCATAATATCTGACTCTGGGGCACCCCTCTCGCGGCATAGCCCACGACCGGCTCAACTGCGCTACTTCACCGTACACTTGGACCTATACTTCATAGCTATCATCATGCTGACTAACTTGGCTCGATGGATCCCCAGATCCACCAACCTTCTTGCCTCATTCACTGTGCCTGTGCTATGCATCATTGCCAGTTCCATTTGCCTTGCCCGCATTGTTTGCAAAATTGTATGTGATCTTGTCTGCCTCAATGTTTGCATTGTTTGCCTTGCCCACATTGTTTTTGCGAAATTGTGTGTGATCAGATTCTTATTGCCTGCTTCAATATTTGCATCGTTTGCCTTGCCCACATTGTTAGCGAAGTGCTATTTGCTCTGATCTACCAAGCCGGCATTATTTGTGCCGTTTGTCCTCCCCGCATTGTTCCTGAATCTGTATTCGACCTGACAGGCCTGCATTGCTATTTGCTCCACTCGCTTTGCTCCTTCTGTTTCCAAATTGTGTATTAGATCTAACCCACCAATCTTGCTTCAGTTTTTGTGCCACCTGCGCTGGTAAATGCTTTACCACTACCCGCCATCAGTGTGCCGTGTGCCGTGTTACAGGCTTGCCCACTGCCCATACATATCTAATCCTACCGGCACCTATGTTCTAGCTTCCCAGCCACCCTCACTGCTAGTCTGCCTGACTCATGCTCACATTGATCTCCTAGCTCTTACCATTCGCGCAGTGTCAGACTAGTCTGCTAGACCTCCCTGCGGTGCTCCATTCCAAGTGTATTCAGACTACAACCTATTACATCACTTGCTTGCTACAATTCACCTATTACCCCTCAGAATTAACCAAGGGCCAATCCTGCCTAGAACCATGGCCTCATTCCAGTGTGTCACACTAGCAATGGCCTCCTTTCTACCGTTAGTCCATAACATCTCCCCAACCAACCTCCTACCACCATTCCTGTCCAACAAAAGCTGGCCATCAGTCGATTCTCCCCCTCTCCCCCTCATGAGTCCTGAAACCAATTCACCTCTCAGCCCTATTGAATGGATACAGCGCTTCGCAGTTGCACTCACGCCACTTATCCCACTGCCTGTCCACATCAGAAACAGGAGACTAGGCTCTTGTTTTCTAAACCATAAAATAACTCTAAGAATGAGCAGTCAAGCCACTCAGCCTACACCCTATAAACACAACCTAACCACCTGTGTAGCAGCAGTACCGAAACCTCAACTACCCTCCTCCTATCTTATCAAATCCAGCTGCCAGCCCCTCTACCATCGGCCTCCCCACCACACCCAGCTAACACAAGTTTAAGAATACCCTCACACAGTCCTCTGCCTCCTACCATCACAGGGGCACTCATCAATGCTCTGTCCCTAGTCGCCCACACCACCGATATCTCTGACCTAATTGTAGCCAACCACCTAGACTTCCTGGCCATCACTGAAACGTGGCTCCATCCTGCAGCAGGCCCAGGTCTCTCTAGCCTTGCCAGCAGGATACACCATCATCAGTACTGACAGAAACCTAGGTAAAGGAGGTGGAGTGGCTTTCATTTCAAAAACCCATGTAGGTCCCAGAGCCACCACTCTAATCAGCCTTCCTTCTGCAGAACTCCTATCAGCCAAACAGCAATCTCACCCGCCCAAACCTTACTCGTGCACCTCATTTATCGTCCCCCGGGTCCGACTTCGTCCTTCGACGAAGACATCACTAACCTCCTTTCTTCCAACACCAAACCTGGATCCCAAACCATCCTCCTGGGAGATCTAGGCCTTCCAAGACCCTAACGATCCACAAGCACTAGCCGTGGAAAACTCCATTACCTAACTGGGTTTTAAACACAGAGTCACCGAACCCACTCATTCCAAAGGTCGAATTGCGGACTGGGTGTCCGACCTTAACTGTGCCATCACAATTCTCCGAGCCAGTGGCCTGGTCGGACCACCACTTCATCTCCTTTTCCATCCAAGGAAACATCCCCCCTAACACTTCCTGAGCCCCACTCGCACTTTCCAGAAACTGCTGCAATATGTCAATAGTATTCGCCCACTCATCAACAATATCCTTGACGCCTCCAAGTTTAAGGACCTTGACTCGAACAAGTTGGACGACCTATACAATGCCACACTCAAATCAGCATTAGACACCAGCGCACCCCTCAAACTAAGAAAAGCCAAACAACTGGTTTACTCCTAAATTAAAAATCTTAAGAAATGCCAAAAGGACAGCGGAATCCATTTGGCGCAAATCACCCACTAGCCAGAACAAAATCACATTCACCACAGTAGCCGCAACCTACAAAGCGGCTATCCTAACCACCAAAAAAGAAGCTTATAATACCCACAATGCCAAATCAAGTACCAAGGAGCTCTTTAGTATCCTAAAGGAGCTTGAATCCCCAGCACCTCCATCACAGGATTGTACCAAGGACACTGCCTGGTGCACAAAAATTCAACAAGCATTAGCCGACAAAATCACCCTATTACAAAGTAAGATTGAATCCAAGAAAATCAGCCTCTCAAGCTGCCATCGCCCTAAACCGAAGTCTGCGAATACTCTTCCGCAATGCCCACCTTTCGCATTCTCCCAAGTAACCCCGAAGGAAGTGGAAGATATCATCAAAACGTTGAAACCCTCCCACTGTCGGGGTGACATCTGTCCAGCCTCCATCGTCAAGGAAGGAGCTAAAGACTTAGCCCCGTTCATCGCCACTCTGATAAACTCCTCATTCAAATCCAACCAAGTCCCTAACAATCTCAAGTAAGCCTTGGTTATGTCTCTCCTAAAAAAAGAAAAAAAAACCTTGACCCCAGTACTCCTCCTAACTATAGACACTAGACCCATTACGACTGTCCCTTTCCTTCGAAAATACCTCGACAGAGGCGCCTATCTGCAAATTCAGAAGCATTTAGAAGAAAACGACCTCTTAGGCAGACAGTCCGGATTCAGACCTAGACATGGAACAGAGACCATTATGACTGTCCCTTTCCTTCGAAAATACCTTGACAGAGGCGCCTATCTGCAAATTCAGAAGCATTTAGAAGAAAACGACCTCTTAGGCAGACAGTCCGGATTCAGACCTAGACATGGAACAGAGACCACCCTTTTAGACCTAAAGATTCAGATAGATGAGACAAAGGCAAGCTAGCGATCCTCCTGCTCCTAGACCTGTCGGCGGCCTTCGACCTTGTTAACCACCAAATCTTAATCGGACACCTTACCACTGCTGCAGCCTTCTCCTCCAATGCTTCTGACTGGATCAACTCTTTTCTCTCCAATCAGACCACAAGGGACTTTTCCCCGTCAGTCTCAGCAGACCCGATCCCCATTCTCTGCGGAGTCACTCAAGGTACGTGTGTATCACCCACACTCTACAACATATTTACAAAGCTCCTCTTCGACCGATTGGACAACTTGGGTGTCATCTACACCAATTATGCAGATGACACCCAAGTCCTTATCCCACTCTCCGGTTGCTATGACCAAGACTCTAAATTACTGAACAATGTCTACCTAGAAATCCAGGCTTGGATGGATACCAACAGCCTATGCCTTAATGGCGATAAGACCGAAATCCTAATCATCGGCACTCTGGCACGTTGAACAAGCTCCATCATATATACACATTCTTCAGTATCGACGGTAATACAATCAAGGTCTCCAAAGAAATAAAAACTCTGAGAGTCTACCTTGATTCAACTCTATCCCTCAAGAAACAACTCCACTCTGTGGCTTCCTCCAGAGCCTACACCAACAAGCTTATCTACAGCTGCAAATCTTACCTGTCCTCTAGCAGCTGCCTAACATTAGCTAGAGCACTTGCTCTGTCAAAAATTGATTATTGTTACACTCTTTCTAAGCTCTTCTGAACTCAATCTAAATAGGCTTCAGGTCCTCCAAAACAACTCCCTGAGAGCAGCACTCAATTTACCCAGAACCAGCCACATCTCATCACTCGGACGCAACACTAACTGGCTGCCAGTTCGTGACAGACTCATGCTCCGTACATTGGTAATCTCTCACAAGTGCCTTGCCAACACAGCCCCCAAATACCTTTCTGACAAATTCAACAAGCACCTTCCCTTTCGCACCACCAGATCTGCCCTTTCTCATCACCTCACAGTACCTAGATACAACTTAAAAACTGCAGATGGAGCCAGCTTCCCAGTCCAAGCAGCCAAACTCTTTAATGCAATTCCCCCTACCTACAGACAAGAGCCCTCCCTCCTGAAATTCAAATCGGGCCAAAAAAATGGCTTAGCACCAAACCACTCCCCTGAGAACCCTCGGGCGATTTCTCTCAGACCTCTCCCAATCTCAATTCTATATATATCTAATGCACTTGCGCTCATGTTTTTGTACAAATGTCAACTCCTAGACCTATCTGTAACCTCCAGGTCTTCTTTACTGTTACCTCGCTTTTCTATTGTATATATGCTAGACCTACTGTAACCTGGTCTCTAGACTGTTATCTTGTGTCTGCTCCTCTCCAAAGTCTCTCCAGCGCCAAGTTACCTCAGGGTTCAGTGCGTGATATAAGTAATAAACAAATACAAAAGGTGATCCAGCTGGCCAATGATCCAGAACCAAGGCCTGAATGCGATCAAGATGGAAATGCGTGCAATCAGTCTGAGGCTGCAGAATGGATACGTGCTGGACCTCCTCACTGCCATGTAGGGAGGGTCTGTAAGGAAATTGGAGATTCATGCTGTACCTACGTACCCCCTAATGACAAAGAAAACAGGTCCATTACCAATATAATAGGGGCCCTGCACGTTCTCTGCACTCGTATGCAAATGGAAGCCGGTATACAAGAGACTGACTGGTTTGACATCCTTTTTTGTTTGTGCTCCATCCTGGATGGGGGCGATTGTGAAGATGTTGGTGCCTGTGGTCGTGTTTGTATTGGTAATATTCTGCACGTGCCTGGGGGGACTTCGGTGTTGGGCCAAAGTTGTGCTTAGCAGTGCGATGATGATGGTCTCAATTGGGGTACAGCAGGCATCTCGTGGTACAAAAGTTAGCGCAGTTCAGACTGACGATCCAAACAAGCCACGCATGGTTGCAATAGAGCAACGTCTTCAACCCCAGGTATCACCGCAATGCCCCCCACCTGACCCTGAGAACTGCATAGAACACTGGGTGGATTTAGCAGGGGATGGAGGAGATGTATGTATATATATATATATATATATATATCACTGAGAAATATGCACAAACAGTTGAACGTTATCGGTCTGTATGCAAGGTGTGGGTGCCAAAGCAAGGGTCGCCTCCATATTTAGAAACTGAAAGGGGGGAATGGAATGTTGGGCCCTGGGCCCCCAATGCTTTTTGGTGAAGCCTGGGAATGTGCAGTAAGGGGTAGAGGAGGTTACAGGGGGGAGGGGTGTCGTTAGGGCCCATAGTGCAGGGAGGGTAGTGTGTATTTTTTGCTCTGGTATACATGGGGAATCAAATGCCATCTTAAATAGTAGCAGTCATATTGGAATCGAGTGATGGCCTCACAGTATCCTCTTAGCCCATGTCTGCAGTACTAGGTGCTCATCAGGTTAGAGATGGTTTGTATTGCTTTTATTCGCATAATTGCAAATTACTTGCAGCTTTATGCCTGATGACATGTGAGTAGGAGCCCACATGGAAGAAGATGGGCGGACAGGGCTGGGACCAATGGCCTGACATCCCATATGG
The DNA here is from genome assembly GCF_040938575.1 of Ambystoma mexicanum. Taxonomy (NCBI): domain Eukaryota; kingdom Metazoa; phylum Chordata; class Amphibia; order Caudata; family Ambystomatidae; genus Ambystoma; species Ambystoma mexicanum. The sequence continues at coordinate 194,403,498 of NC_090928.1, read as the reverse complement.
GGCTGGTAGCCTAATTATAGGGTCTCAACCAAACAGCCATTTGGATTTGTACATTTTGTAATTTATGTCACTGATGATGCTGTATGCCTTCATAAAGTGTTGTTTGTACTAATTTCGGCAGAACGTCCCGTGGCAGCAGAGTTCTTCGCTGGCACGCATTTCTATTTTTGTGGAAATTAAACTTTGTTTTCCTTGCAAGAGGTGTGCTGGGCCTTTTTCCCTACTGTTGTATTTTTCTGGTGTGAGTGTTTAGGGGCTTCCCTGCACCTACCAAAAGGCCTTAAAGCGCCCAGCAATATGGTCGACCCGCCACAGTATTAGATGGAACCCATCTAGAGATATCCATCCTCTTCAATCTTTTAGCCAATAGCTTCCCTACTTTTTAACATTTTTTTTTAAATTTTATTTTATTCATTTGTTACACGCCCAGACCCTGGGATGTCACGCCGTGGTTACAGACAACTTAGTAACTGGTAATACATTTGCGGTAAGAGCAAACAGGTAAATGAGACACAAAGCAAAGGTAAACAGTGTATACAAAATACAGGCGGTCGCACTGGTGTCCGTTCAGCAGTGTGCTAGTATTGATTGAACAACCATGTCTTTATTTGCTTTTTGAATCTAGGGAAGGAAGTCTCTAGTTTGAGATTGATGGGGAGGGAGTTCCAGTGTCTGGGGGCTAAGACCTGGAAGCTGCCAGTTGCACCAGCTGCTGCCCATTGCTCTGGTATTGGTGTAGCGGGGTAACACAAGGAGTTTACTGTCATTAGATCTCAGCTTTCTGACATTTTCTTTTTTCTGAAGGGTGTTGTTCAGATAAAGGGGAGCTTTTTTGGCCAGACACTTATGTGCGATGCATAAAGTTTTAAAGATGATCCTGGCTTTGATGGGTAGCCAATGGACATCCTTCCTAGTCTTAGAGATATGATCATGTTTTTTTTATTCCTAATTCTGTCATTAGGGCTTTATTTTGCAAGAGTTGCAGTTTGCAGAGGTTGGTGTTGGATGTCTCTAGTAGAAGCACATTGCAATAGTCCAACTTCGATAATACTAGGGCTCTGGCCAGGGTAAGGCAGTTGGGAGGTGTCAAGAATTGTCGACTTAAAGCAATCAGTTTGGCTGTGTATGCCGTGGATGATGACAAGGAATGGATGTGTTTGGTCATTTTGAGGTTAGCGTCAAGGTGAACACCTAGTGTTTTTACCTGCTTGAGGACTGGAATCATAGATCCAGTTGTAATCTGCATGGAGTGTTGCTATTTTGGTTGGGGATCCGACAAAGAGGATTTCTGTATTCTCATCATTGAGACAGAGACTGTTTAGTGCCATCCAGCTTTGGATGATAGCATATATTTTGTTAATGGTATCCTGGGAGTAAATCCCTGTGATGGGTATGAGGATGTGGGTGTCATCTGCGAAATTCGTATAGATGACACCCATATCGTCAAGGGCAGAGAAGAGGAGTTTTGTGTAGGCATTATAGAGTGTAAGGGAGAGGCACGATCCCTTGGGTACTCCTAAGGGTACTGATATGGGGTCAGCAGCTTCCTTACCTATGGTCACTCTAGATGTCCGTTCAGCCAGGAAAGATTTGACCCACAGCGTCGCTTCTTTGGAGAAATTAAAGTCATTGGATAATGAGGTGCACAGCTTATCATGGTCCACAAGGTAGAAGGCTGCAGAGTGGCCTAATAGCAGCCGAATACAGAGTTTCCCTTGGTCCCTGATGGTGTCCATCTGGATTTTTAGGTCCAAAAGGGCCGTTTCTGTGCTATGATTAGGCCTAAAGCCTAATTGTCTGTTTCCTAGGAGCTGGTTCTGTTTGAGATGAGATTGTATATGTGAATATGCTATTTTATCTATGAGTTTCAGTAGAAATGGGATCGTTGTTATTGGTCGATAATTAGTGGGTACTGTCGGGTCCAATGTTGGTTTTTTAGGATGGGTGTGACCCAGGCATTTTTAATGCTTGCTGGGACTGTATTGGTTTTAAAAGAAGAGTTGATAAAGGTTGTCGGGATGAGAGTGGTAGCACAAGCTTTCACTAGTTTGGCTGGTACGCTGTCGCCTTTGCAATTGGAGGCTTTTAGTTTGGAGATGATGTCAAATTCCATTTAATGGTTGACTGGGGAGAATTGGAAGGAGGAGTTGGGATTTTCAGGGGGGGTGGGAATTGTGTTGATGTGTTGGTGTTTTTGTCCACTAATGCCAGTCTTTTGGCAGAGATTTTATTTTGTAATAGGACAATTTTAGCAGATAATGCTTCTTGAATAGTAGTGCACCATTCTTTGCTGGAATTGATGGGGGTCGTACTTGGGGTGGGATTTTCTAATTCCCTGAGAATGGAGAAGAGTTCTTTGGAGTCTGATGCGGCATTGCTGATGCGGGTGTTAAAGCCATTGGCTTTATGGGTAATGATAGCTGTTTCATAGATTTTGTTGGCGTCTTTGATTGCTTTGGTGGTCTCTGGGGTAGGATGTTTAGTGTAGGCATGTTCAAGGGACCGTTTGGTTTTTCTTAGGGAGGCTAGTTCTTCATCAAACCAGAAGTGGTTATTTTTGTCAATTCGGCGCGTTTTAGTTGACAAAGGTGCAACTTCATTGATGGCGAGGGTGAGGCACTTGTGGTAGTAGTCTAGAATGATACTGGGGACATTGCTGGCGACTAGATTAGATTCAAGTGTTTTTATGAGGTTAAGGGTGAAATGTTCTGGCGTGAGTTTGCTGGGATTTCTGGCTTCGATGGTATCCGCAGTATTGGTCTTGGGAGGAAGGAGTTCCTCGCTCATGACGGTGAATTCTATGCAGTAATGATCTGACCAGTTGAGGGGGGTGATCAGGTCGATAGTTAGGGTGGTGTTAAGTGACAGTATCCAGTCCAGGATTCTGCCCTTGACATGTGTGGGCTCATTCACCAGTCGGGCGAAGTTTAACATGCTTGGCAAGTGAAGAAACTGGTCCTTTCACTCTGGTGTGTGAGTGAGCCTAGAGTGTTTGGTTCCCTGAAGTGCCTATAATACACTCTCTCTTAGTAATGTATGATTATCTCTTGCATTCTCTAGTGCCCCATCTAAAAAAACGGGTTCCCTTCTCTTATTCTCTTAAGCATAGTTATTTATAGGTCTTCCTTGTGACGTCATTAAGTGCATCCCAAAGACAAGTCAGCCACTGAATCGGCCTTCTCTGTAACAGTGTAACAAGTACAGCCGACACATGATTTGAAAAAGCCCCTCATCCGTTAAAAACCGTAACTTCCATATCTTATCCCTTACCCAGACCCTCCTAAAATACACATTAAGTGCTATCACCATATCCCCTATTGAAGAGGTCACACTATCCCAACAGGTTATTGGATATCGGGTAGTAATCTATGAATGAGTGGTTTGAGTTAATTGTGATGGATGGGAGCGAGGAAGGGTAAACTCTCTCAAATGGTTTCACGTCATGCAACGGGTCAGCCGTATTTTCTTTCTTTTTATCTAGCTCCACCTGCTGGTCAAGGATGGCCAAGCAGAAGAGTGATCAAGACCATTCAAGGGCAAAGTTAGGCACCCCCAGAAAAACCCTGACATCCCATAAGGATTATCTTTTCAGTCATTAAATAGAAGTCTCCCTCAGAGCAGCTAGGGGCCTAAATGTTCCTGACATTGGTGTTACCTCAACTACTACATCCACTAATACGTCGTGCCCTTCCGAAACAATCTTTTACTGCTGTTTAAAAAAAAAAAAAGATTCAAAATGTCAACCCCTCTTGACTTATGATTGGCAACTTCACTAAAAATAGTTCAGTATATAGCTCTTATTATTCTGGAGCAGCTGTGTTTCCTGCAACGTGTTGACATTCCAAGAGTAACCACCCAGCCATTTGGACATCCCAAGGGAACATGTAACACAAGGACGGTCATTAGTCCATAACTCTGGTGTGGAGTGATTGTCTGAAGTGGGATAATGATCACCTTCCTTTCCCCTTACTCTCTGGCCAGCCTCCCTTGGCCCTCCTCCTATCCCCACCTGCGAGGCCAAGAACCTTGGTGTCACCTTTGATTCCACACTCTCCTTCTCTGCCCACATCGCTGATGTATCAAAAAAGTCAAACCTCCTACTGCACCTCCTCAGAGGTATTCTTCCTTTCCTCTCATTCCCCCAGAAGCTCACTGTCTCCCAAGCTCTGGTTCTCTCTAAGATGGACTATTGCAACAGCCTCTTTCTTAATCTACCTGCCTCTACTCTCCGCCTTTGACAACTTATCCAGAACAGGACTGCAAGACTTGTCCTTGGCCTCAAGCCCTGGGATCGTATCTCTCCAGCTCTGAAATCTCTCCATTGGCTCCCTGTGGATGCAAGGACTAAATTCAAAACCCTATGCATTGTCCACAAGGCTTTCTGGGGCCTGGGTCCAACATACCTTCAGCTATCCCTCCGCAAATACCTCCCATCTCGAGCACTTTGCTCCTCTACCTCTAACTCCCTCAGGGTCAGTCGTTTCTCAAAGAAACGAGCTGGGGGTAGATCTGTCTTCGGCTGGGGCCTCCTTCTGGAACAGCCTCCCTGCCACTCTAAAACTTGAGGAGAACCATCTCCGGTTCCGGAAGCACCTCAAAACCTTCCTCTTTGCTTCTGTCTTCTCCTCCCCTATCCCCTGTTGATTCTGCTCTCCCTCGGCACCATGCACCTGGCCACCTTCTGTCCTCTGGGCCCAAGTACCTGCTCATCTTGCCACCCTTGCGCACTGCCTCGGGGCCACCCCCTGCACTGGGGTCTGTATCTGTACCCATACAGCCCTCCCCTTTTCTTCCTGCACTTTCAGACCTACACGGCCTGCTGCCATAAACCCAGCACCTGCCACTTGCTGGCTGCACTCCCATTGTTTGTTGCCTTTTTATTTATTATTTTATTATTTTATTTTTTTTTCCTTCTCGCTCCGCACTCTCCTTTTGTTCCCCCTTCCATGCACTTCTCCCCCTTCTCCCTCTACCCTGCACTTGCATGTTCTCAATGTCACTGGGCCTAGTAAGATCGTTGTTTTTGTTCTCCCCTGTTCCCTTTCCCTGCCTGGTCCAGCTCTGAAACATTTGTATGAGCGCGATAGAAATAAAATATCAATCAATCTGCTAGTTTCCCTGGTGGTCCCAGGGTTTCATGAGCCGTATGCGGCCAGGCAAGCGGTTTGGAGCACAAAGCTCACAATGCAAAGTAAGGTAAGGGACATCAAGCAGTATTGTAACAACTAGACATCAGTTTAACTTCAACAGAGTGGTCCCAAACTATGGGCAGGCACAAAGCCCCCCCCCTCTCTAAAACCAAATTGTCATGCTCCGCAGCAAAGCAGAAATGCCTACACCAGATTTGGCTTTCCGTTTTGAAGTTGAGGTTCTCTCATGGATAGTAAGTACTCCTAAATTATGGAGGTGGGTAGCACAGACATTTAGCCACCTCATTTCTTCAGCATAATTTCCCAACCGAACTCGCACTAGCCAGCCACTCCCATCCCTGCCAATGACAGACTCCACGAGAGCAGACCTATTAAAAGACTGAATACCCCCACATACCTTCCAGCGGATTGAGGTGCAGGTTCAATACGTATGAAGCAGGGTAAGGAGAGGTAACTGTTACACCACCCTCCTACTTTCATCTCATGCAGACAGATAAGTTGCCAGTGATCCTCTACCAAACCCAAAATTGGAAGTCCCCTCTTCATGCACACCTTTCATTACTGATCAGCTGGGGGCCACACGGCCGCTGACCCTTTGCTGCTTTCTCCCAGGGCAGACAGCCATTTAAGAAGCTGGTTGGTCGTTCTCTGCTCTCAACACCACGCTGGAGGACTGTATAAATATATTGGTGATTTTTGTGTTTGTATCGCTGTAGAGAGGATTCTGAATCTCGCCTTCACAGGAACTACATACAGTATACATTTCATGTGGGAGTTCATTGATTGTAAAATGTATCCTCACTTAAAGGAATGGTTCGGTCAAAAAATGTTATTGCCCCTACGGATCGGCCATGTGTTTTTAAGCCTAAGTCGCTCAATTTTAGAAAAATTCCCTATGGACCTTACCCGAGTTTTCGTCCATTAAACGCACGCGAAAACGGGCATCATGGAGCTGCCATTTTGTGATAATCCTATCATTTCCCCCATCGCCCTGGCCGACCTGCTTTTGCGGCACTAAATCATATCCCCTGCCCGTGAGCCTGACCTTATCAAAACATTCATATTCCCCGCCTCTCTCCGTGACGTTTCTGTGCTGCGTAGGCAAACGCGCCCAGTCGTCTTCTACGCGACTTCACACAGAACCCGGAAACCAACACAGATCAGCTCACAACACAGCGTGCCACAATTCGGAATATGAAACTGTACTTTAAAATCAAACAGGAACACGGTAAATTTGGTAAAGTACATTTATTTGACATTAAATGTTTATAGAATATTCAGCAATTGCCATACGAACTTCGAAAGTCATTTATTTTCTTTTATCTCTATCCGCAAATCCGTAAAAGTTTAACGTGAGTCACGCGCTGTTTCTTTATGGTACACAGGGTGTTGGTTTTCGTTTGAAGAAGCACTTTTGTCGCACGTTGAAACGCAAGGCTGTTCCATCAAGCACTAGGCCAGCGTAAATGTTGATATGTTGCTTCTAGCCGCTAGTACCACGTAAGGGCATATGGGCCCTTGACGATCGTCCCATAAGATCATCAGGATTGTGCAGTTGTTTACATTAAGCTGCAGCTGGCACAGTGGCAATGTTGGGCGGCAATGGATCAGTGCTCTGCACAGAAACGTTCAAAATTCCATATCTGTGCTTCTCTAATACAGCAACAATAAGGCTTTTGACAAAGTCGAACTCCATTTCCTCATAGACTGGTTTGATCACCCATTGCTTACTTCTTTTTGAAAGGGCCTTAGTGTAGCGAGGCATTCTTACATTACCCTTGGTCCTAGACTGTTCACGGCCGAGATTCTTGTTATGGGCCAAGACCGCTAGTAGAGTCCTATGTCTCATGCCCTGTATGCTGAAATGCAAGCGCTTTGGCCTGTACTTTAGGCACATATTGTGGAACACCTCCAAACCTCCTGTGTGACAGAATTCTGTCAGTCCCCTCAAATCTCTTGATAGAGTTTTATCGAAAACAATCTTCTCAATGGTTTTGTGTGTTGGTGAAGATGGATTCAACCACTTCTTCTTCCGTGCCTCCACTGGGGACAAAGGACCATGTTCACATTGGTGGAAATGTAGGTTTTCTGACCAGCGGTGCACATTGGTACAGTGGTGCATCAGTGACCGCCATTTTTCAAGTAGTATTTCCACTGACCCTTCACAAGTTTTGGAGCTCCACCAAAGAGGGTTGCTGATAGATAGGGACCACTCTGAAATACTTTCCAAACCTTTTTTTTCCCCTGCAGCTGAGATTTTCTTATTGATTGATTTAGCAAGATGCCATACGTCAAATTGATGTTTAATATGTGGGAACTGCTCTCTCATTATCTTGGCAATTGAATCGTGTCTGTGCGTGGCTATGAGGTCGATGTGCATTCCCCTCGATTGCAGATATTCCACTGATTTTATAAATCCTAGTTTCTCCATGGCCACTGGAGATGTACATTGTGTTACCTGCACGACCACCAAACTCACAATTTTCTTACTATCCATGTCCTGAAAGTGGTAGGTGCAGTACTTAGCAGAAAATCCAGGGCTGTCGCACTGTCCATCGCCGGCTAGCCTGAATCGTTTGCCTTCAAATGTACTTGCTAGAGACAATTGTTCAATTTTCCAAGCATCACTAATGGCCAGAAACAGTTAATCATGTTGGTATTTGTAGTACTGCGTTTTTTAAATGAAATGGAGTACCACAAACTGAAAGAAAGACTCTAACTTTCTAAAACTGGACCCACTAAAAAGTGAGGCAGCTGCACACAGTTGATTGCCTGCTGGCAGTTTCCCCAGCATCGGTTGTGCAGACCATGAGAACGTATGATTTAATTTACAGGCGGCATGTATTTTGACGTTACTGCCTTCTTTTTGACGAGTCACATGAATCAATGGCTTCCCACATACTTTCCCTCTAACTGAATGCCCACATTTCAGCATACTTATAATATTCATCAAACAACTGTCAAATACTATGTATTTGCCCTCTTTCATTAGACTGTCATCCTGCGTCAAAGTTGTTTCGGCCTATGACGTTAAGGACATATTACCACATTTGAAAGAAATATCACTGCTATCAAGTTCTGATGCGTTGGTGAATGCTGCTGGTTCATTCTGTCATTTCACCATCTGCTACTTCAACATTGATGGGAGAACACAACAATGTCGACAGCTTTTTGGGTGACAATTTTTTGGCGGGTGTAGATTGTGTGAATTGATCTGCGACTACTTCAGAGCTATCTTCAATACATTCAGTATCATCTTCTTGTGGTGGTGCGGTCGCATTGTAGCAATGGTCCTTTACAACTTTACTGGATTCTCCGCACACATTAATTTCATGTTCTGGCCATTGGACATGAGCATCTCTAGTCTCAACACCCAGCGTCTGAATTAATAGTTCCTCCATAGTGTAAATGGTCTGGCAAGCAACATCTCTCATTCGCTCCACTGTCTGTGTATGTATAGTTCGGACACCCACGGGTAACTAGAGGATAGATTGGAAAAAGGATGTTCAGTTTAAACACAAGATAAAGTATAGTACAATTGACTTGAAAAAAACATAAAATAGTCCCCAGCACAAAAGAAATTCTGAAGTTATGAACTGTTTGTAACTAACCTTATTTTTGTTTCTTTTCTTTGCAACTTTTTTGACTCGACCTTCAACATCTGCACACTGTTGCTCCGATACGTATCTGCATGTCTCCCCTTCCTCTTGCGCTGCAACGACTATATTTTCTGTATCCGCATAGACAGCACGGAATGAGGCTCCATCGACTCCCTGAATCATAGATTTTCATTACTGTGTATCAAAATATTGTTAGCATAAAACACACGTGAGGACGAACACACATGTACATCTCAATAGCCAAACACAATTTAAACATTGTGTGGAAAAATCAAATGACAAGTATTCAAGCTCTGATGACCTAGTTCGATGGAGCTGTCAGTATCCATACCTCTGGCTCTGGATGGACTTCCACGAATGATTGTATTGAAGGAGGCATCAGCAACTCCCTGAAACACAGTACTTGCGTTAGTATGGTTTTCAATATTGTAAACATAACACACACTTGGGGTCGACGGCACACGTACATCTAAAGAGATGACCACAAATGTTGCATTGTCTAAAAGAATCGAGGAATATTTAAATATGATCAGATTTAATCGACTTATTTCTACGATTTCTTTACATCTGCATCATCTAAATGGGATCTTGTGATTGTAGTGGAAGCTCCATCGTCTCCCTGAAACACAGTACTTGCGTTAATAGGGAAGAAAGTGTAGCAAATGGAATCACGTTATATGATCACGCTCGATGGAGCTCTCAGTATCCATACCTCGTGCTGCTGAAGAATATTTAGGGCTGTTGTCAATGTGGTGCGCACTTCCGAAAGCTGTTGCGCCGATTCGTATCCGCATGGTCCCGCTTCCACCGGAATTACCTGAATGTCAGGCTCTGCATCAACTGCTTGGGTTGACGATTCAACAACTGCCTGAAACATAGTATTTGCATTAGTAAGGATTACAATATTGAAAACACAACACACGCTTGGGGTCGACCGCACAGGTACATATCAACGGCTAACCACAAATGAAACATGGTGTAGAACAATCAAACGGCAAGTGTTCTAGTCCTGATGATCACGGTCGATGGAGCGGTCAGTATCCATACCTCGTGCTGCTGAAGAACATCTAGGTCTGTTGTCAATGTGGTGGGCGCTTCAGCATCTCCCTGAAAGACAGTACTTGCATTAGTATGGATAACACTAATTATAACTGAAAACAAACACCAGGGGACGACAGCTAAGGTGTATATCAATTGGAAAGCACTAACCAAACAATTGGTAAAATAATCACACGATACATAAAAACTATTACTTGACATGCATAAAACAAGTCTGTAGCGGAATAGCCAAGTATGATTACCTGATACGTGCTAGAAGTGGTTGATAACTGCGAGCACGTGACGGAAGTAGAATGTTCTTGCTTCAGATTCAAGGGATAGTCAAGAAGTTGTAAAGGTAAATTATTGTTTGATAATGAAATGCCAATATTTAAAATTGCCATTAACGGAGACAGAATACTTGAGTAATGCGCAATATAGCACAGTTGCCTGTGCCCATATATAGATTTTGTTTGTGCGTTATGAAATCTAAAAATAATATATTGATAAATGTCATTATTCAAAAATATACACTCATATCAATGTTGAAAGTATTACAAATTGGAAACAACAGCTAAAATATCAATGAATCCATTCGGCTACCTACACACTACCGCAAGGCCTAAAGCTAAAAACGGATACTTGACTCACCAGTGGCGGATTGTGGACGAATAGAGTGGGAATAGCGTTTGCGAGCAATTTTCGTGTCGATCGCCGTTTATTCTTCTTTGTTACCCAAGATGTGGTGTACATGTTCGAGGGAAAGTGCCGGCTGCAGATGCGTTATCGATCACCCCTCTCAAAGACTTGTTGGACTCTACTTTCCAGCTCATCCAGTGGATATTCGCAATGTCTGACCCATTCTCTTATTCGATCAACAGTTTTCGGGAAAACATGCATTCTAGTGCCTTCAGATTTAGCATGGGTCTTCGAAGGGCAACCGCTAATGGAACAGGCAGGCATTGTTGAAAATTCTGAAAATTAAATATCAAGATTATTATAAAACCTTGATGAATAAAAATGTCATAAAAAAGTAAATGAACCGTACCATGCTCAATGCAAGGTTTGTTTTGGTCGCCGGAACCAAACTAGTTCATCATGTGCGGCTTAGTATTTGCATAAATTACAGACATTTTTTTAATTATGTGACTTAACTCTGAACATGTGACTCGTCCCTTGGATGTTCTGATTTGCACGAAAAGGAAACATGTTTACATTATAGACTGGACCCCCGAAGGATACCATTCGATGACAATTGACACAAATGTTAATAAATAGATCTATTGATAGCATAACAATTGAAACTCAAGTCAATAGCAATGAGACCAATGACCACAGCTCTATTGGGTACTGTAATAGCAAATAGATTGAAATGTAAAAATGACTGAAATATGACTAGGATACATGGCCTTACCTTGACCAACAAACAGTTGGATTCAGCAGGCCGAGCAGTATGTTGCAGGAGAACAGGTAGATGGCAACAGGAAGCACACTGACGAGTTGCTCGAAGCGGTCACAGATAGCACGGCGATGGGCAGATTAGCATAGATCTCAGTGCTTCTCAGGTAGAAGGTTCAGGAGTTGACTTGCAAAGCACAAAGATGTTCTCATGAGACATATCAAGTGGTTTATAAAGTATTAGAAACAGAGGTGTGTTTGTGAATGAATGAATGACGTGTGTATGTCGTGGTATTATGTCTATTGCAGGGGTGCGGCCTGCCTCGGGGGAGGCCTGCCTGGAGACACAGGGTCTGAGGAGGCCATGTGAACGATGGCCCCTGGGCGTGGGATACCTTTTGAAGTGTACATGCTGTTTGGCACCTTGGCCGTTTGCGCCCGTGGCAGCCCCCCATGCCCGCGCTCATCCCCGGGTGCGAACCGTCTTTGATAGAGGGGGTGGGATGGATGGGCCTGGGGCGTGCAGATAAGGCACAGGAAGACTGATGAATGGAGACACAGTTATGTGGATTGCAGGGGTGCGGCCTGCCTCGGGGGAGGCATGCCTGGAGACACGGGGTCTGAGGAGGCCATGTGAGCGATGGCCCATGGGCGTGGGATACCTTTTGAAGTGTACATGCTGTTTGGCACCTTGGCCGTTTGCGCCCGTGACAGCCTCCCATGCCAGCGCTCATCCCCGGGTGTGAACCGCCTTTGATAGAGGGGGTGGGACGGATGGGCCTGGGGAGTGCAGGCAAGTGTGTGGGAGCAAGGGGCCATCAGGCCCCTCTCATCCTTTACTTCTCAGTAGAAACTCGTACCAAGTGCCTCCAGTAGTGGGTTCGCCCCTTGCCCTTATGTGATGTTAACTTTGGATGACATTCGCGTAGATGGGAAGACTGAGCAGGACACGGGGCATCCCTTTTTGTACCCCCTTTCCACTCCATCTTGGTGACCAGGCCTCACTGCGATAGTACAGCGCGCAGAGCACATGGCCCACACCCTCGTTCCCACTCTGACTGTAAAACTCCAGAGGTATTTGCAACAGCTAATAAATGTAACACATCACTCTCTGAGATCACGGTCCTGCATGTGAACCGGCCTGAACCAAGCACATAGCTCGTTCATCTCCACAAACGTGTCCTTGCCCACGCACCCTTGCCAGTGGAAACTTACTGCCATTCTGACCCTGTGTCCCTGCAAGGTATTCTCTTCATGTGTCAGACCACTGACCACGCCATGATGCCCACCTAGCAGATCCCCAACTAACATTAGACCCCTACTTCAGTATATCGTTGCCTATCAATAACAAATGCCACATACCGGAGATTCTTGTGAGCACAGACCCACACTTCAAACAGTGTATTATAGTGGTCAAGACCCTTGACCTAAGGCCTGTATAATCCAATGTTAATTGATAGTATATATATATGTGTGACTTTTATAGAGACATAACCGACTGAAAGACTTTGAACAAGTGTTATTTAGTGCATGCATTATTGATAATATATTATGTTAGCTTAGATTCGGACCACCCCGCTTCACAGCGACCTGAACTTCACCCATTCCGAGCACAGATGTCTGACGTCCATCCTTGAATGGAGACCCACTTGATTCATTTAAAAAATCGAAACAACTGTTGTTAAAATATGTGGTGTTTTATTTTGTATCTTATTTTGATGACACAAAAATACAAGACTTTAAACATTGTACAGTTCAGGTTGCAGCACAGCGAGAGAAAATCCCCTGTACTGACCGCTGTCACTCGGGAACGTTTCTCTTATGGCACGAACGGCACAGGCGGGTATCACTGTTCGAACGCGGTGTCCAAGCCTCCCGTGAAGCCACCATGTAAAGGAATGATAGGCCACCAGTCTGTACCACCTGTCAAAAGGAATGAAACAAACTGTTTTTAAATGACCAAGATAAGTTTAATAAATGTTTGTTGTCAATGACAATTCTTGTAACTAATGGCATTCTGCTCGGACAAATGCTATCTAGACACTGCACACTATTGAACGACTTTCGTGCGTTACAATGATATGTATATGTAATTTTGGATATAGTAGAAGACCATAAAATAGGAGTGGCATGACAAGCAGAGTATACTTACTCGTTACTCGGATTACGAGGACAAACAGTTGCGCGAAGTTTGTGCATAAGCACCATCCTTATCCTCAACACGGACCGTGTGTGGCAGGCTGCCCTGAAGTCTGGCAGCTCGGTGATGCATTGCGGTCGTGGCTCACATTCTGAAATGTAGGCCACGCATCCCGAGTTTTCACAGCAGCAGCAGTTCTTGTCCTCGGTTGGCATTCGCTCGCACCGATTGCATGTGCACCAGGTGGAAACACCGTCCATGCGACTAGGTCCAGGCTCTTCAGCTGTTGAATCGTCCTCCCAACTGCCGTCCGAAGACCCATCGTTTTCGCGTGTTTCCCTTTCCGGTAGTTCCTCCTCGGTATACTCTGGCTCGTACATGTAGGGCATTATTGTAGCCATTGTGTGTTAAACTAAAATAATTTATAGCGGTGGTACTGGTATCTGTTCACACGGGCTACAAGCAACGAAGGTAGCTGACCAGAGCACAGAAACGAGTCACAGAATACTCAAAGTAACACAGAGAGAGGAATGGAATCGAAATTCTGCTGCTGTGTGTTGTGAAACAGTCTGTTTATACTTATTGAGGAAAGAGGCATCCTGCCATTTCCATGGCGACACGTCATTAGCTGAAGCGCAGCGAATGTTGACATGAGACGTGCTTTGGCGTTGTGAAATGGGCGGTACGCATCTGCTGATGACAGGCTCAGGGGCGGTGGATATGATTTAGTGCCGCAAAAGCAGGTCAGCCAGGGCGATGGGGGAAATGATAGGATTATCACATATTGGCAGCTCCCTGATGCCTGTTTTCGCGTGCGTTTAATGGACGAAAACTCGGGTAAGGTCCATAGGAAAGTTTTCTAAAGTCGAGCCACTTAGGCTTAAAAACACATGGCTGACCATTCCTTTAAAAGCATGACCACGACACATGGTGTTGTGGCTTTATATTGAATGTAGTAATTCTGCAATATCAATTTAGTTTTCCCTGCTATACATTGCTACCGAACCACAACTGGGGTGCATGTGAAGAACAAAGTATACACCAAGACAAGACCCACATGTAAATTAAGCCTTTTCATGAGAGCGCATCTGATTTAACTGTTGCTTGCACAGGGAATTTTGCCAACTATTCTTTTTATTGAAGCCTGGTTTGATCGCAGGTGAAGATCGATTTGTAAAAATGTTAACCAGACCATGGCAACTTTGACAGCTACATGTCCTCTTCATTGAGATAAACTCGATAAAACCTTTTAGTTGGGTAATACAAACAAACGAACCAAGAAAACCAGTGTTGCCACAGCTAGAAACATTTTGGTGCAGTGTCCAGACTTTACAACTGAGTTTACGAGACTTACAAGTAGGCTTGCTTCAAAGCCACCATTGAAAGCTTAAACGAAAAAGTGACTGGTAAAATGAGAACTTGTGTACAAGGCCACAATCCATGTACTTTTTCAGGGCCAGGGTTTCAACGCTTCTGTTCTGCCAATTGTAGTGGGTGACTGACTGTGTTCCCGAAGGGCAATTTGATTGAATACGTAGCAGTATTGTTTGCGAATTGAAATAAAGTCAAATCGGTTTGTGTATGCATGTCCTTTTTGAGTTTGAAAAAGCTTTTGTCAATTTTTTCAGACCATGAAGTCTTCCAAAAACAATTGTAACATGTTTCCTTCACCCCCTTACATAACTTTGTGATCATGTTAGTATGCATGCTTTTCTTCTTTTTGTTAGTTAATTCTATCAAACGATTTTAAATATAAATGACGCAAAGTACCGTTTCAAGATGGTTGAGTTTATGTAGAAACTAATTAAATGGACGTTTATATTGGTTGAACACACTAAACTTATTAACGTCCTTGTTTTTCTTTCTAGGATGAACCATTCAGGGTGTGAAAAACTGCAACATCACAAGAAGGAACTGTTTGAAAGCTTGCACACCCTCGTTCTTAAGGCCTGTATTGTACCTTCCACCAAGTTGCTCTGTACTGAAGTTCCCAGTAGAGGTTCCACGGGTTACATGTATTCATGAAGAGAAGCGAGAAACCGGAAGGCCATCGGCAAATGAGGCCTAAAACCTTTCCTGCCAGTAACTTCTCTGGCAGCAGTCGCCAGATGCTGCTGGAAATACGCGAGAGCCTTCGGCATTTGCCGAAGCCATCAGAGGCTGTCAAGGCTGAGCACAATGTAGGGAAAGTTAACACTGAAGACTCTCGACAAGGGCGGAATCCTCCAAAGTTTGTAACGCATCATCAAGCTCTACAGAAGATTCGGAACTCCTTGCTACCCTTTGCCAATGAAACAAGCTCTTCCAACCGCTGTGCCTCAGATATCAACCAGCAAATGTTTCAAGACTTGTTGACCGCAGGGTTTGAAGAGGTAAGCAGCGCTGGTTTATTTTTCTATGCTTTCAATGAAGCATGTTTCAGTCATTAACCAAATACTGCTAGTGCTACTGCTTTTGCAGAAGAACGATCTTTTATGGTGTTTAGTGTTGACCCTGCAACCACACACTATTACCGTCAATGCAATATCTGGGCACATAGACCATTAGTAACTCATTCTTAGGGCCCTTGATTCACTTCAGTTAACAATCCTGGCAACCTCCTTTAAATTTACAAAAAGCAGGCAAAGGAATTTCTGAACATGGTTGTGTTTTTAATAGTGCCCACATTTCACGCATCTCAAATAAAGGCGCATGCCATTCTACCAGAAGTCACTACACTTAACATCGCATCTGTATAGGCAGTGATGTTGACAGCAACATAATGCACCACAAACTCTATGAATGCATGTAAAGTTCACTCTAATGAAAACTCTTGTTCACATCATAGCGCCTTTGCACATGTGCTAATCCTCTTAAAGGAACCTTTGTGCCTTTTGTTGCTCATTGTATTCATTTTACCTAACGTACCTGTGTGAGGTGGATTTTTTGTTTTTGTTTTTAAATGTTTGAGTTACTGCCACCAGATTCGCCATTATGGATACTTCCTTAATACTCATAAACGCTACCTGAATCCATACGTTCGATCATGTGGTTGTCTTTTATCTTAATTTTTTTTTTTTTTTAAACTTGACATAAGCGCATTTGATTTCCTGCTTTAATGCTGTCATTAAACTGTGCTCAGTGGAGGATAATCGAAGAAGGAAAGGCAGCTAGATAAATTCAGCATAAGAGACCTTCCCCTTTCAGCTGTACCAGTATACCATCATGGAGTGTAGTCACAATAGAGGCACTGTTCACTTTTTCACTGTGCGGAATAAGCATTTCTGAGCACTAAAATCTTTCAAGATTTTTTTTTTGTAAGCAAACATTTATAAAAGAGTCAAATTTCGCACAATGTCCCCCGTGTACTTTATACATCAACATTTTGGTGGCGGGGAGAGGGTCACCGCACCTCCCCCGCTTATTTTTTTTTATTTTAAACTTATGTATTTTTTTGTTGTTTTGGGTTTCTGACTGACTTGTGGTTTCTGACTTGTGTTGTCAGATTGCGAGCCAGTAAGGTGACCTTCTCAGAGTGTTTGGGCACCCACGCAGAACCGCACAATCAGTGGCCAGCTCTGACACGCGTTTAGGTGTGATATTAAAAACCATTATCAATCATCAAGGTCGTTTTTTGATAATTCTGCTCGAGATAATGTTCACTGTAGAGGGGCGCTCTTCACTCCCAGTGTTGAAAATCCATCATCTTGAGACCTCGTTCATGTCGAAGTATACGCATTGAGGATTTCAGTGGCCTCTGCACAAGTTCTTTTACAGCCACCAGCCCACACAGGCATGGCTTTTGACATAACACCTGAAAGATCAAGGGAGACACAAAGTATCACCGGAAACAAAAGGTCTGGAAGACTTGACCACGGGCTACATATTTCATTTGTGTTCTCATTCATTGACTCGACAAAGCCCATTCCCTTCACAGCCCATTCCCTTCACAGACTATCTACATTGACTGCATATTTGAGCAAATATTTTACATGATTCTGGTACTCTAACGAGATTCTCCCTATCTGACAACATCCTGCACGTTCTAGAGGTTTCCACGATCGTGGCTGTGAAGCTGCTTATCCCTTATCTATTCTTCAAGTGAAGATTTCAGTTACTTTTGAAACTTCAGACATTAGGAATTTCCAAGACCCCAAATATTCTTACTGTTTTGCCTTCAGGAACTCGCCAAAGAAACCCTTCTCCCTCCAACCTCTGTCTGTGGATGAGAGGTGTGTTCAGAAATATAAAACTCCCGACTCCGACTCGTTTCCTCTGGAAGCCTCTGTCTCCAGATTCCCTGATGGTGTCCGAATCAAGGAAGAGATTGCCATCTGGAGACTGGATATTTTTGTTTAAAAAAGCAGCGGTCATCATTTTCAGTGTCGAGTTCACTGCCCTGTTGGGCCAATACGATTAAGACCTTAGGGACTCATTTCTGTCTCTGTGACAAGAACAGGCTTGTTAGATGTCACCAAAGGGGAATAACTCATTTTCGATTCAATTGTTAGTGCAGCAAACTTTGTAGTGCATAGCTATTCCTGGACTAACTTTTCTGAAAACCTTTTCAGGATTCTGGTTGGCTATTGTGCTGATGTGGCTGTCCTAATCATGAAATCTGCACTGGTCTCCTTCGTCAGGGGTTTGGAGCCAAAGACTGGGGAGTATGCAAGGTTGTCTTATTGATGGCTGAGGCAGGGCTTTTCCCCCATTGAGGTCAACCCTCCCACAGCAAACAATCCTAGTGTTACCAACAAACTGAGGCTTGCTTACCTCTCCATAATACATAAATGGTTGAACGGTGTGGAAGGCAACCATCATGGGGCTCAGCAGGACCGACTCAGCCAGTATGTTATTTACCAGCATTCGCCCCATACAATGGAGGAATTTGCCATTAAAACAACTTGCATGAAGTGCGTTTGTTTTTTCATATATTATCGTTCAGAAATGGTGACATGTCTCTACTGTTTACCCTATGCTTTATCACTATTCAAAATGACATGAGCTACAAACCAAGAAATGGCAAACATCACATAGGGTGCTGTAGCACATTTATGTTTTAAACAAGTCCTGTGAAACAAAGCAACAGTTTAGTCTCTTCATTGCAATTAATTTCCCTTTCAATAGAACATAATGAAACAAAATTGCTAATCCTATAAATTGGATGTGTGAGGGGTCAGAAATGCGAGGCAGACAACTTGATAAAGGTTTTCCACAAGAAGCCATTTGCTTAACTTAAGGTGTGATAAACTCCTCTCTTTCCCTAACCTAACATGGGTTTCCCTGCCTATGAAATGAAGGCTAAATGAAAATGCTGCACAAAAAGGTATTTGTCCCTCACAATTACATACAACAAAAGCATTTCAGGTATTTATATGGCTGTTCAGATTCAACAAAATAATAATTTGAACCAAATATTCTTGCAACCAGGGTTGGACCCCCTTCCTCAGGATTAAGATCGACATTCTAAATAAGTTCCAATGAATAAAGTTCACTCCAATAATCAGGTTCCAGGTATCGAAATTAAGTTGGATAAGCAGGAGCTAAAAGTAACTCCTGGGTATCCAGCATTAACAAGAGACTAGGAGCTAACACTTGGCAACAAGGAGCTAGTGAATAGCTTTCCGCAAATCTAACTCTTGCATACGATGCAAACATGTTTTGTGTATTATTTTTCTTTAAACCTTGCTAGGTGCAACCTTGATCCGGCCTCCCCAGCGTCGGATTGGCCAGCCTCCCCTAATCAAGCCAATCGCTGTGGCCGGGAAGGCAGAAGCCGGCCCAATTGCACTAAGGCACAATCCAATAAGGCACTGTCTGTGCCCTACACTGCTATCCACTCTGCAGCGACAACAAGAGGGCAGGAGCCTTCTCCACATCTTGCCTGTTAATGAGGATCCTTACAACCTTGTTTTGTAATGAGCACAGTGAGATTTAGTAAAGCCTAATATTGCTTGCCCATCCGCTTGCTCTAAGCACCGTAATGCTAATTGAAGTGATATTCCAATACCGCTGTATTATTTGGCCTCCTCGCAGGATGGTGATATAGCTTGTATGCCAAAACCGACTGCATCGTGATTTTTGGTGCCTTGAATTTGCCATTACAAAATGGCCCCTACGTTCTTTACACCTTGCTAGGTGCAACCTTGATCCGGCTACACCAGCGTTGGATTGGCCAGCCTACCCTGCCCTATTCAAGCCAATCGTTGTGGCCGGTAGGAGGAAGCTGGCCCAATCGCACTAAGGCACAATCCAACAAGGCACTGTATCTGCCTGTCCGTGGCCAAGGGCCCAGCCACCCTGCCCGTCTGCCATCACATATCCTAACATTATGCCCTACTAGAGCTCTGATCGACTCACCGGACGTCCAGCATTGATATTCTATCAAGAATCCGATAAGCAAGACACTCTACCGTACCTGCAAAACTGTGGCCACGATCGTATGCATAGTGAGACGGTAAATCCTGCCTGTATCTGTAAGTCACATGGTCGCCATAACCTACTGCAGTTTTGCTCACTAACAAGTGATGAGGAAACTGCCTAGAACCTTAAGTGTCACTAGATAACCTACCTTAATCTACCCCCATTATTTGCGTGGAAAGTAACTTTCACGATTAACGATGCGTATGTCTAAAACACGCCTCTAAATGTGCAACTAACTACATATTGATCATCTGTTGTCTGCCTGAGTCCTATGTAAATGTTGTGCTTGGATCTGCGTTTGCCATATTATAGTTACTGCTTATTCTTACTTGCCCACTCGGTAGATGCCACCTGACTGAACCTGCTTGTAAGCAAACTGATCTATAAATTAAATATGTTGGGGTTTATATTCACTGTATGTGTCTACCGCATCCAATTGCAAATGGTTCGTTAACATAGTACCATCTGCACATACTAGGAATTGCCCTCCTGTAGGAGTTCACATGCCCATTGTTTACCCACTGTCTTCCTGACTCTGCCTGTAAGCGTTAGACCTGTAAAGTGACTGCTAGGAATCACTATGTCGCCCCCCCCCCTTGCACCCCATCTACCGGCAATGAATGACACTGTACTAGTATAACAGTTTATCGACATTTCTAGATATTCGATTGACTTTGTTTGAACCCTTATGATCCAAGGCTAATGTGTTAGTAAATGTATACCAAATTGACACTACCAACCATGCTCCCCTATCTGACCACTAGACTAGCTAACTTCCATTCGCCAACAATATCATGTCTCGTCAATATTAGTGACGCTACTATTTGCAAGCCTAGCCATCACTCCGTTACAAAGCACAATATACAAAAGACTGTCTCCTTCCCATAAACCTAGGCTCTCGCTATCCATGTGTACAGTACTCCCTCCACCAGAGTCTATTGCCCCAAGTACATTCCTTCCGCCCCAAGTACATTCCTTCCACCGTGCATACCAGACTTACCAAATCCTGTGCGGATGATTAAGTCTACAACGAGTCACCATTATGCTCTTTCCCCAGCCCAATGGATTCAACGTTGGGCCTCAAGCCTACCCCAAACCTACCTTGCACAACTTGTGTCAGAAACAATAGGCTAGGCTGTAGACTCATTATTGACTATCCATCACCTACTAATAACCGTGTCAGTCCTAATCCTTCACGAGCACGGATAAAAAGTATTAAAACTAATGTCAAACCCAGAAAAAGAACGTATCCATCAAAACTACCTCTCCCTTACCTAATTAACTCTAGTTGACTTGCCTCATATCAAAGGGGCACTAATAAATGCTAGGTCTATGGTAGCCCATGCACTAGATTTTGCAGATCTAATTACCACTAACTAACTAGATTTCCTAGCAATAACCGAAACCTGGTTGAATGCCGCAGCAGGCCCATCTGTGTCACTAGCATTACCAGACACCTACACTATACTAAGGGCAGACAGAGAAACCTCCCGAGGAGGAGGTATTGCTTTCATCGCTAGAACCAAATTAGGTCTTAGATTACTACCTCAACATCACTTCCCATCAGGAGAACTCTTTACAGTCAAACTGCCACTCACACCATCACCTACCATAACGCTGCAAATTATATATGGCCACCCCCCCACCCCCCCACCCCCTCCGGGTCCCATCACTTCCTTTGAGGAAGATATCGCCTCCTTACTTACGACCAATACTAAACCTTGTACTCGGATTATACTTCCTGGGGACTTCAACCTTGGCCTTAATGACACTAATGCTTCTACTCTCGCAAACAAGATCACTGAACTGGACCTTAGCCACCGCATCAATATGAGAACTCGCAATAAAGGAAGAATATTAGATTGGCTTGCTGACCTCAATTGTGAGACCATAATTACAGCTAATGAACAATGTGCTTGGACTGACCATCACATGATCACATTCCAATTACCAGTTAGGTCATCTTCTACCCCTAACCTTATTTCTCCCCCTACACTGACCAGAAATAAGAGAAATATCACTGTACATAGCCTACTGCCACTACCCCAACCTATCACTAATTCTAAACTCACTAACCTATACCCAACAGCTTTAGTCGACCTATACAATATCACGATTAACTCGGCAATTGATAAAGTAGCACCTCTAAAAATGTGCAAAGAAAACCCTTGTGCACACCTTCATTCTTGGTTTACACCTAATCTTAAAGTCCTAAGTAACGAGAAAAGAAGTGTGGAAACCCTCTGGAAGACTAACCCTACGGATGTCAAAAATGAAACATTTTACACCATATCTAAACAATGTAAGAATGAGATTTCCCCAAATGAAAAAAGAAACCTTCAATAACAGGATTAACAAAGCTAACTCTTAACACCAGAGAGCTTTTCATTATCCGAAAAGAATTAGTCACTGGTACCCCCAGCATAAACTTGCACTAAGTACAAGACCCGGTGCACTAATATTCAGACTGCGCTAGCCAACAAAATATCACTACTCTAAGAGAAAATTGAAAACAAAAAATGGAATCCATCCAAGGATATTCCCTCCCCTAAACCAGACGCAAATTGGGTGAAACTTTGCAACCGTTTCAAATCCACCCCGGTCTCTTTACAAGTAGTAGTTAAAATAATATCCTCCTTAAAACCTTCTAAATGCCAAGGAGACTCTTGCCCAGCACCCACAATAAATGAAGCAGCCAGGGAACTAGCGCCATTCATAACCAACCTCATTAGATTCATGTACTGTCCCTGCAAACCTAAAAGTCGCATGGGTCCTCCCATGTCTTAAAAAAAACAAAAAAAAAGCAAACAAACCTAGATCCTAATATACCCACTAATTACAGACCAATTACAACTGTCCCCTTTCTTCTAAAAATCTTATATCGAGCATCCTATCTGCAGATTCAGTCCTACTTAAAAACAATCTCCTTGGTCTACGACAATCTGGCTTCAGACCTAAACATGAAACTGAATCCGCTTTACTAGAGCTGAAAAACCAAATGGACAGTCTTAAGGATAATGGAAAATTGGCTCTCCTACTCCTTTTAGATCTCTGGGCGGCATTTGACTTAGTTAGCCACAAGCTCTTATGTAATCACCTCACATCAGCAGCATGCTTCTCGGAGGAAGCCACGGCCTGGACTCAATCATTCACGGAGAACCGTACCATAAGAGTCTTTTCACCCAATGCCTCGGCAGAACCCACTCCCATCACATGCGGAGTCCCACAAGGGTCATGTGTCTCGCCAACACTGTATAATATATTCACCAAGGCTCTTTCGATGCTCTCGATAATCTAGGTGTCACCTACACTAATTATGCGGATGACACTCAGATTCTCATCCCCATCACTGGAAACCATCAATATGACTCCTCCATACTCAGTAATATACTCAGTAATATATATCTGACAATACAGGCATGGATGGCTACCCACGGCCTATGTCTGAACGACGAGAAGACTGAGCTTCTCCTCGTTGGATCCACAGCAACATTAAACAACCTGAGCCACCAGTTTAACTCCTTTTTAATGCCGACGGCGGCAACATCAAAGTGTTCAAGGAGGTAAAAACCTTTTTGTTTCTACCTCGACTCAGCACCAAATCTAAAAAGACAGATTAATGGCACTGCATACACATGCAAATTAATTAATGCTTTCAAACTGTTCATCTCAACAGCCAGTTGCACCATATTAGCCAAAGCACAAATTTTATCAAAACTAGACTATTGTAATGCCTTATCTATGCTCGAGTAAATATAATATAAATAAGTTACAAACTCTGCAGAACAATGCATGAAGTATATTCAATATCCCTAGAACACAGCACATCTTATATTAGACTTGGTATTAACTGGCTCGCAGTGAAAGACAGGATCCAACTCAAAACTTTAACACTCACTTATAAATGTCAGACTAACTCTGCCCCAAAATATCTTGCTGACAATTTTGCCAAAAAGTCATCACACCCTACTAGAACTGCACACTTGCATTGTCTGAATGTACCCAGTTTCAAACTGCAAAAATCAGGCAGAAGTAGTTTCCCAGTAATGGGCACCAAATTATGGAACTCATTACCTGTTGACCTAAGAGCAGAACAGTAATTGTTTAGCTTTAGGAAGAACACCAAAATCTGGCTTTCATCCTCTGATGTATAATGAATGTCCTGATTTCACTCCTATCTAGATACATGTACGCAATATCTGTATATATCTGTAACTTATTGTAAATACTGTCCTGTGCTTTTTAATTTTGCTCATTATGTAACTTTGTAATGCACCAAGATGCCTACGGGTTTGGTGTGCTTGATAAATAAACCCTTATGATTTAAATGTCGTATAGATGTGTCCTCCTGTTTATTTATAGATTGTCCCAAATGCACATAGTTAAATTCACATTGGTTTGTTGTTTCAAAATCAGTTGACTTGGGGAGCCAAAAGTAGCTCCTGGTAGCTGTTGGTGTCAAGCTAACCAGGCTCTTCTAGGCCACAACCAGGAGCCAAGGAGCTGCCAGCTCACCTGAATTTCGAACCCTGAGGTTCTACTTCAAAAGGTAACACACACAGATTTCTCCTGTATGGCAAGTCCCCTTCATGACAATCACAATAATCCAAAGAGCAAAAATTGAGATGCATGAGATACAAGAAAAAAAAACCCCAGCCTGCCCAAAAAATGTAACGGCCAAGTCTGGGAAATATCTAACAGACATTCCCAATCAGCCAGCCAAATTGGCATGTTATATAGTAATAACAGAAAGGAAAAGAAAACAGTTGTTGCAGGTTTCATCACTATTGATTGGCTGGTGTGGTCAACAATATAGGTACTTCTATACATTTTGTACATTCATTGGCCTATTCTAATCACGTTAACTATTTTTTACAACAAAGTAATCTCAATTGGACAGAGGCATTAGACATATGCATTAGTCAGAACTACTTTATATGGGCAAAGGTGCTCGTGCAATGAGTTGTCTTTATCCCTGTTGCATTAATCCGATAGAAATTGTGTGTTATTCTCTATATTGTTCACTAATTCTTAATTGAGGCTACATAGCATTTATTTGACAGAGAGCCCTGTGCACGAGATTATACCCTATGGGGGGAGGGGCAGTGTTGTGCTGTGTCTATCTCTACAGTCATGCTTCATGCTCCACTTCTTCCAATGTGGGACTTTCATAAGTTTGCTTGTTCTGCCTAGGGACACAAATGGTTATAATTCTCTGGAACATGGCTATGGGAACTCAGCAAACCTGATGGGTTCTGGCCAATCAGAGTACATTGTCTTGTCCTTAAACTCCGGGGTCTTTTACCATTTTCTGTTGCTCGTTCATGATCTCGCTACCGCAAACTAAACCCAGGGACAGCTCCCCCCCCCCCCCACCTCCCACACCCCATTCCTTTGACCAATCCCTGCACGGCGTTCAGCCTTGAGCTGTGTGAGTGTTGCAATTTGGAATGTGTGTAGCTTTCAATTGGGACCTGGCCGCTATTTTCTGACATGGAGTGATTGGCGGCTTGGGGGTTCCATGCTTCAGGGAAAGCTAACTAAATCTTGAGGACTACATGTTAGTGCATTGAGCGTAGTGCATTCAGCTAATGTAAAAGCAATGGCAATCGATTATTTCATCAATGTCTACTATTTTTCTCTACTGCTGTTGGTTGCTGCTGAGTTAAGTTAAGAGTATATGGTTAGGTTTGTTTACAAGAGGTGTGTGATGGCCTAGTCGAAGCGTGGCTACTGGTGCTTTGTTGGTCTATACACAAAGCATTTTGCTAAATGGGGCTGCTTGCTTTTTCGCAGCGTGCTTTTCTCACAGTGACTTCCACAGCTTATATTTTCGTTCAGGTTTGGGACGTTGGACACAGCTTATATTTTCGTTCAGGTTTGGAACGTTGGACACATTATGTCATGAAAGGAGGTTCATGGAAGATGTGGTCCCGGTGGAAACTCCGCTAGTCCTGTTTCTATCTCTCTGCAACTATGTATCTCTTCCCCTTTAAATGCAGGGAAGCCACGCCCCCTCAGTGCGTTGCAACTGTGTTGCGGTTTCCTCGCTCTCTGGTTCTCTCGTAGTTCCAGCCCTCCTTCGTTTCTTCCTGAAAGCCCTCCGTAGCGTTCCTTCCAGAGCTCATTTCTTCCTGCCTATCTGTCTGCTGTTACCTTTATCTGCAAGCAGTATTCGAGGGTTTCTGACATTGTTTACTTTCACTTTCCGTCGCGGCGCTCGCCGCTTTTTCTTACTCCGCCTCTTTCAGTCCCTTTGATTACCTTACCTTCCTTACAGGAGTTCCCAGGTATCCTGACCACTTGCTCCCGTTTCGGTGCCTTCATTCTGGGGGTAAGAAGTTTTCCACTTGCAGAGGTTTCTTTTTTGCACGTTAGTACGGTGACCTTATGCGCTTGTACCATTCTCTCTTTCTTAAACCAACTTAACCTCCTATCTTTTCCCCTGATATTTTCCTTGGTTTCCTTTCTCCTTCTATTTTTCCACCGAAGTTTCATCTTGTTTTTCTGGTACTCTTCCGCCCTCCATTTTTCTTTTCTTCAGAACCACAATTCCCAGTTCGCATCTTGCCTTCAGAGTTTTGTCTCTTCTTCGTCCGCTGGATCTCCATCACACCAGCCTTCAGGATCAGATTTGCAGAAAGAACAGTTACTTTTCAACTTACCTGATTTATTCAAGTCATTCTACTGGATCGGACAAGCCATCATCTCCACACCTTCTTGCCATTCCATCTATAGGGGTTTTTGTGCCACAGGCTTTTTCCCCTCCGTGGTCTGCACAGGGGGATTGTCATTTCTGTCTGTGACTGTTACTCAGCACGACAATTGTGGCGAGCTCCCGGAACAGACCTTACCTCTTCACAAAAAAAAGGAACGCCTGATCTCTCGGCAACGATTCTTTCCGGATCCGACCTCTCCTCCGGCGAATCGGATCTCGAAGCACAGGTGAGCCCCACTTTTGATGACAGTTTGCAACGCCAAAAGATGGCTACGGCAGAACAGGTCCAGGAGTTGCTGAACGCAGTTCAGACCCTGTCTATGGAAGTACAGGGGGTTAAGGCTGAAAATGCAACTCTTCGCCAGATAGTCGCGGCCAGAGACGCCCACCAGACTGATCTTCCACCCTTGTCTTTAGCAGTTGGGAAGTTTGATGGAGCACCCAAGAGAGTCAAGGAGTTCCTGGATGCCTGTATGGTATATTTCACATTTAGACCGGCTACCTACGCGTCGGATCGCACCAGAGTGGGGTTTCTCGTCTCTAACATGATTGGAAATGCCCTGGCCTGGGCCACCCTATTAGTTACATCCAATAATCCGATTCTACAAGACTAAAAAGTCTTCACTACGCTTTTTCGACAGACTTTTGAGAGACAAGAGATCGGATTCGCAGCAGGCGAAGCCTTGTTTGATATTAAACAGGGTACAATGGATCTTTTGTCATATATCTCGAGTTTCAAACGACTGGCTGCAGAAGTAGATTGGCCTGAACCAGTCCAATATACAGCATTCAGAAGGGGCTTGCATGAGGATCTGAAAGACGAGTTGGCGCGAGTACCCAGACCTACTACTTTGGCTGATCTTTTTACGCTGGTACTCCAAATCGAATACAGGATATCGGAGCGTAGATCCGAGAAAAAGAAGAGTCGAAACCCAATGTTACCTGTATCCGGATCTCCTTCATCCCTACCACTATCTTCAAACCGTACTGGTGACGAACCGATGCAAATCGGCACGGCCAGGGGACCTTTGTCATCTACAGAACAAAGCCGACGCCGGGACAAGGGTTTATGTCTTTACTGCGCCTCTGATTCTCACCTGTTGAGGGATTGTCCTGAGGTTCCTCCACGGCGTCGGGGAAACGACGGACCCCGGTCTTAGAAGGAGCCGCTTACTGGGGTTCAGTCAAAGGCTCACCTTGTGCTCAAACATCAGAAGAGGACTCTCGTCTCATGGTTCTTCAAGCAACCATATCCAAGAAGAACCAACAAAAAAAAAATGTCTTAGCCCTTATTGACAGTGGAGCTGCAGGAAACTTCATTGATATCCATTGGGCCAAACAAGAAGGCATCCATCTTGTTGATAAACCGGAAGAACAGAAGGTAGAAGGTGTGGATGGCCGTCCGTTAAGTTCTGGACCCATTGTTCAGGCTGCAGTAGACCTTGAGCTTTGTATCTCCCATCATCATGAAACCCTCACTTTTGATGTTATAAGAGCAGCTCACTTCCCAATCATTCTGGGAATTCCGTGGCTTCGCAGACACAACCCGACGATCAACTGGTCTCTCAACACCCTGAAATTTGAATCCGAGTACTGTGATCAACGATGCGGAGTTTCCAAAGCGAGGTTTCCAACAAGATTAAAGAAGCTGTGGTGACTTTTCCGTCCTTCTCATCAGATTCCCTTTCAGTCCATAATATCCATTCTATCTTCCAAGAGTTTGTCGACGTATTCGAAGACAAGCTACCTAAGACTTTGCCTCCACACAGACCCAAGGACTGTGCAATTGACATTCTGCCTGGCTCTTCGGTCCCATTTGGACGCATGTTTTCTTTAACCATTCCTGAAAACAAGCACTAAGAGAGTATTTAGACCAAAACCTTCAAAACGGTCTCATCCGGCCATCTAAGTCTCCAGCTGGGGCGTCTTTATTTTTTACTTCCAAGAAAGATTCGAAAGAATTACGTCCTTGTATTGACTATAGGGGCCTGAATAAGATCACAGTGAAGGATCGCTACCCAATGCCTCTAATAAGGGATATATTGGAAGCCGTAGAAGGATCACGCTTGTTCAGCAAACTTGACCTCAGAGGTGCCTACCACCTTCTCAGGATTAAAGAAGGGGACGAATGGAAGACGGCGTTCCGTACTCCCTTTGGACTGTACGAATACTGGGTGATGCCCTTCG
This sequence comes from Ambystoma mexicanum, assembly GCF_040938575.1. NCBI lineage: Eukaryota > Metazoa > Chordata > Amphibia > Caudata > Ambystomatidae > Ambystoma > Ambystoma mexicanum. Next base: position 194,374,845 of record NC_090928.1, on the reverse strand, counting down.
GCCTAGTCAACGCCCCGGCAGCCTTTCAGAGGTATATGGACCACCTTTTTGCTGACCTTCTGTTTGTCTCAGTTATTATATACTTAGATGACATCCTAGGTTTTTTCGCGAAACCCTCACCAACATCAGGCTCATCTAACGGAGGTCATGCAGCGATTAAGACGTCATCAGATGTTTGCAAAACCGGAGAAATGTCTCATTGCAGTATCTTCAGTACCCTATCTAGGTTTTATACTATCCGAACAAGGAGTTGAGATGGATCCCAAGAAGGTTTCCGCAATTCTTGCCTGGCCCTCTCCTTGCAATGTGAAAGAGGTACAAGCCTTTTTAGGTCTTTCCAATTTTTACAGGAGATTTATCGCCAACTTCTCAGAGCGGGTACTACCTATCACAGCCTTATTAAAGAAAGATGTTCGGTTCGAATGGAATTCTTTAGCAGAACAGGCATTCTGCGGGCTTAAGCAAGCCTTTTGTTCTGCACCCATCCTGAAACAACCCGATCAGAGTCGACCTTTTATTGTTGAGACTGATGCCTCTGCTGGAGCCCTAGGAGCCGTGATTAAGCAAGAACATAATGGAGTGGAACATTCGATCGCATATCTCTCTCGCACTCTATGTCCCAGCGAGATCAATTACTCCGTAATTGAAAAGGAATTGTTGGCCATTAAACAAGCCTGCTCTGAATGGAGACATCTTCTCCAAGGATCAAGACATCAGTTCGAGATACGCACCGATCACAGTAATCTCAAGGTGCTTCAAAACATGGAGTGCAGGAATTCCCGCCAAGCCCGATGGGCATACTTCTTTGCTCAATATGATTTTTACATAACATACCTTCCAGGAAGTAAGAATATCCTAGCCGACAGTTTATCTCGCAGTCCCAACTCCTTCAATAATCCACCTTTTGAAGGCGAGGTGTTGTTTCCCAAAGTCCATTTTATACAGGTCATTTCAAAATTCTTGATAGACGTCAAGAAAGCCTCTCCAGAAGCCCTACTTCCGCTTCCCAGAAGTCTATCAAGCCGATTAACTACCAAAGAAGATCTATGGTTTTACCAGGGGAGACTTTTCATTCCAGACACTAGGTTACGAGCATGAATCCTTCATTGGGGTCACGATTCTAAGATAGCGGGACACAGGGGTGTCACCGCCACATCCGAACTCATAAGTCGGATGTTCTGGTGGCCGAAAATGCTTACTGACATCAAACTTTATGTACATTCATGCCCTATCTGTGCCAGAAGTAAGGGATCCACATCTAAACCGGCGGGTTTGTTACATCAACCAAGACTACCTTTGACTCCATGGTCTCATGTCTCTACTGATTTTGTGGTGGATCTTCCCAGGTCAAAGGGATTCACAGCGATCATGGTCACAATCGACAGTTTCAGCAAGATGTGCCATTTTTCTCCCTTAAAGGGGATACCCTCTGCTCCCGAAATGGCACAAGTGTTTTTGAGAGATGTGGTACGTCTCCATGGTCTACCAGAAACGATCCTGTCAGACAGAGGTTCACAATTTACCTCAGCATTTTGGAAGACTTTATGTGCTCTTTTAGGTGTAGAAAGAGCTCTTACTTCCGGATACCATCCTCAGTCCAATGGCCAAACGGAGCGACTCAACGCAACCATGGAACAATATCTGCGTTGCTTCGCCAATGAACAACAGGACAATTGGGCATCTCTCCTCCCCATGGCAGAATTTTCGTACAATAATACTGTTCATTCTGCTATCAAGATGTCGCCGTTTTTCTGTGTTTTTGGTCGTCATCCTCGTTCTTTCCCTTTGAGTAACATCCCCAGTTCTGCTATACCTTCGGTGGACTCTCTTCTGGATGATATTGCAAGGATACAAAAGAATTCCATCACTAATTTACAGGAAAGTCGTCTCCGATATAAACTCCAAGCAGATGTTCACCGCACTCAGACTCCAGGATGGCAAGTGGGAGATAAGGTATGGCTATCAACAAGATACTTACCTAGATGGACTCATCCCTCCAAGTTGAGCCCCAAGTTTTTGGGTCCCTTCCCATCACGGCCCGCATCAATCCGGTGGCTTTTCGACTGAGACTGCCTTCTCAGCTAGGCAGAGTTCACCCAGTCTTTCATTCCTCCTTGTTAAAGACCTATCTCTCGGATCTCCACCATCGGAAGAAGATCTTTAAGTTGCAAAATAAGAAACCGGAACCAGAAGTCTGAGGTGGAACGTATTCTGGACTCTCGTTACCATAGAGGTAGACTACAATACTTGGTTCATTGGAAAGGATACTCTCACGCGGAAGACTCTTGGGAACCTGTAACCAACATCTGCGCCCCCAGATGTCTACGACAGTTCTATGCCCTTCACCCAGGTAAACCCGGGCCCGTTGCCCCAAGAAGGGGACATACTGTCATGAAAGGAGATTCATGGAAGATGTGGTCCCGGTGGAAACTCCGCTAGTCCTGTTTCTATCTCTCTGCAACTATGTATCTCTTCCCCTTTAAATGCAGGGAAGCCACGCCCCCTCAGTGCGTTGCAACTGTGTTGCGGTTTCCTCGCTCTCTGGTTCTCTCGTAGTTCCAGCCCTCCTTCGTTTCTTCCTGAAAGCCCTCCGTAGCATTCCTTCCAGAGCTCATTTCTTCCTGCCTATCTGTCTGCTGTTGTTACCTTTATCTGCAAGCAGTATTCGAGGGTTTCTGACATCGTTTACTTTCACTTTCCGTCGCGGTGCTCGCCGCTTTTTCTTACTCCGCCTCTTTCAGTCCCTTTGATTACCTTACCTTCCTTACAGGAGTTCCCAGGTATCCTGACCACTTGCTCCCGTTTCGGTGCCTTCATTCTGGGGGTAAGAAGTTTTCCACTTGCAGAAGTTTCTTTTTTGCACGTTAGTACGGTGACCTTATGCGCTTGTACCATTCTCTCTTTCTTAAACCAACTTAACCTCCTTCTATCTTTTCCCCTGATATTTTCCTTGGTTTCCTTTCTCCTTCTATTTTTCCACCGAAGTTTCATCTTCCTGTTTCTGGTACTCTTCCGCCCTCCATTTTTCTTTTCTTTAGAACCACAATTCCCAGTTCGCATCTTGCCTTCAGAGTTTTGTCTCTTCTTCATCTGCTGGATCTCCATCACACCAGCGTTCAGGATCAGATTTGCAGAAAGAACAGTTACTTTTCAACTTACCTGATTTATTCAAGTCATTCTACTGGATCGGACAAGCCATCATCTCCACACCTTCTTGCCATTCCATCTATAGGGGTTTTTTGTGCCACAGGCTTTTTCCCCTCCGTGGTCTGCACAGGGGGATATTCATTTCTGTCTGTGACTGTTACTCAGCACAACAATTGTGGCGAGCTCCCAGAACAGACCTTACCACTTCACAAAAAAAGGAACGCCTGATCTCTCGGCAACGATTCTTTCCGGATCCGACCTCTCCTCCGGCGAATCGGATCTCGAAGCACAGGTGAGCCCCACATTTGATGACACATTAGCCCATATTCTCCTATTACCCGACTTTCCCCCCCTTCATCCCTCAAGGGATGATTGTTTCTCTAAATTCTTTCATAGGTTTGTTCTTCTTCTGACCATTCATAGACACTCGTGGGTATCCATAATTTCCCTACATCTCTCGTCTCCTCCGGACATGATCTAATCCCATGCACCGCAGATAGTTGTGGGGCCGTACTATTATAATTATTCTTTTATAACACGCTTAATACCGAGACCGGTTTCTAAGCGTGAGACCGGGATTCGAACCTGTGTTGCTATGCGTGTACTTGCTTCCAAGACAAACGCGTTGCCCCAGGGCTATTCTTCCGGCCCAAAAGTGGTATTGTTCTAAAGCGGTATTGCTATAACACTTGAAATAGTTGGTGGGGTCATTGGGTTTGGACCAAAGGACATTATCTGGGTAACAGCGTCTGTTTGCTTCTCCTGCCCATCTGTTTGGCTGATTTTATCTTTCCACTGAGGAGTGGCATTACCTGTGAGCGGATCCACACGTCGTGAGGTGCAGAAGTGGCATGAACAAACCACCCCCACTGCGGTTTTGGGACCTGAAAGTCAGGACTTACACAGTGCTCTGCAACCCCAGCAAGGAAGGAGCGTTAGGGTAACGTTGGTTGGATAGGATGGGGGAAGTAGGGTAGCCGGGAAGAGGGTTAGGGAGAGGCTATGGATAGGTAGGGGTGTGTTTGGGCTGGTTTCTACCTCTGCGCACACTTCCAGCATGTAGCCAGTAACACACCAACACTCCTACATGCTCTTGCTTACCACCCTACTGCTGTCATGCTTTCTGTGAGCATAAGTAGTACAAGAACATTAGGAATCGTCAAACAGGAACACCTGTGTACATGAACCTGTGCCTGGGGAAAAAAAACAAGACTGTGCAACACTTAGCTTAAGTTGTGGTTCTCCTGGAGTGTCCCCCTGTTGTCTCCTACAAGCGATCGAGAAGGCCTGTGTTGCAGGAGCAGTTCAAATTCTCAGAAAAAGTACTATGATTAGTGCACTGGTCTGCACCGCATTACGACCGCCATACATGCCTATGCCTTTTGTCCTATGAAACCGCATGTGGCTGTTCACCTGCTTAGTGTATATTCTTATGCTTGCACGTGGTTATACATGTGCTTCACACATGCAGTTAGGAAAAGCTGCATGTGGCTGTAAACATGCACTACATGTGGCTTGGGCAGTACTGGAGAATGCAGGCGTTCCTGCAGTTAGCAAATGCTGCATTAGGCTTCCCAGTGTTTTCAGAGCATCCACAGAACTGCATATGGCCGTGCGCGGGCAAGCAGCGCTGGTGAATGCGCTTCGTTAGGCTGCATATGTGGACTTAACTTTCCCGCTTGCAGGGGCCAGTGATCTGGTGGGACTGGGCCCCCTGTATAAGACCCCCTCTGCCCCCCTTAGGCTCTCGAGGCGCTCAAGCACTTATTTGTGTCAGGTGATGGGCGGTGAGTGATCTGTTGGTGCGTGGCCCCTCGCATTGGCTTGGGTGGCTGGAACAGCTTGGAAACAAGTCTTCCCGACGTGGAAACCTGAGCACAAACCCGGTGCCCTGTCTTCTGTGTACGTGTGCCAGCGAGCCCCACCCGACATGGAGTTCCTCTTGTGCTGGGCCCAGGGCTTGCTAGGTAGTGTAGATTTATAGGCTTTTTTCCTGCAGATGCTGCACAGAAGCCTCCTATAAGGCTGGATGTGCTTCATATGGATGTAACTTTGTTTCGGTTTGGCCTTGGACTTTGTTCCTTGTTTTTGCCCATGACTTATGCCACATAATGTCACTGCAATGCCCTTTCCATGTGTGTCCCTCCCCTTTCTAATTCTAGCCCTGACAACCTGTCATTACTGCAAAGAAACTTTTTTAATGTCACGGGACACACAACAGGTGATAATCAAATGATATATGCACCAAAGTAATATGTGGATAGAGAACAAAACTCGACCAAAGTTTATAAGCCAATGAGGCATCCAATGAGGCATCCATGATGTGAACATTGACAGCCAGTGGTCCTTAACGATTCCTCCTCCTTTTTCAATATCAACAGTTAATTTGCCCATCTGCTTGATGGCAAGAGTCAACGTCCCATTGTCCGCATTGTTGACATAGGCGCAGCAGGAGCTCCCAGTTTTCCTGCAGACCCGCCCTCCGTTACAGTTATCGGGTCAAGTGCCTGAACAGCCTCCCTGCCACCTTGAAACTTGAGAACCATCCCCAGTTCCGGTAGCACCTCAAGACCTTCCTCTTCGCTTCTGCCTTTGCCCCTCTTCTCCCCTGCTGATCTAGTTTGTCTCTTGGGCACCATGCACCTGGTCACCCTCTGACCTTCGGGCCCAGGTACCTGCTCACTTTGCCACCTTCCTGCACTGCCTCCGTGCCATCACTTGCACTTGGGTCTGTATCTGTTCCCATACAGTCCCACTTTTCTTCTGCACTTATCAGATATACCCTACCTGCTTACCCTAGCACTTGCCATTTGCTGGCTGCAGTAGCACTGTTCATTACCTTGTTTATTTTACTGATTATTATTTATCCTGCCTCTCCTCTGTTCCGCACTTTACACCTCTCCCCCTTCCATGCACTTTCCCCTTTTCCCTTTCCCATGCACTTCGCGTTCTCAAGGTTACTGGGCCTAGTAAGAGCGTTGTTTTTGTTCTCCCTTGTTCCCCTCCCTTTGCCCAGTTAAGCTTAGAAACGCTTGTGTACGAGCGCAATATAAATAAAATATTTAATTTCAAGCACCATGCGATTTTGGAGTGCCATAAGCCTGAGCATGCGTAGCTCCTTGTGTACTGCACTTAATCATGTTCAGTTGCATTGGTGAGTGCCATCAAGTTCCAATGTATTAATTGTAGCCATTTCGAGTTGGTGGCTACTTGTATTCCAGTTTTGGTAAAGAGGCGATACTGTGCTGGCATCTTTTCCAATGCTTCACTTCATCTGTTTCCTTTGAAAAATAACCTGACCTTCTTTCTTTGCACCCTAGGTGAGTCCAAATGTTCTACATTCATTGAGGGCTGTTCAAGGGACTGGGATTTCCCTTTTGGCAGCTTATGTTTCTCCGGGACGACCATGATGGGTGTGTGTAGCGTGGCAAGAGAACAGATGCCACTCCATAATGGTGGCAAGTAGTGTTCTGCTTTACTGCCACTTTGCCACAGGACGTCTATTATTGTGGCTGTGCCTTTGTTCAGTGCTGGCATCTGGTATGTCCAGTTGCAGTTGTTCTTTACACCAACAGGCACACCGTGCCTTTGTCTCTAAAACAAAATGAAGATCGAGTGAGTTTCTGTATTAGAGTTTGTTCATGATGACACAAACTTGTCAACTTATTCATGTGTAATGCCCCCACATGTCTACGCAGTTACTCTGTTTGCTCTACTTCTTCTGTAAATCCCATTAGTCCCTCAGTGTTGAATACTGCTTGCCCGTTTACCCACTTCTTGTTACAAAATGTTGCTCCTCCTATTATCAGGGGTTTGTCTGGACACTGTGCCTTCTCGTTTTGCCATCTTTTTACATACTACTTCTGATCTCTTTTCCAGTCTAATATACACTTTGTTTCCTTGGAATTGGCCCTGAACTTTACAGGTTACTAAATGTGCCAAGCACTGAGTCTCTAAAGTCGGCAGTTCCTGTGATCAGAACAGTTTGAGGGTGCCAACCCCATGTGGGATAAGCCCACAAATGTAGCATGACTCTATTACCTGGGCCCTGCTGAAATCTTTCATGAGTTTGTACCACATGTTTGTACCTTCTGAGTCATTCTCATCTAGCACGCAGCTGGTCTCTGCGCTCACTCGTCTTCTTTGTCTAATCATAACGTTAATCCTAGGTGCGAATACATTTTCTACCTTTGTACCATTTTGTTTAGGACCTCTAAGTCCTAATCTTAGCAGCTCAGTAAAGAGGATATAAAGAAGAAAAGAGAAATAAACAACATATCCCTATCGATCCATTTTTCTTGTTTCTATGACTATTTTCTCGAGCTTACTCCATATAGCTCTTATCCTGCTATGCACAAAGGGCTCTGTTTCATCTCTTATTTGTTTTCAAAGTCACTTGATATACTCCACTTTCGTTGCTTGTTTCGATGTTGGAGACGGTTGTTAATCAAAGTTGAGGTGCTGTGCGCAAGTCTGTCAAGTGAACCCAGGCATGACAATCCTTCAGTTTTGCAGCAGTTGGGGTTGCTTGCTCCATCTCGTGTGGTCTGTTGAACTTCGATTCATTCCGTTTGCACTTGTGCTGTTTTGTGTAGACCTTGTCAATTCGGCATTGTAGCTGAAGAGGTTCTTCTTGCTATGAAGTTTATCTGTGAAGAGATTAACTTTGCACAGGTTGACAGATTGTTAAGATGGACATTAAATTCTTCTCCTAGCAAATCTGCACCTGCGATGTGCGTCTGACTCTGTTCGTGACGGCACATCTGGGGCAAACATTCTTCTTCCTGTTACTACCTCGTGGGGTGTGAGGTGGTGGTCTTTGCTAAGCTGATTTTCTTAAACTAAACAGGGCCAGGGATAATCAGTGGAGCCAGCTCTTTTTAAGGGTGTCGCAGAGTTTTGCTAATGTGATTTTCAGCAGGCAATTCAGCCTCTTTACCACTGTTTGCCTGCAGATGGTATGCAGTGCAGAGCTTGTGTCTGATTGCTGACAGTCGAGTGACCCCTACCAAACATTCATTCACAAAGTGGAGACCATTATCTGACATCAACGTCTTGCAGATACTCATCTAGGGAACACTTACCTCACCAAGAACCTGGCGGCAGATTTAGCATCTGCTGTGACTCGAGGGCCTGCTTCGGTCCAACAGGATTATGGGCACACTACCACTAGTACATACCTGTATGTGTGGCAATAATTCACCATATCTATGTAGTCTATATGGAGTTCCTTGACTGGCTCTGTGGGGGCGGGGAAATGTTCCTTTCAATGTCTTAAGTATGTGTTCTAGATGGAATTTTTGACATGTAGTGCAGTTGGCCCCGTATTTGTCAACTTATTCGGCCAGGTTTGCCACAAACCTGTGCTCGCTTATATCAGCAGCAGTGTACTGCTTAAGTGTATGCGTGGGGGTAATGGAGCTGCTCTCGTGCAATGTTTAATACCCTACGGGCATCACTACTTTACCTGTGCTGCTTTGTCTCCATACAATGTCGGTGGGTGATAGCACAGCTAGTAGAGTGCTCGCTTTGACATCTGTGCAGATCCTGCTGATGCAGGTTTGAATCCCGGCAGGGCCAAACTCAGCCTTTCATCCTTCTGAGGTTGATAAATGAGTACCACACACCGTGGGTAATGAGCAGCGCTCAGATACCTGAGGGTTCGTAGCGCTATATAAATGCTAAATTATTATTTTTATTATCAAGTTCACCCTCTCTGTACCCATAAAGATTTTTCATCTGCTGGGGCTCTTTCCAGATTTTCAATTGTGTCCTTTTGATTGTGCACTGTATGCTTCTAGTAACACTCCTTGTTGTGCTGCGGTACTAGGCATTGTGCTTCCTTCCAGAAAAGGCATGTAAGCTAACTGTTTTGCAGCAGTGTCTGCAGCTGCATTTCCGGGTGACGCAAAGTCTGTTCCTTCAGACTGCGCTGCACACTTTAGCTAAATGCGCTTGGGTTTTTCAATGCTTCTATTAGTCTTGCTAACAAAATTGCATGCTGGACGGGGGACCCATCTGCTCATCTGTATCCTCTCCTCTCCCATCGTGATAAACCTGAGTGTACTGTAGATGTAATTTTATTTATATTTGTTTGCTTGTCAGGTGCTTATACAGGATGTAAATGTGGTTTCAAATCTCCCACCGGGCAACAGGGAGGGGCCAAGGGAATGTGAGACAATTAAACAATGAATACAATTATACATACAGACCTATTAAATCTAGTGGGTGGGGGAGGACAAACCTATTGTGAGTGTTCAGAACGTTCAAGTGTAGAAAGGAGGAGGAATGGGATAGGTTCTGTGGTGCTCATGTTTGAGCAACAGGTGAAGTGCAATGTAGGGTAAGTGCGAGCAACCAGGGAGGAGGGTGAGCCAAGGCAAGTGCTGAGGATAGACAGAAGCTGGGGGCGATTCGGTGTGGGAGGTCCGGGCTCTGATGATGCATAAGGGCCCTGCACCGCAAACCAGCAACTGTGAGATTAGCAGAAGAGAGTCACGTATGCAGAATCGGTGTCGTTAGGAACATCCTTGTATGCTGAGATGTCTAAAGCTTCAATAAGTGCAAAGAATTCTGCTGCTTGTGCTGAATAATGTCGGGGCAATCTCTGCTGTATTACTATCTGGAATTTCTCTTCTTGATCCTGCACCTATTTTCACAACTGCTGCACTCGTGTGCCTCTCACCATTTTCTTGGTCTATGCTTGATGAGCCATCTAACTAAAGCACTTTTCCCGTGTCTTCGGGGTCTTCACTGATCCTGCTGAACTCCTCTGATTCTCCCTCGCATACTGCATAATCATGTACGTGGTCTTGTGGCTCAACTGGATTGGCAAGGTAAGTTGTTGGATTAACTGTGTGGCACCTCACTATGGTGATGGCTGGATTTGTCAGAATTATCCCCTACCCACTTGCTCTCTGTGTGGTGAGTGTCCGCTTGTTTCTATCAAGTATCGAAAAGACTGCATGTTCAGTGCACAAAATGAGTGCACACCTCATGACAATCGTGATGGACTGCTGCTGCTAATGCTTGTTCACATGGAAAATGTCCTTGCATTACTGGAGGCCACTATAAAATGGCAATGGTTTGTTTCTCTGATGATCGCTTTGTCAGTACTGCTGTCATAACTTGGCCATTTCAATGTGAAAATGAGAAGACTTGTTTTTTGTAATCTGGTGTTGCTAGCACAGGAAGAGCTGGATTGTAGTTCATAGTTCGCCCTGAAATGTTAATTAGAACACAGTTTTCACACACAAAAACACTTTGTGGGGTCCACTATTTGGTGTGGAAGTTTTTCATTCTTTTGATGCCATTCAATGTGTGGCCTCAGTGGCTATTTCTTCTGGGGTAGCCCTTGTAGCATGTCCGGGCTTCCGTCCTTAGGTGTGGGATGGTGGGGTCTTCTGTCTGTTTTGGGGTAGGTATAGTAGTGGTAGGGATCCAGTCCCTAATGCTGTAGTCAGTTGGCTATTGACCACCTGCTGCTTGATGATGGTCGTAGCTTGTCAGTGTCTCAGAGGACGTTGGGGCCGCATTTCTAAGAGGAACTGTTTCCATGGGTCACGGGACCGTTATTATTTTATTGACCTTCACAAGAACTGTGTGGTCTCCAAGTCATAGATCACTTTCTGATTAAAAAGTTCATAAAACCTGATCCGTTGTTGTGGGATCCTCTTGGTTGTTTTAATAGATCTGGATTAGATGTCCAGTATCTTTTGGGTGGTCTGGTTTCTTTAGATTATGACCACTCTATTCTAGTTCAAGTGTTGGAGTACACAGAGCAGCGGAACTTAGGAGGGTCCTTCCTCCAAAGATAACATTCACTTTCTTAGTGGTATCCCAGCTGGTTTCTTGGGATATCCCAGGTTTAAAATGGTCGACCGGTTTCGATGATAATCATTTGTCATCTTCTTCAGGACCGTACATTCAGGCCTGTCTCAATAGGATCAGGATATCAAGGAGATGGGCGAAGCCGTCATTTAATCTGCCTTCTGCACAGCACTAGCTAATACGCTCGCCAGGGTATCCCATGCTGTATGCTTTTCTATCGCACTGATCCATTTACTTGCTCCTTCTGTAAGAGGTGGCAAATTATTCTTGTCCATATGTGCCCATGGTACATATTGCAATCACCACACTTCTTTCTGTATCAATGGGAACTGCCTTGCCTGCTTTTGGCTATGCTGTGTCCTAGCCTTCTTCCCCCTAACCACTGCCACTGTTCTAGGACGCAGTCTCAATTGTCTACCCCCATGGAGTTCTCTCTTGGTCCTCCCCTGTTTCCCAATTCTCATTACCTTCCTCTGGCTCACTCTCACTTTCATCTGTCCCATAATCTGCATCCTGCCGATCTTGTTCCTCAGTTTCTACTTTCACCTTCTTTATTACTGTCTCATGCAATTTTTTTAATAACATTTCTCCAGCTGCCCACATTTTTGTATCTGCCATGGGACGTGGCCCCTCCTATTTACTGGTCGCCCTGTGTAATTCTTCCTGTCTTGCACAGCCCTCCAGATAAGGTGTGTACTGGGCTATTTTATGCAATTAAATCCTGTGCATACGCCAAATTTGTTTTTATCCTTGCATATCATTTATGTAGCAACACAAAGTTGTTTGTGTAGTTCCTGCTTTTGTCCAATCGGTGGCACTGTGCCACTGCAGCTTAACAAGAAACAGAATGCTGTTTGCAGACACTGCAACACTACAACCAAGCTGACTGATCTGGGGGACTCTGGGGGTGGGGGGGGGATGATGGGGATGCTACAGAAAAGGCAGCATAATGTGCACTACTGCAGTGGTATAGGTCACAAGTCAGCCTTCAAAGGGTAAAATGCTGTAGAAAGTACTACTGTAAACCTCCTCCTCTCCCCCAGTTGCACCTAGCTTTACACAAAGTGCTAATGGCAGCACGGTTATGCTCATTTCCCTTAAGGAAAGTGAGCACCAGTTTTCCGTTTTGCTCTTTTGTCCCCTGGGGATCTATCCCTAGGTTGTAGACCGAAGGGGACGGCCGAGGGAAAGCATAACCACTTCCTGGAGCGCCGGTTGGCAAATAAAGCTTTGCATGTGTTTTCACAGCAGGCATAGCAGTACCCAGGGCTGGCCAGAGAACAAACATACTTTTTCCAGTTCAGCCACCGGACCAGTCACCAGAGCATTCCTGAAAAGGTCCCCATCGTGCTGCAGTGACCATCAGGAAAAGCAGAGAAAACCATGCTTTTTTTTTGTACCTTCCAAGAGGGTATGAAACCTGTTGTATTGTTTCCAAGGGCGCCCCAGGGCCTTCCATTCAGTGTGAGAAGACTTGGGGTGCCTCTTAAAGGTTTCTCCTATTGCAGGACCAAAGTGTGTTCCTGCAAGCCCTCAGAAGATGAAGTGAAGAAGCTTTTTCTCTGATGAGCTTAGATGCTGCTGCAAGACAAACTGAAGAATTTGTGTGCCTATCATCGTTAGGCACAAGATGACCATGATTTGCATGAATGGGCCCCACTTTTAATGTGAGCTAGAAAATTCCGAACTGATCAATTACCCTCAATGCTACAACAAATGATAGTAAAGTCATACTTTCTTTGTTACAACCTTCCGGACCCATGTCTGTGACAAGAGTACGTATCTTGGTCTTCCCCCAACTGACCCTGCATACTGAGCTCGTTGGTTGCCTACACGACCATCAATCTGGAATCGCGAGCATCCAGTGGCACGGAAAATGCTCTCCTTAACACCCGTGAAGAATAACTTGCATCTATTGATTCCAACTCACCTACCGTTCTCATTCTATTCACTCTCTCCTCTTCTTTTGACACAGTGAACCATTCCATCTTCATAAAACGGCTTCATGATACCCTTGGTATCCTCGGAGCGGGCACTGGACTGGCTGATCTCCTTCCTCACTGACTATCCTTCCCAGGTTATCTTGGGTTCTTTCTCTTCACCTACCTCTATCTCCACTTGTGGCGTTCCCCAGGGCTCTATCCTCTCGCCCTTGCACTTTAACATCTATCTCGCTCCTCTTGCTCACCTTATCTCCACTTTTTCACCACACTTCCAGTGTTATGCAGACAACACCCAACCCTTCAGACTACCCTCTGCATTGTTTCTAACCTCTGTCATTCCTGACTGCCTCTCTCACCTCTGTCCCAATGCCAGCAAGACTGAGATTCTTCCTATCGGGACAAGTATTCCTTCTTTCCTCCCTTCACTCTGGCCACCATCAATGCGCTCTCCTTCGTCAGCGACCAGAAACCTGGGAGTTATATTCGATTCCTCTCTCTTTCATTCCTCACATCTTGCACCTTGCCAATGATGCCCATTTCCAACTCTACCTCCTCAGGGGGCATCCTCACTTCCTCACCTTAACCCAGAAGCTCAATGTCACCAGAGCACTGGTACTCAAGGCTGGACTACTGCAACAGACTCTTCCTAAATCTACTTTCTTCTTCTATCCACCCCCTCCAGCTAATTCAGAATAGGGCTGCAAGACTTATCCCTGGCCTTAAGCCCACGGACTCTCTCTTCACCTCTAACATCTCTCCACTGGCCCCCGGTTGCTGCAAGGATCAAATTTAAATCCCTCTGCATTATCCATAAGGCTGTCTGGGACCACTCTATCTGCAACTTGCTCTCACCAAATACTCTCCTTCCAGATCGCTACAATCCTCTGGTTCCAACTCTCGCCTTGTCAAGTGCTTCTCTAAGAATAGAACGGGCGGCCGTTCCCTCTCTTCAGCTTGCTCTGTCCCCTGGAACAGCCTCCCCCTTTCTCTACACCTTGAGCCGGATCTCCTCAAATTCCGCAAACATCTGAAGATTCCCACCCTCACCCCTACCTCCAGTGCTAAACCCCATAGTAGCTGTTGATTGGTGGTCTGGGCCCTTATGTGTTGGTCTGGGTCCTGGCCTTCTGTCCGATCACTCGCAGCATCCACCCTCCCCCTGCACTTGCCTTTGTGCATTAATAGGCCTGGTGCCTCACAGTTCTGCACTATTGATGGGCTGCTGACCCCTTGTCCATCTTGTGGTCACTGCCTGGCTCTTGTTGCCTTCGCAACTGACTCATGCACTTCCTGTTGCTTTGCAACTATCCCGCTGGCACTTCACCCCTCTGTGGATCCCTAGCACCTACACCCCTTCCCTTTCTGTCTCCCTGCACTTGCACAATCCAAATTTTCACAAGGCCGAGTAGGACCACTTTTCTGTATTTTGCATCTTCCATTGTTTTGCTTTTTTCCTTGTTCCCTTCCCTTTGCCCTGTGGGTGCTTTGAAGCACAATTTTCTTCATGTATAAGCGCCCTACAAATGCTCAATAAATAAATCTGTTTAAAAGTATGTGTATGATAGTGATTGTAATCAATGCCTCATTGTCCTAATCCATCCTGATGCAAGTGAAAGATTAGCTCAGGAAACTGTTCCCAAAGGCTGGCTCCTAATGGAGAGATGCTGTTAAGTATTTCACCAACACACAGCAATAAAGTTGATGGTCTTTCACTCGCTTTTACAATAACTCATGAGCATCTACCCTGCAGATTGCAGTCACAATTGTTTCAGAGTAAACGTCTATTCTATTCTCACTTGCATGCTGTACTACAGTAGCAGGCCTTTGGGCAAGCATCACCTCTGCAGACTGCACTACAGTGACTGCATGGGCATTTCCTCTATATGCTGCTGTGCAGACATTTGTTTTGGAATGCTTATTGCCTTTTCTAACAGAATTCCATATTTTCTGATTGTGAAAAACACCTGTGAAGTAGTCAAGAGTCGGGCATGGTCTTAAAAAAGCCTCACCAAAACCATCTCCTACACTGAAATCTAGCTACCCAACCCACACACTCAGTGCTCCAGATAAGTTTTGAAGTGGGAGTATTTTACTCCCTATTTTTGAAAGTTGAGAGTAAAATGATTTTTTAGGGAGTAAAAATGTAATCCCAATTCCCAAAATGTTTTAACTGTAAAACTGGAATGTGTTTGTAAGAATTATTCATTTGTACCTAGTTATTCAGACACTTTAAAATATACATGTTTACTTCTTCCTATCAGTTGGTAATAATAGTTTCTTCCTGTGGTACTATGGGCCCTACTGGTCCAAACATATCCATGGAGCTGTGTGAGCGAAAGAAGGGGTACCAGGTCCTACATGTCTTTCCTACTTTTTGTTGGGAGTATCTTTATACCCTATTTTTATTTTTATTTTTTGGGAGTATTTGTCTATTTTTAGGGAGTAAAAGTGGCCAATACACCCCTTATCTGTAGGGCTGCACACACCTGCAGAAAAGGTTATTTCTTTATAAATATGTCTAGGAGAATGCTTCAGAAAGGGACAGATTGGCCATTAGTACCCGGCGAGGGTCAATGAGCTTGTAAAACGCAAGCTCATTGGCCCTCGCCTGGACTTTGCCTGCCCGAGAACTCTCCAACCTCTGCAGTGTCAGGAGTTCTTTCCGCGACTGCCCGCCATAGAAAGGGAGAAGGGACTACATAAAGGCCCTTCCCCCTGATCATGGCAGACCTATTTGTTTGCTTTTTGCTCGAGTCGAGAAACTGTGGTAGCACCGTTTCTCGACTCGAGAAAAATTGCAATTGGTACCTCGGTACGACGTGCCAGAGTACTAATGGCACTATGAACTTCGGAGGGTGGCCATTAGCGGTCAGGTAATGCCCCCGGGGCTCCATTAAAGCCCTTGCTTCGCTCTGGCTTCTAACTATGGCCCTGGGGGCATTACCTGACTGCTAATGGCCCCTCTCCTCGGGTCATATTGCCCAATTATACTCTTACATCCCGTGCCCTTTGCTCCATACTTATGGGACATTTCTCTGTCCTGTGTGACGGGACCGGAGCACTTTGTAAAAAGCATCCACATTTTTTTCAAAAATATGTCCCTCTTCTCTTTGCTGCGCGGGGCCCGACATGCGGCCGTAACCCCACCCACCTTGGCTCCGCCCCGCGCATCGCCCATCGGTCCTTTTCTCGGCACGATCGGGGCCGGACGCACTTGCATCCTCGAAGATTTTCTTCCCTTTTTCCCTCTCTGGCTCTCGCTAGCGTTCGTTTACTAGTCCGTCTGTCTTTTAAACTAGATTTTCCAGACTGTTTGTGTCACCATCGCTTCCCGAGGGCGGATACCCATCCTCTTTGTTTAGAGTGTTTGGGTCCGGAACACCGTTGGGACTCATGTTTTTACTGTGACTCCCTTTCGGTCCGGGCACTTCAAAGTCGGTTGGAGCGGTGGGAGGAGGTTTTCGGACAGACTCCTCCTTCGCATTTTCAGGCGTTCATCGACGAGAAGAAAAAACGCCCGGTAAGTTCTTTAATTTTCAGGGCACCCCGGCCGGGGGATACCTTTCCGGGTTCCTCTCGAGCCGGGGGGGGCGTGGATCGCTCTGTTAGCGGGGTTTGCCCTGATGTGCCTGTCGGGCCTAATAATTCTACCAGAGTTTTCTCTGAGGGTCTCCGTAAGGGGCCTGTGAACACCGGAGTACGCTCCGAGGCCCCTCCTGTGGGGGCTGTTTGTAGACCCAGTTCTGACTCGTCGTGGGGTACCTGAGCTTGCTCTGAGGCCGCTCTTTCGGCTTCCCACAAAAACAAAACCGGGGTGCCCCCCGTGGTCTTGGCTGGGCTTGAGGTTACCGAACGGATGTTCGAGGCCCGTGCTGATAAGGCTTCTAACGGGCCTAGGTCCGAGGTCCCTCATACAGAGGCTAAGGATACCAACAATTCTGAGGGGCCGGGCAAGGCCCTGTCGGTGACAGCGCACCGTTCCCGCTCTTGTGGTGACACCAGATCTGTTGAGGGGGCAAAGAAGAAAGTTTCTTCTTTTACTGGCAGTGCCGAGGCTCTTCCTTTGAAGGCTCAGTTGGCGGTTGGTATGTCGCAGCAACATTCCAGGCCTCATAGTACCAGCTCTGCTGAGGTTCCTTACGTTAAGGCTAAAATTAAGACACCTGACCCATCGACGGGGACCCCTGCCTCACTTCCTCACGTGCCGCAGTTCCCCTCAGATGAGGACAAAATGGCGGCCGTTCCCGCCACGACCACAGCGGCCATTTTAGGTACTACCCCTACAACTACGCCATCGGCCCCTGGTGTAGGGTTCGGTCCTTCGGGTGAACCTAAGGTCCCTTGTGCGCATCCTTACCGGCCGGTTTATGATTGGAACGCCCGGATGCCTCTTCCGCACAATGTTTCGTTGCCCGCGGGGGCGGCTCCCTTGATTTATGTGGATACGTCGGCGGAGGGGCCGGTGTGGCACTCTTCCCCGTTACGTCCCTGGATTTGTCCACCTCACAAGAGGCCTCCTCAGGTTCCGAAACGATCTCCTGAGGACGCCTTTTTCGGTAAATTTCAAACGCTTATGCGCACCGACCCCATGAGGGAATATTTCAAAGGGCTTTTCAAGGAGATATGTACACCCGCGGCTCCGGCTCCACCCGTTCCAACAGTGGTTCCGCCGGCGCCTCCCTTGCCCGTGGGGCCTCCCCCTGCGCTTCCGCCTGTGCCTCCATTGTCCCCAGTGGACAAGGCAGTACCTGACACGGCTCAGCAGGATCCTGACCTGTCAGATGACCCTCAAGGCGATCAGGACACAAGGACC
This sequence comes from Ambystoma mexicanum, assembly GCF_040938575.1. Classification (NCBI taxonomy): domain Eukaryota; kingdom Metazoa; phylum Chordata; class Amphibia; order Caudata; family Ambystomatidae; genus Ambystoma; species Ambystoma mexicanum. The sequence continues at coordinate 194,357,112 of NC_090928.1, read as the reverse complement.
TTCCCCGCTCTACCAGAGCTTTCCATGACCGGGTACTGGACTGGATATGTTTCTTAGATGTTCCGGTGCCCGAGGCACCTGCTACGCAGGAGGCCGTGCTTACTGGGGGGTTCACCTTGTCTCCTTGTCTCTGCAGAAGGACGTTCTGGCCGAGGTCTGAAGAGTTTGAGAAAAGCCACACTCGGGACTTTTTGTAAATAAAAAGATTGACGCGAGGTACAGGCTACATTCCTCGGAAGAAGTGGCCTTGTCGCCTTGTCCGCCTCCCTCCTCCACAGTGGTGGCTGCGGCTACGTTGCAATCTAGACCTGCAGCATCCTCCTCCGCGACGGCTACTCAGGTCTTGGGGAAAGGAGGACAAGCTCCTGGACTCCCTAGGGAGGAAAATCTTTGCCAATTCGGCCTTGCAGCTCAGGCAGGCCAATGCAGAATTGATTTTGGCGGGAGCTAACATGCAGATGTGGAGAGGTCTGTCGAAGTTTGAGGAGCACATTCCGGTCGAGAAGTTGGAGGATTTCAGAGGAGGCCTTTCCGATGCCAGGGTCTTGGCCCAGGATCTCCTGGAGGTTGCGGCTCACCACGTAGACACCTCAGCTCGGGGTCTGATGCTTGGGGTTGATACCTCGCGGCAAGTGTGGCTACATGCCACTAAGTTCTCGAAGGAGGTGCAAGACAAGGTTCTGGACCTTCCATTTGATGTTAAGGAGCTTTTTCACTCTTCTACTGATGTAGAGCTCACCAAAACCAAAGACAGCACTCAGACGGCCAAATCATTGTCTGTTCTGGTTAAAGCTCCCTTCAAGGCTCAAAGGCTGTTGTCGCAAGGTCGACCTTCCCCTGGTTTTAGGGGCTTCCTCGACCGCACATCTCGCAAAGTGGATACTCCTGCGGGGAATAACTGCCGTAGACAACAGCGTACGCTGTATTTCTCCCGCTCCTCAGCCTCCTGATCAGGTTCAGGTGGCACCACCACCGATAAACCTGCCAAATGAGGTTTTTCCCCACTCGCACGAGACCCCGGTGGGAGGACGCATTGTGTCTCATTGGGAGGCATGGCAGGCCATCACAGAAGACAGATGGGTCTGGTCAGTCGCTCGAGCGGGCTTCCGCTTACCTTTACCCCCTACCCCACCCGTCAACCCTCCTTTTCAGCTGTCGGGCTCACCCTCCCTCAAGGCCGAGGTTCAGAAACTTCTACTCCTCAGAGCTGTGGAACCCGTTACCCTTGGGGAGCGAGGGGAGGGCTTCTACTCCCGGCTGTTTACGGTGCCCAAACCCAACCAGGCTGGCCTGCGCACCATCCTAGACCTTTCCCAGTTCAATCTTTCCCTACCCCAAGAGAAATTCAAGATGATCACGCCCGGCCAGATTCGCTCCTCGTTGCAGACGGGCGATTGGCTCAGCGTGGTGGATCTTCAGGATGCGTACATGCATATCCTGATTTGGAATCCACACAGGAGATACCTCCGTTTCTCTTTGGGAGAGGAGCACTTCCAGTTTCGGGTGCTTCCTTTTGGCCTCAGTTCGGTGCCGCGTGTCTTCACGAAGATGATGTCGGTGATTGCGGCCTATCTTCGTCTCCAGGGTATCCATGTGTATCCCTATTTGGATGACTGGCTCCTACGCAGCCCTTGTCCGTTGGCAGCAGCGGGCAACCTCCAGACTCTCCTTCAGCTCCTGTTCCATCTTGGGCTGTCAGTGAACTGGCGGAAATCCTCCATGACGGTCTCACAGGACCTGACTTTCCTGGGTTTTCGTTGGAACACGATAGACTGCCGAGTGTATCTGACCGGGGACAGAATGGCGGATCTGTTGGCCACGTGTCAGATGTTTGCGCAGTCGGAAAGCATGTCGGCCTGGTGGTTCCAGAGGCTTCTGGGCCTCATGGCCTCGTGTGTACTGGCTCTTCCTCTTGCTCGTCTCAAAATGAGACGGACCCAGATGGCTCTTCCGAGTTCCTGGTGTCAGGCTGTAGACCCGGATTCCAAGCGGATAATGATTCCGGATTCCATGAGAGTGGACCTGGACTGGTGGTCATCTCTCAGCAACCTGTCAGTGGGCGTGAGGTTCCAGGACTCAGCCCCCATGGTGACGATCACGACAGACTCCTCCCTTTTCGGGTGGGGTGCGACGTTAGATCTTTTTCAGGTCTCAGACCTCTGGTCACCTCAGGACAAGCTCCTGCACATAAATCAATTGGAGCTTCTGGCGATTTTTCTGGCGATCAAGGCGTTCAGACCTCTCATTGTCAACAAGGTGGTCCGCATAAGAACGGACAATGTGGTGTCAATGGACTACATAAACAAGCAAGGGGGAACGAAGTCTCCCCCTCTCGTGGATCTTTCCATCCAGATTTGGGAGTGGGCCGTGCTTCATGGGGTCTGGCTGCTTGCAGTGCACATCCCGGGCCGGCTGAATGTCACCGCGGATGCCCTCAGCCGGGGGACAGTGGTCGGCTACGAGTGGGAGTTGAAGGCGGAGATCCTCTCATGGATTTTCTCGCGTTGGGGCACACCAGAGGTGGACCTCTTCGCCACGGCGGTAAACAAAAAGCTTCCTCAGTACGCCTCCAGAGGGGGGCTGGGAGCCTCCTCTCTGGGGGACGCACTCGAGATCCCATGGCACATGAGAGTTTACGTCTTCCCGCCTCTTCCTCTGGTTCATCGAGCATTTTGGAAGTTGAAGAGCTCTTGTCAACTGTTCTCTTCTACTGATAGCTCCGTGGTGGCCGGCCAGGTTTTGGTTCTCAGAACTTCAACACCTGTCGGTGTGTCCTCCGATCAGGTTACCAGTAACTCCCGATCTTCTTCACCAAGGGGAACAGCAGATGTGGCACCCCTCCCCACAATCGCTCAACTTGGCGGCATGGTGCCTGAGTTCACGGCTCTAGAGCATTTGGGTTTGTCTGCGGATAACATGCGCATTATCAAGGCAGCCAGGAAACCCTCGACCAGATCCCAATACAAGAGTAAATGGCTCAGGTTCTGTCATTGGTGTTTGGAAAAAGAATTGGACCCGAGGGTGGCGGCGATTGACACAGCGCTGTCCTTCGTATCCTCCCTAGCAGAGTCAGGGGTTCATGTCTTGTCCTGTAGGACTTATCTCTCTGCGATTTCCGCCTACCTCTCTACAGACCAGTGTTCGTATTCGTTAACTAACCCGGTGGTGAAGAGACATTTTGCTGGTTTCACACGCATCTACCCTCCGGTTCGTAGTCTGCACCCGCCTTGGGACCTAAATGCAGTCCTGACTGCGCTGTGCCATAAACCCTTTGAGCTGATGGCTACGGTTGACCTCAAGTCGTGTCCTGGAAAGTGTCCTTTCTGGTAGCCGTTACGTCAGCGAGGAGAGTGAGTGAGCTCCAGGCATTGTCGGTGGAGTATCCTTTCTTGGTCTTTCACAAGGACAAGGTAGTCCTTCGGACGAACCCAGCTTTCCTACCAAAGGTAGTGACCGAATTCCATCTGAATCAGTCGATTTCCCTTCCGGTCTTTTTTCCGAACCCTGCCTCGGAGGCGGAAAGGGTTCTACACTGCCTGGATGTCCGAAGAGCTCTTAAATTCTACCTGGACAGGACTTCTGAGCTTCGGAGCTCTTCCCAACTGTTTGTGACCTTCGGTAAACCCCAGGGCAGGCCGGCGTCTAAGGCATCCATTTCCAGATGGATTGCTGCCTGTATCACGGAATCTGTCACCGTCCAAAAGCTGAAACCTCCTAAAGGTATCCATGCACACCAGGTGCAAGGCAGCCGTGGTTGCTTTTCAGAAGTATGTTCCCTGGGAGTCCATCGCTAAAGCGGCTACTTGGGCCTCCCCATCTGCTTTCTGTAAGCATTACTGCCTCGATATGACGCTCTATTCATCCAGGCTGTGCTGAAGAACCTGTTTCAGTAAGGGGTATTTCCATCCACCCATAGTTCCTGTAAGGAGTGCTTGGGAATCTCCCATAAGTATGGAGGAAAGGGGACGGTACGTAGGAGTATTACCAGGTTACTCACCGTAGTGACCACCTTACTCCTAGTCCATAGTCCCCTTTCCTCCATAAGCCCGCCCGCCGTCCCCTTTAATAAGGTTCCTCTGTTATTGCTACTGGGTCTTTGACCCTGCGATAGAAAAGGACTGATGGGCGATGCGTGGGGTGCAGCCAAGGTGGGCGGGGTTACGGCCGCGTGCCGGGCCCCGCGCAAGAAAGAGAGGAGGGACACATTTTTGAAAAATATTGGGATGCTTTTTACAAAGTGCTCCGGTCCCGTCCCACAGGACGGAGAGATGTCCCATAAGTATGGAGAAAAGGGGACTATGGACTAGGAGTAAGGTGGTCACTACGGTGAGTAACCTGGTAAATCCGAGCAGGCTTTCAGGGATGGTGGCCTGCCAGTTTAAAATGTGCATGATACACAGGATCACTACCCTCCTCCCAAGGGCTGCCTCAACAGGGAAGCCCACCATGAAGTATTAGCATAGCTTAGTTACTGGAATGTTATCATTCTGCTGCACATCCCTCTTAACATCCATGTAAATAGCTAGTCATTTTCAGACCAGGTTTACAGATCTCATAGCTCATAGTTATGTGATTGCTATTTACATGTTTGAGTCCCAGGCCCTACTCCAGTTTTCATTTTTATGGGGGTTGATAATGTGTGTAAAATTGATGGTATTAACCCTGGTTTTGCAAGTTAGCATGCACAGACGTGGGGTGTTGGTACTAGTTTTTGTCCTGGAGACCCATAACCACAAGTGTTATACATTGTTTTAAGCCAAATAACTTTGTTATACAATTCTTGTATTGCTTCAAATGTTTTCTAAATAGGTTTAACTTAATGCACACATTAGATGGTTTTACTTCATTTTTACTCTCTTGTGAAAGAAAATAATTTTTACTCATGAAAATGCATTTACTTTCGAATTATAAAAATAAGGAGTAAAACACTCTGATCTCAAAATCTTATCTGCAGCAATAGTCTTGCGCATTGCTGCTTCTAAATCTTTGCATGCTTTATTCTCTAATTTTACTATTTTTGGATCTAGTCTATCACACTGTGCATTTGCTTCCTTTATGGGGGTTGTTTCTGAATAAGCAGGGCGTTTGTATTTGGGGTTTGTGTAACCTGCAGCTGGCTTATTTATTTCATGTATAAAGTGCACAAACATCCCAATGGCATTGAGGCACTGTTACAGTTAGAGGTAATTCATATAGAGTACAATTGTAAAGCATTTTGAGTACATACAGGTAAAGATGTACAGAGAGGATAAACTGAAAGCTCTAGGCAATTCAGTCAAACTGCTGTGTTTGTAGTGCTTTTCCAAATACCTAGAAGGATTTTTTTCAGCTCTTAACCCTAGGGGTGGGGGTGGATTCCATTGTTTGACTGCGATGTATGGGAAGTTATTAGTGGGCTTTATAAGGCTGGGGAAACGGCTAGGAGAGAGGGGGCTAGGGTGGGGACGAGGTTGGCTGGCCACAATACACATTTCTCTGAATGGGACCCTTTCCAATTGACTGAGGCTCATTTGTGCTGTAGAGGAGAGGAGTCATGGTATCACAAGTATGACACTGACACAATGGGTACAATTTTCTAAAACCTTTATTCAAATGGTTGGTGTTGGAGAAACTCCTAGTGTGCCCTTTAACTAAGATGGGAGTAGTCTCGACCATCAAATAATAACGCAGTCCTAGTGTGGTCTGTCAAATTAAAATGGCCTATGGTAACAAAACCTAATGCCTGCCCTATCTCTTGTATAAAAATGTGAATAAAAGAGAAAGGTATGCAAAAGAAAAGATCAGTGTTCAAATGCATTAAATGTGGTTGAATCAGCTCTCCTCCCCATTTTGGACCTCAGGGCGTAAGGCTGTCCCTGTAGGCAGGATGAAACACTCTGGCTCGGCTTCCAACACAAATAGAGTTCTGGAATGTGGATCAAGGCCCATGTGGCCTTCCATGTTTAAGTCTCTCTTTTTCTCGACGTCCAAAAATAATGTTTCAACCAAAATCTTCACAAAGGTCCCCCCTCTGTCGGGCTCAGACCTTTCACCACACAGTTCTTGTCAGTCCCTCCTCAAGCTGACTTCACTTTGGGTCTCCTTCTGTCGACCTCGGACCACTTTCGGATGTCGAAGGCATTCAAATGTGCGTGCCTAACTTTTCAGACCATTGCAGGACTTCTTCGATTCGAAATGTATATTTGAACTTATACTTTCCCCATTCTAGGAGTTAAACTATCACATTTTGTATATTCTTTCTTACTTCGAACAATTTCCCTTTCACAGAGACTTTGGAGTGGCTACTTCCTTTCACCGGACCACTCCGTTACTTAGTATCACTGAACGCGCAGCTGCCATTTACTTCAATGTTCATTCACAGGTCTGCGTTTCCTTGCGTCTCATTCAAAGGTGTGTAGCCTTCACTTATGATAAAATGTTGCTATTTCAAACTTTAACACACACCAGTCTTTCAGGTTGCTTGCCAACTCACTGGCTGTGTGCGTTTCTTCTTTGCTTTACGATTTCCAATTCAAGAGTCAAGGTTAGTACCACAGGCTTGGCATCGCCTCCCCAACTCTTCTGTTAACCCGCCACCAGGGTTGCTGGCGTCCTTGAAACACAATGCAGTTTTCACTTGCAGGAGCTGACCTTCTCCACGTGTCGCTCGCGGCCTGTTGGAGGCAACGACGTCCAGTAGGGAACTGGCTTTTTTTTTGTTAACCCGCTGCTCTCGCCCCTTGGTCCTTCGCTCTGCTTCAATAGGGTTGACTTCGTCCCAGAAGGTCTTGTGTTCTGAGTATGTCTTTGGGTACTGCCTTGTATTCGTGTGAGGAGAGCGACTTGGTATCAGGTGTATGCACTTAGATTTAAGTGCCTGATAAGGATACACCTTTTTCTCACCCCAACCTGGTATAAGGGACCCCACAAATAAGATTCAGACCAAATAAGTCAAGTCATCCATTTATTCAATTTAAGCATTCACGAAGGGCCTGGCTCCCTGCACATTCAAGAGGACTGCGCAGGAGTGAGCTAAGCATTCAAAGTTTATACAGCTTATATACATTTTGGTTAACATTACATTCAATAGCTGGCACGTAGTCCAGACAAAATCTGCATAGTCATTGGCAGCTGGTTGCACGCCCTGTCTCACGTGTCTTCGTTCGTGCAAAGGATTTCTTGCAAACTCATTCCTGTGGCTTAACAGTTATCACACACACCACGCCTGCCTTAACTTCAGGTGGCCTAGTTGTGGTTGCATAACTAATGCATATCTTCTGCTACAGACATGCGTCTCTCCCCTGCTAGGCTGCTCTTCTTGGCATACTAAGGGTCTTAGTCACAAGCTATCGGCCCTTCCTCGGAAAGTGTCAGAGGTTTCCGAGAAGGGTTTATCTTGCTGAAAACATGAGCACCAACTGAAGCGTCATGCCCAGCCCTCCTAATCAGAATCCACACTGATCCGATTAGCGGGACATGGCAAGTATGATGTGTGAAAGTTAATGTTGTTACTCCGTCACCCTCTTCCTTTGCCCAGTGTTTGTGTAAAAAGGGGATGGGGGGGGGGAGCTGGGACCTTGGAGCATCGTAAAATAAAGGATGGGTTGGATAAACAAAATAGGGGGGAATACCACGTCTCGCCATCCCATTGGATCCAGACCCTGGGGGTGGACCAGTGTGGGAGGATCACTTGTGTGAGGGGTCTTCAGGGAGTGGAAGTGGGTCTCCGAGGGTTGAGATGCGGTATCCCCTTCCTTGTAAAACCTTTTTCCCCATCCTACCCGGTAGGATATTTAGAAGCTCTACCCCCAACCCCTCCCCCACCCCTTTCCAACACGAACACTTTCTTGCACTGTAACGGACAACATACTTGCACTAGAGCCATTTACCTGACATGTCCCAACACACAGGTCAGGCAATAGACACTAACCATGCACACCGGTGGCCCTTTTTCTCCCCCACAGGGATAAAAGGCAGAGCACGAAAGCACACTTTGAGCCAGGCGTAACGTATGAAGAAACGGCTACACCGAACCGGCAGTTCAAACGGAGGAGAAAGGCGGCGAGACATGGAAAGACAACGAAGGGAGAACTGCTCTTGCCCTTTACACCTCAGACCCGCAAAGCCTCAGAGAGGGAAATCATAATACCGGAAGTTACAGCTGGCGTGTGGAGGAACAGATGCCAACAGTGCATAGGGCTCTCTAGCATTGATAGCACAGGCGGGGAGGCGTGCTGGGTACCGTGGTAACGTCCTTGACTCCAGAGGCAAAACCAGCCAACGGCTCAACAGCGTCAGTGAGTCTAAGGAAGCTGATGTCAAACCGACGTGTGTTGAGGCAAAGGTTACAAGTGGCAACATTAGATGAACCCAGGAATCTGAAACAAAGAACTTGTTTGTGTTTGAACATTATGTGAAAGCCCAGAGAAGGGCCAGCTGCAGAGTGGTCAGGCGCTGTAGGAGTGCTCAGTCGAAGGACTCTCGCAGGCCCCTTTTGTGTTGAAAAATAAAGTACCAGAAGGCCCTAGGAAACGGTGATGTGAGATGTCCGAGTGGTCCTATAAAGGTCACATCAATTCCTTTGTACAATTGAAAGTCTGACCCATGGCGGAGAGAAATCAGCAAATCATGAACAGTGTTGAAATTTCATAAACTGTGTCATGGAAAGGCTGTAGTGAACCCGACGGAGGGAGGCCCAAGTTACAAAGAGGATCCGAGCTTGAAGGAGGGAGATCCTAGGGGCGAAGAGCAATCGCCCAAGTGCAAAACCACCAAAGGAACTTTTGTTTGTTTTAGTGAATCAGCAGGCCTTCTAAGGCAAGAGACTTTTACAGGAAAGCGACTTAGCCTCTGAAGGTTTTTGATAACGTTGAAATGGAACTGTGAACCTTGTGCTAATGAGGCCCAGGAGTGTGCTGTGCTCAAAAGTCCCCCCTTATCCCGTGCTTAAAACGTGGGGAAGGGAGACCCAGCCATACCATCCTGACTTACAATTTTTGTGAACACTGCTTTCTTTTCTGGTGAACATTATCCCGCGCTCTTTTTGTAACTTAGTAGTAAGGATTGGCAATAGTTTTTCTTTTAGTATAGGCCTTTTTTATTTGACAAAACACCACTAGGACTGCCTTATTATTTGATGGTTGTAGCTTGCTCCCATCTTAGCTTTAGGTTTAGATTAGGTGTTTTTCTCACCCCTGCATACAGTTTAATAAACACCCTTGAACTGTGATCACTTGTGTCTGTCTTTACTGTTGCCACTGTGAGTTCCTTAAAGTGTGTGGGGATTGATGCTGCTTGTCTAGATTTTTGCACAAGGTCGGTCTTGAACTGGTGTGGACGTTGAGTGGTCGTCGGCATAGATGTGAACTTTGCGGAATTCATGGCTGGTGATGAAGGATGCCACGAAGGACAGTTAGTGATACGACCCAAGGCACCAAGTTATCTTGGTGTGTCGTCGGGACAGGGCCAAGTGTGGCATGTAAACAGATATTACCTATCCTGGATGGACGTAGGTAGACTGAGTTACGCATGGGCAAGGTCTGCTCCTTAAGCCTGTGGACCCTCTATGTGAGGCAGTGAGGGCAGTGATTTGAAAAGGTGGCGGTCGACAGAGGAGGTTGACAGATGTGCTAGGTGTGGCTTAGTGACTTTCTCTGGGGTTCAAATCAATCGAGGATATAGTAACCGGGCTGGACGTAACAGAGATGTCTTGGCAGAATCTTGGCAATAGTGCACGTTTCAGCCTCCATGAAGAATAGGGGGTTTGTGTAGTGTGACGGTCGAGTTGCGTGAGTGGTTATCCTGCTGGCGTGCTTTCTCTCTGTGTAGGCTTGCTCTTCCACAAGCTGCGGATGCGCTCTGCGTGCGGCTGCTGGGAGTTCTGTAGCCTTCCTGGAATGGCGGATGTGTTCGATTGCAGTTAGTCGCGTATACAGGCTTGAGCAAAGACGGTGGTGGTGTGGATATATGCAGTGCACATGTGAGGTTGATTGGGTAATTGCCTACAAGGTTTGGGACTATCGGCTGTGTAGACAGCTGCCCGAGACAGGCAACTGGCATGGAGTGTGCGTCTCCCCCACGGGGTAACCTGCAACAGCAGCGCTTTCCACTGCGCGACCCCTGCAATTCGGGCTCCTTCTCACTGCACCATCACCCATCAAAGATACGGCGGTGGTCCGGGCAACCTCGGCTCTCTGATAATGTTTTCCACCACTACTACTGCTGCTCCTCTGCACCTGCACCTGAGGGGGATTTAAATACTCAAAATTCCCGCTCGGGTGTAAGTTGTCAGGAACACTAGACTGCATACTGCAATTCTGGGCCTCTGTGCTCTTTGTCCTTGTCCCAGTACGTATTTCATTATGGGACTGGAAGTCCCCAATGTTTTCCTTCTTTTGATCACATATTTCAACTTTGCAATAGGGCATTAAGGCAGTAGGGTAATTAGGGAGGTTGTTTAGAGGGTTTTCCCAATTCTCCTAACCAGAGTCGCCTCCCATATGATCCGCCTGCAGAACACCACCCCAGGGTTCGGATCAGGTAGCGGTTGCCTTACTCATGTCACCTGGGAGGAGACTTTAGGCAGGGATTTTGTGAGCACTCTGCAGGATCGATCACAGATGGCTAATCAAAACGTTTTCATTTAGCAACATTGACTAATTGATTTCACAAAACTAATGTATGCCTTTTGTGAACTGAAACTTACTTCCAAACCCATATATGTACATAGATTGTGATTTTAAAGTGATGGCACCTACACTTTAGAAATCGAACTGTATAATCGGTTCAGATTAATAATGAAACAAGAGAAACTGTAGGCAGTATGATTGAGATCAATGCATTTAAAACCTAACCCCATATGCTCTGACTTATAATTTTAAGCCCCCTATGGCTTCAGCAGTCTTTCCCTACCAGCTAAGTATGCCTACTCCCTCAACAAAGTCAGGTAGGTAAGTACCTGAATAGGGGGCATGAAGTCTTGACAGTGCCTGTTAGGCAGAATTACATGCAGTACCCTTTGGGAACACTACACACAATTAAGACTTCAAGTCTAAGCACAATTTCACCTTTGGTACAAGCCTGTACTACACAGTTATGTGGTAGCAGTGGCTGAGCAGCCAGACTTATCTCAACAGTAATGTGAGCAGTACAAGTAAGGTAATATAGCTCAGCAGGTTGAGCGCTTGATGCTGCGATCTGAGCATGATCTGCAGGTCGCAGGTTCGAATCCCGGCAAGGCCAACTCAGCCTTTCATCCTTCCGAGGTCGATAAATGAGTACCAATTTCGATTGGGTGATATTGTATGTAAATGTGCTCTGTAAAGCGCTTTGGATTAAGGCGCTATATAAATAACACAACATTATCATTAACATTACAATCGGTTACACAAAGGACTTGCGATCACAGTAGTTCAAACAAACAGTATTCAAGGTTTCTTGGTAAAAAAATGTACATTTATTTACTCAGTTGGAAAACATTCCACTAGTAAGAATGCAGCTCAAGATCACACACTAATATACTACAGTACACATCCAATATGTTTCTGAACAAGTTAAGCTCCCCTTAAGTGGGAGAAAAATGGCACTTCAGTTACTTTCAAAAGGGGTAGAAAAACCAGGTTAAAAGAAGTTAAAGCACAATTACTTTCATAGGCAGGGAAAATAGTTTGAGTTCACTACAACCAGCAATTCAATTCAATAGGCCTGGGTCAAAGTCAATGGCCCTGGCGGATAGCTCAGCGGCAGCGTGCGCGTCTTGGAAGCAAGACGACACGAAGCAACAACAGGTTCGATCCCCGGGTCCGCGCTTAGAAACCTCTGGGTGTTTACGCGCGTTATAAATACATAAGTAACTAAGACAAAAAAAAAAACAACACAATTACTCAACTAAGAAAAACAAACAATTCTCCAGCATGGGGTCTGGCATGGATTCACATGCTCATGAATATTCCCCGTCGTCAGGCTGGGAATCCTCGGTAAAGAAAAAACCAGTATCAGTTTCGTTTCTGATCTGTCTTTCGTAGTAGTAACCAATCACTGGTCTCTGCGTCATACTGACCACAGCCAATGACTGCCCTCTACCTAGGCCCCGCCTCTGGCAGCCATCTTCAGATTTTTACCGCACGTTCATGTGTTGGGATCCTCGTGCTATTGCTCTCGAGCGTTAGTGCTATTTTTTCCCGTTTTTTCTCAAATACTTCATTTTTTTCGGTCAAAAGAGCCTCGAGCTCCACCGACTCTCCATCCGATCAACGGGGACCCGTGTCGGATTCGTCCACGCCCCTCAAGGGTGAAGATTCGTCGAGCTACGCTTTTGGAGGACTCCAGAAGTTTCCCAGGCCCATCTCGGTCATGGCCCAGGAGAAGGGAAGCTCGACGCCCGGAAAGCTGTTCAGGGTCTGCCCTGGATGCCAGCTGCAGAATGTCTTTAAGGAAGACGAACACTCCTTTTGTCTTTACTGCCTACATGAGGACAAGACGCACGTGGAGAAGGACTGTGAGTTTTGCGGCAACATGTCGGAGCGGACCATGAAGGACCGCCATCAACGTCTCGCCAACTGGCTGGAAGGGAAGAGCCCGTCCGGCGAGAAGAAGAGGAAGAAATCCGAGCGGTCTTCTAAGACCTTTGAGGACGCCCAGGAAATGGGGGTCCAACATAAGGCCAAGCACCGCGAGTCCGCTGGCACCGGGAGCGCCGAACGGTCGGGCTCTACGGGCGCCAGGCAGGGCGCACCCTCCCAGGCACCATCAACCACGAGCCAAGGCTCTGGGTCGGGTAAGAGGAAGGCCGAGCACCCGGCGAAGCTCCTGGAGAGGCCCCGGTCGAGCTCGAAGGCGGAGGGGGAGCGAGGCAGTGTCCCCCCCCCCTCAAGGAGAAGGCGGTGAGCGCACCTAAGGTGGTGAAAGCCTTAATCCATCCGGCCAAGGCCTCTATCGAGACAGTCGCGGCGGCCCTGGCTCAGCCTGTGGAGGCTACAGCAGTGGTGGCGACCTCGGGGCTCAGAGTCTCCCTGCCACCGCGGAGGGAGTCCTCTTTTATGCCCATCGACAGGACCCCCGTGAAACCTCCGACGGAGAAGAAAAAGGGGGGATTCGGCCTCAACCTCTGAGGAAGAACTGATCGAGGTCTTAAGCCATGGCGTTGGCGTGGAAGAAGACCAGCCTGTCGGGAGGGATCCCGACGCAGGAGACGACGACGTCGTCGAGGGTACCGACGGGGCCCCTGACCGCCCGTCGGATTCCCCTCTGCCAGTGCCGCAAGACAACTCGGCGGCCATTTTGTTGGCTATACAGTCCTTATGCTCAGAGATGAGGACGAGACTGCCGTTACCAGTGGAGGAACCACTCCCGTCGGGGGACCCGGAACCATGCCCTTCGGGCAGCCCCCCTCCTAAGAAAAGGAGGATTCACCATCCACCTCCTTTTCAGCCGCGCGCCCCGCTCAGCCCTCCTCCCCGTCCACGACTCTAGGGGATGATACGGGGACTGACATGGCCGCGACGGGTACGGACGACGAGGTGTACGACGAGGATCTGCCGTCGTCTCCTCCCACCCGGGCTTCCCCGCCCGACGAGATTGGATCTTTTCACTCCATGATCGCCAGGGCATCCGAGCTCTTACAGCTCTGCCCGGAGGAGAAGAAGGAAGGTTTCCTTTATCAGCGGCGCGAGGCCAAGAGGAAGACGGTCCTCGCGGTACCTCTACTGGACGATATTTGGGATGAGGGCCTAGCCCTCCTCAAGAACCCGTCCACGATGCCGGCTAGAAGAGACCGGTACGAGAAGAAGTACCGGGTCCCGGACGCGGCCCCCTTGTGCCTCCGGGCACAGCCTACCCCGGACTCCGTCCTCTCCGCGGCGGCCAGGAAGAAAGCGGGGGGGGGGGGTGCGGCCTCCACGTCGACTTCCCCGCCGGACGGCGAGGGAAAGAAATTGGACACGATGGGGCGCAGGGTCATCTCGTCTGCAGCGACGACGATTAAGGCGGCTAACGCCTTGGCTATCGTAGCCCGCTACGACAGGGAGCTGTGGTACAAACTGGCTCCCCTGCTGGACTTCCTACCGGACGACAAGAGGGCGGATGCCCTGGAGATCTTGCAGGAAGGTGAGGTGGCGTCGGACCACGCCATCACGATTGCGACGGACATCGCCGACACTGGATTTCGCCAGTTGGGCAACGGCGTGTGCCTTAGGCGGCGTGGATGGCTCAAGGCTACTGACTTCCGTCAAGACGTACAGACCAGAGTCCTGGACATGCCGTTCGATGGGAACAACCTGTTTGGGAAAACAGTGGACGATTCCCTTCAAGCCTTTAAAGCAGACACGGAGACGGCCCGGGCGCTCGGGGTTCTCCAGCAACGGCGGCCGCCCTTTCGGAGCGGCGGAGGCAAGGGCGCCTCCAAAGGTTCCGGCGGCGGATTTTCCACCTACCGTCAAGCGGCCCGTTCGTCGTCTCAGGAAGCTTACAGGGGATGAGGCAAGTCAGGCGGACCCCGCCGTCGTCGCCAAGGAGGTCAAGGCGGCAAAGCCTCGTCTAAGCAGGATTGAACCGGCCGTGGGGTCGGGCCCCCACCGGAGCACCCCGGTGGGAGGCCGGCTGGCGAGCTTCGTCAGCGTGTGGGAGTCCATCTCCACCGACCGTTGGGTGCTGGACGCCCTAGCCCAGGGCCAAGCGCTCGAGTTTCAAAGAAGGTGCCTGCGCGTCCCCCCTGTGGCCAGGAAAGAGCTTCACGTCCCTCAGCTTCTCCGGGAGGTAAAGGCGATGCTCAGGAAGGGCGCCATCGAACTCGTCCCAAAGAGGCTTCGGGGCTCCCGAGTTTACTCAAGATACTTCCTCGTGAAGAAGAAGACGGGAGGATGGCGCCCCATCCTAGACCTACGACGGCTGAACAAGTTCATCAAGGCACAGAAGTTCCGGATGGTCACCCTCCAGCACGTCCTGGGTCAGCTGGAGGAGGGCGACTTCCTGTCGTCGTTGGATTTGGAGGATGCCTACTTCCATATTCCCATCCTAAAGGGGCACTGAAAATTCCTCAGGTTCGTGGTCCAAGGGCGTCACTATCAGTTCAGAGCCCTTCCCTTCGGTCTGTGGTCGGCGGCCAGGGTATTCACCAAGTGCCTTGCACCAGTGGCGGCGCAGCTGCGCCGAGAGGGGATCCACGTCTACCCCTACCTGGACGACTGGCTCATCCGAGCCAAGACAAGGGAGCTCGCCGTGGAGCACACGGCAAGGACCGTCCAACTTCTCACGGACCTGGGATTCTCCGTGAACTACGCCAAGTCCCACCTGGTACCCGCGCAAGACGCACTGTTTCTGGGAGCGAAGCTCGACAGTGTCCCTTCTGGCCTCCCCGTCGGAGGAAAGGACCAGGGCCATCCTGGGCAAGGTACAGCGGATGTTGGTTGCCGACGCGGCCAAGGTGAGGTCCATCAAGTCCCTCCTCAGAATGATGTCTTCTTGCATCTACCTCATTCCCATGTGCAGGCTCTGGATGCGCCCGTTGCAGGAGTTCCTGGACGCGTGCTGGATCCAAACGACGGGCGACTTCGAGGAGAGGATCACACTCGACGAGAGTTTCCGACGAGCGATCCGGTGGTGGGGCACCCGCGCGCATCTGACGGCGGGCATGGACTTCCAGACCCCAGGCCACCAGAAGACAGTGACCACGGATGCCTCCCTGGAAGGGTGGGGAGCGCACACCGAAAATCTGCACGCGAGAGGCATTTGGCTCCCGACGGAGAAGTCCCTCCATATCAACGTCTTGGAGCTCCGTGCAGTGTTTTGGGCCCTCAGGTCCTTCCTTCCGTCCCTCAAGGGCAAGGTGGTGAGGATCTTCACCGACAACACCACCACCATGTTTTACATCAGGAAACAGGGCGGAACCAGGTCCCCAGCACTGTCCAAGGAGGCGCAGGACCTGTGGCATTGGGCCGTCGCCCAAAGGATGTCTCTGGTGCCGTTTCATCTGGCAGGGATAAAAAACACCATCGCCGACTCACTCGGCACGGAGCTGCGCTCGTGCCACGAGTGGGAACTACGGCAGGATCTAGTGGATCGCCTCTTCCGACGGTGGGGCACACCCCAGATCGACCTGTTCGCGACGGCGACGAACTCCAAGTGCCGGAGGTTCGCCAGCAGGTTTCCCCAGCCGAGGAGCATGGGCGATGCTTTCTCGTTCCCCTGGGAAGGCCTGTTCCTATACGCGTTCCCTCCACTGCCACTGCTGATCCGGCTCATCAACCAGCTCAAGAGGTCACGGTGCAGGATGATCCTCGTCGCACCTGCGTGGCCGAGGCAGATATGGTTCCCGGACCTTCTGGACTTTCTCCAGGGAAGGAGGCGCCATCCTCCACCACGACCCGAAGTCGCTGAACTTGCAGGCCTGGCTCCTGCAGCGCTAGAGTTTGGAGGATACGACATACCGGCCGACTGCAGAGAGGTTCTTGCAAAGGCCATGGCGTCCTCGACTCTTAAATGCTACGGACACAAATGGAAGAGGTTCTCTGTCTGGTGCCACGCACAGAAGATTAACCCTCTAAGGATTACGGCTCCCCAAGTACTGCCGTACCTGTTGACGCTGGCCAAGGCTGGACTGGCACACGCGTCCATCAAGATTCATCTTGCTGCGATCTCCCGATACACCAGAACCACGGGGCGGACGTCCTTGTGGTCTCATCGTCTGGTGAAAGAGTTCATGAAGGGACTGTTCAGATCGTTCCCGCCGGTGAAGGCTCCGGCCCCGGCGTGGGAGCTCAACGTGGTGCTGACCAAGTTCATGGGACCTCCGTTCGAGCCTCTGCACTCGGCCCCGTTGAAGTTCCTGTCGTGGAAAACAGCGTTTCTTGTGGCCATCACCTCCGCACGACGAGTGGGAGAGATCCAGGCCCTATCTTGCAAGCCACCATACTTGACTTTTCACGACACAAGGGTGGTGCTCAGGACGCACCCCTCCTTCATGCCCAAGGTGCCGTCGGACTTCCACCTCAACGAACCCTTGGTGTTGCCTGTGTTTTTCCCGTCGCCTTTGTCGCCGGCTGAGAGGACTTTGCACTCGCTTGATGTGGCTAGAGCGCTGAAGTTCTACGTGGACCGCACAAAGTGTTTTCGGAAGACGTCACAACTCTTTGTGAACTTTGGACCTGTCAATCAGAGGAAGGCTCTCTCGAAGGCTTCCATTTCCAGATGGCTCTCCGGCTGTATCATGTACTGTCATCGGTTGGCAAACCGACCGCTGCCTGGCCGTCCGAGAGCCCATTCCACCAGAGCGATCGCAGCTACCACGGCGTTCCTATCTGGTGTGCCCCTGCTGGACATATGCAGGGCTGCTACGTGGAGGTCGACGCACACCTTCACTAAATTCTACTGCGTCGATCGGGATTCCAGGGAGGAGTCCAGGGTCGGCCAAGCAGTGCTGCGCAACCTGTTCGCCTGAGGTGAGCCTGGTGAGGAGGTAAGATTGCTTAATGTTGAGTTTGATGTAATGCTTAATGTTGAGCCTTTGCCACCTCCCGTGGTTGTGCATGTGTGTACTGCTATGTATTCTTTATTCATGAGCATGTGAATCCATGCCAGACCCCATGCTGGAGAAGGAACAAGTTACTTACCTGTAACTGTTGTTCTCCAGCATGGGTCTGGCATGGATTCACATGCGAACCCTCCCGCCTACCCCTCTGCGGCTCTTCACTTGGTCATACTGCCACTTCACGTGCTTCCAAATTTGAAGATGGCTGCCAGAGGCGGGGCCTAGGTAGAGGGCAGTCATTGGCTGTGGTCAGTATGACGCAGAGACCAGTGATTGGTTACTACTACGAAAGACAGATCAGAAACGAAACTGATACTGGTTTTTTCTTTACCGAGGATTCCCAGCCTGACGACGGGGAATATTCATGAGCATGTGAATCCATGCCAGACCCATGCTGGAGAACAACAGTTACAGGTAAGTAACTTGTTCCTTCCTGTAACAGCGCCTCGATGCCTGTGGGCTGTTGGAGCGCTTTATAAAATGTAAATAAATAAATGGTTCAGAGCCTTGAATAGGATAGCACAGTTCTGGTAGTAAACGGTTAAGTCTTTGCCAATGTTCGAGGAAGTAGTTTGCCAGAAAAAGTTATGTCGGTTTAGGAGCGAACAAGGCCCCAAAGTTGGGAAAATTTCACAAACGTTCACCGTGGCAGAAACGAGTTTCGCACCGCATTTGCACAGTACCTTAGGTATGAAGAAAAGCTGTACCTGAGGCAGTTGTTCCTGGCAGATCCTGCAGATCTTGCTGTTCCTGAGCTTCAGTCGTGGGGACAAGGAGGACGCCGGGAGGGTCCTGCACTGCCCAGGGAAGAGGCCACAAGCTTGGCTAAGCGTCGGTTTAAGGTTCGAGTGCCTTAAAGCCCACAAACTGGTATTCTTCTCACTGGCTATCTGGTTTTCAACAGCACTCTGAAGAAATGCGACCAGTCTGGAGACTGTGTCCAGGCGGCTTACAAGTTGGTTGTTCCCACCAGCTCAAGGGAAGAAGTCGTCCTTGAAGGAGCTTCTCTGTCGATGGAGTTTCAGGCAATTCGGACCTGCATCAGGGCTTCACTGGGCAGACCAACAAGGAGGAGTTGCAGCAGTCATCTTCCTTCAGCTCGTCTTCGGTTCTTTCGTTCCAGTGGTCGACTCCGCCTTCCAGTCCTGGAGACTCGCCTTTTAAACAGTTTTCTCCCATTTATCCCAGCCTAGCTGCCACTCACCCAGCAGGAAACAGCGAAAAAAGATGACCGGAGTCTGTTTTTACAGAGAGGTCATGGGTGCCATATTAAAAAACATGGCTGACCCGATTTTTATGCTACCGGTGTTCGCGGTCGGGAAAAATCACCACTGCCACCAGCCATTTCAAGAGGAAAGGGTTACATTTGACTGTTACTTTAGTGTTTAGACACAGGGGATGCTAAGCAACCCCTCCAGCACTCTATAGGAAGATGGTGTGTGCTGGGTCTATGAATTAAAAAGGAATAGTAAAGTCAATTTAATTTCACATGCTCTGGGAGATGGTAGTCAGTCCCAGAGAAGGTATTTAATCCTTGGGGAGTCTGAAAGACACCCCTGTGACACTGTACTGAAGGTGCTGCGTGACACACAAGAAAAAGATGATGCCTATGGAGTTTGTCTGAAAACACCATAACCAAAGAACATACAAGTAAAACACACATCAAAATACATGAAAGAGTGGGAAAAAAGGCTCGCACCCTTTCCAGGAACAAATATAAATCCTAGAAATCCAGCAAAGTTGCTGGGGGTCTCAAAAGTTAAGGGAAATTAGCACATTCTTGAGAATTCACCCTAACGGTGCCCCAGAAAAGGCTGTGCCAAAGCCAATATGTTGTGTGCAGTTCCAAAATAAAGCACTTTGGGAGTTTTAAAGTAAGTCAAAAGATTTTACCCACCACAATACCCCCACAGGGTTGCCCTGAGGGGGTCATGTCGTCCAGAACTCCATCAATCATCAGTGAGGGGTTAAGGATTTCACACCTATACAATCTCTCTGACTAGATGTGGGGGGGGCGAGCAAACTGGTATGCAGGTTGTGCCCCAAATTCAGATTTTCCAAGTGGACACCCCCCTGGGGTCTCGATACTGGAGCTACTTCTGCCGTCTGTCTAGGGGCCAATGATGTGGCTCAAATCAGATTTGGGCAACATTAATGAACCCCAATCTAGAATTTCTGAAAATGTATAGCCCTACATTCAGCAATCTGGATGCAGGGAGGAAAGCACCACTTTAATGGGTTACTTTGTTGAGAAGGTTTAATCTTTTTTTGTAAAACAAAATTCATACATCGATATAAACAAAAACATATGGCAGGGATGCAAACGGAATTTCAGCTTGCCATCCGTGCCTCACAGAGAATAATCAAACGGCAATCAAGTGACAATGTAAAAGAAACAAATCTACAAAACACGGGGAGGAAGGAGCCCCCGACTCTCAACCTTATACACATAACAATTGCGTCACATTCACACACATCACACAGACATGAAAAAATGCAATGTAATAACACAACAAACACAAGATTGTAAACAAATGAACAAGGTGGCAACTAATTGTAGGTAATGTATACAGTTAGTTTACTTCACTGCAGCAAATCTAATGTTTAACAGTTTTCTAAGGTGAATGTATAGGTCTCGTTGGTGGGACTGAACAATTAAAGAAATTTCACATGAGAAATAAAATTAAAAAAACAATCGAATGGCTCCCGGATTGATGAACTGTCGACTCGAGTTTCGGGCTACCCTGGTCTCCAGCGAAAGCCGGGACCAGCTCTCTTCAGGACAGTACGTGTGGCAGTCGGGGTGGCTGTTCTTGTTTCCAATAGTTAGATGCGCTCTATAAGGAGATTCAAAGACACATGAAGGCTGATTTAGTACCGATGTGCTGTTCACGCCCACACAGATGTTCAAATGCAATCACTAACAAAGACATCAATCACTAATACAGCATAAAGCAGTTCAGCAAGAGAAGAACCTGTGCTACCACGAGGGGCGTGCCCAGAGGCGGAAGTCAGAGTAGTTGGTTTAAGGAAAATGATGAGTGAAGAAACTGATCCTGGAAAGGACTGGATGAATACCATGCACACCGTAGCAGGTGAAAAGAGGTTATGGAGTAAAGGTGTGCATGCGCATACAGTGATGTGGTTGTATGAGAAAACTCACAGAATAAATGAGCCAAACAGCCAGGACCCTTCCTTGGACTGCAATTGATAAAACCATTCTCGGGGGTGTCACAGCAACTACAGCATGCTTGTTTCCAAACGATGCTAATCCTTGTGGACAACTGACCTGAAATAATAATAGTGACCCGTGTTAGTCATGGTCACAGTCCAATGCAAGGCCACCTGTGGCTGAGCCACTCGCATATGCACATCCAGCCTACCTTCCTTAGAGAGAGAACGCGTTTGTAGGAGGCTGCTCCGGTGCGTCGTTGAGGTCCAACATTCCTTTGGAGGGGGAAAAAGTTAATGCTCTTGCTGGGTGGAGACTGTCCTGCTATAAGCACTGAGAATGCCTTCAGATCAGAGGCCTTGACCGCGTTCCCTGTCGACAAATACGGGACCATCGCGGCAGCCATCTTGGATGGGGATTGTGGGTGGAGTTGGCCTATTGATGATATACTAGAAGCTACCCCTTTCGAGGGGAATGTCACAGTTGGCAAATCAGATCAAAGATCAAAAGATGGTCAAATTTTGGTTCATTTTTGGCTAGATGGCAGTTCCACGCTTGACTAGGATGGTTCTGATGTTCTCCTAGCGGCTCTTCCCATGCATTTTAGGACAGCAGCCACAGTGGGTCTTTTGACAAGAGAAAGCACTCTCCTCGGACATTGCTGAGATGGGCATCAGTGAAATTCACTATGATCAGGGGGCTGCAGGCAAGGTGTGTGGTGGCGAGGAAGACCCAACTCCAGTAAGGCCCCTTTATTTCGTGAGAGCGGCAGCTTCAATGGTCTTCAGGCCCAAGTAGTCGACCTAAAGAGTCCCATGCTGCAGGCCAGGATGGTGACTGTTGAAGTGGAATGGTCTTGTAGAGATGGTCCTGGGTTACTTCCAACTGTGACCTCCTCATGCAGGGGTCTGGACTGATTGGTCCCACCGATAAGGGCTTTTAAGGATCACAGCAATAGAAGCAGGGCTTCACTGGGACTTGGCTTTGGTAATGCTGGTCATCCCCAACAGCATTCTTCAGCATGGACTTCTCATCTTCGGTTGTTGACTCCAGTGGTCAAACTAAGAAACTCCTGCAGGTCTCCTCTTCTAATCCCAAATTCGGGCTGGTTCTGCGCTACTCCATCAATACTGAGGATCCGCACCATTCAAACCTGTAAGGGGTGGCCACTCGTCAACAGCCTCAAACCCCACATCTGTCCAGCAATGTACATCCCCAGGCTGGAATATGCATTTGAACAAGACCAACACGTCCCCCAAATCCGGCGTGGTGGCACACAACCTTGCTTTTTTGCGAATCCAAGATGGTTCCCGCAAGCTGCATGCCTTGTATGGTATTAACGGACCTGAGCAGGCAGGAAGAAGTTCAACACAAGATGGCCAAAAGGCAAAGCAAAAACCACATGGCATGGCATTTAGAGTATATGGTCCTCAAAATGGTATTATGTAGTAAAAAATAAACGTGTACGCGAGTGCATCAGAAAAAGTAGCACAACTTCGACCGCTTCCGCCAGCCACTATATTAGTCACATGAAAAAAATAACACACATGTTACTAAAGAAAAAATAAAAGGGATATGAAGTACCCATGTAGCACTTCGCTATAGGGACACGTGTGCTACTTTAAAACACAACGGGGAACTTGCACAGGGGACAGAGTCCCTCCCCCCCGCACTGGTAACCTTTTGGGCCCATCTCTTGCTTGATGGACTTGATTTTCGGTGCAGTGAAGTAACGCAGATGGACTTTAGGAGGTAAGTCGCTACATGGTTCAAGGTATAGGAAAGAATTTTCTTTTTCAAATTTCATTCCCTTGAACTCGTTGTAACCCCCAGCTATTTGCTGATACCCTTTCTTCAGCACCCTGAACACCAAGTTGTGTGAAAGCATACCAAATCATTATCTAGACTGTACCTCACAGGAGGCAAATTGATGTTCAACGTTTTTCAAGCTGGCTAGAAAATTAGGTTTTTTTGAGTGCTCAACCCAATATCCTCTGACGTCTACTAGCTTGCTCGGGAAAGTAAATTTATCGCACTCAAGCTCAGTAAAGAGTGCCAGCATCTCGTCAAGCTAGAGAGATTTACCACTGTCACGTCACGCAGCGCAAGGAAAGAATTAAACAATTTAGACCAACTGTATAAAATGGCAAGTAAAGTGGGCAAAAAAAGAAAAATTCAGAATGTTGTCTTTGCACCAGATTTTCCTCATTTGTAGATAAAGTAGATTGTGGACTATAGAAGCATATTTACAGATTTTAATTTGGTTGATAGTTTAAGCCGTGGTTGCTGCTCTTTTCAGGAAAGCCAAGAAAATATCTCTATCCCTCTCAGCACTACTGGTTTATAAAGGCAAACTCGCCCCAAAAGACATAGATTTTCCAACCTTGTATCCGGCCTGAGAGAAACCAGCTTTCATAACTATCTGGAAAATGTGTACTTGCTCTGTGCACTACTCTGAACATTAACAGGCCAATAGTGTCTTGTTAGAAGGGGAGGTTCACATCGATCTACTAGCTCACATCGATCTACTAGAAGTACATCAATCTGAAAGTCCTGCCTCACCCATCGACTACAGCAGTTCCATCCCTACTGATCTCCTACGTATTGTGAGAAGTCAGAATCGGGAAGCGGACAAGGAGGCTTGATTTTTCACAAGTTTTATTCTCTATTGAATTTTAGTAGGCTTAGTATTACAGATTTAAGTAAATAGTAGGTGTTTTGAGTCTGAAGGTCAAAAAGAGTGCTTGTCAGGGCTTTAAGATGGCTAAACATAAATTAAGTCCTCTGTGCAGAAATCCTATTCGAATGGATTGTGTCCTCCCACGTATTTCTCATCTTTGATATTCAATATCCAGCTTCAGATGCGTTTGGAAAAATAATTCGGCAGATGGCGCTGTGTGTTGATGCAGTTGACTCGATGTCCCTTGAGGGCCTTCGTCTCGAGGATGATGTCATCAAACGTATATATTGTTTAGTAGTTTAGACCATCCCCATCTGTGAATGGGACTGGGGAAATGTACAAAATTCGAACACAAAAAGTTGCCCCAGGAAGGTTATTTGCATCTGAAGATGAATCACTGTTATTTCAATAAAAAGCGTGGTGGTATTGCATGTCTTTTCTATTTGACGCCTATCTGACAAGACCCAGTAATCTATAAATCCTAATGTAAAAATGTGTGAACATTTTAGCTTTTTTCACCAATCACACATTTTATTATTCATTTGGCTA
The DNA here is from genome assembly GCF_040938575.1 of Ambystoma mexicanum. Classification (NCBI taxonomy): domain Eukaryota; kingdom Metazoa; phylum Chordata; class Amphibia; order Caudata; family Ambystomatidae; genus Ambystoma; species Ambystoma mexicanum. Next base: position 194,333,211 of record NC_090928.1, on the reverse strand, counting down.
GGTGTACATTTTAATTATAGTAAAAACAAACAAAACATTACAAAAATTCTAGATATGTTAAAAAAACAAAGATTATACAATTTGAGAATTCATAAAAATGTGCTAAATCAGAAGGAGCAAACCAAGTATAAATAAAATTTAATTAACTGTCAAGGTGCTCCTCTATCTAGATAATAGGTAATATGACTAAAATTTCCTGCCCATTAGACAATTTTAGGGCTCGAGTGTCCGTCCAACTATTACATTTACCATTGAGGCAGATAAGGAACAGATAAACTTTTTGAATTTAATCATTAAAGGGGTAAATGGCCAACTGAAATGACTGAAATGCTCTCTTCAAAAAAACTACTGATGGAAATACTATGCTCCATTATGACAGCTTCCACCAGAAGCCACCACTAAAGGACAATTTACCTTTTAGTCCATTTAGTCCGCAATAAATCTTGGGGCTAACCTAAAAGACAGAGGTTATCCAAAGAAATTAGTATTTCATGCCCTCAAAAGCGCCAGATCTCTGTCGTGCTGTGCAGCCCGTCTCGCGTGTTGTTGGAGCCACTGTGTACCTGCTTGTGAGGTGCGGTCCAGCTCGGGAGACTTGTGCAGTCGGTCCGGCGTTACTCTCTGCGCAGAGTCGTTTACGCAACTGCTCAACTGAACTCCAGCAGTGCTTGTCGAGGAAACGGCTTCTTGTTCAGCAGCACCACGACTCAGTCTTCTTCGCGGTTGCTTCTGCCTCCTCTGTTCTTCCTGTGGCCCGTGGACAAGACTTTGGTTTCGGGTTTGCTGGATTCCGGCAAACCGCTCCTGCTCAGTTGTTCCTGTCTTTAGGTGGCTCTAGGCTCTATTCCGTCCTCTTCGACTCGGCAGCGTTCCGTGACTCTGTGCACCATGCCTCCAACATGGTCCTGCCTCCAGGTTGTTGCTAGGGATACTTTCCCTCCTCTTCGCTGTGACGCAGACACTGTGCTTTAGCAACTGGCTGGTGCTCTCCGCCCCCTCCCCCCTTATGCGTGGCCCGAGCCTTTCTCGTTTCCTTCCTGGAATACGAGAGCGGACACCATTGGCCCTAGGTTTCAGGTAGGGGCATCCCCAGACTAGGGTCAGAAACCAAGCCAATCACCTTAAAATGTCCTTCCACATTATGAAACTGTTCAACTGCAATATATCCTACAAACGTGGGAGTCGGCATACTGGTGAGGTGTGGAAGCATCTCTGCCTGGGGACAACTTGTTCCCTAGGTGCGGGGGGCTCTCCCCCAGTGAGATCCTGCTTGCCCTGTCCTCTAGAGAGTGTTTTGCGTAGGTGGTTCGTCTCCCTGGTCCCAAAGGGGCAGCTCCCCTTTGGGGAGCAGGAACACAGTTCTTGATTTTCAAATAGCCCATATGGCTCCTAAGATGAGTGTGCTTTATAAGCACCCCATAAAGGTCCCAGGGGACGCTGTCTAAGTTTTTCCTCTTCCTGGTTCTTCTCACTTGCTGGACTGGCTGTCGGGGGGTCAGTGTGTGGGTTGTTGCAGTGTTAAATCCCTGATTAATCCTCCTGGACCAAGCACCTCGATTTAGAGCCTCCCTTGCCCTAGTGTGGCAGGTCACCTCTGCTACTCTGCCTCGGGTCATTTTGGGTCACCACCATCAATTGCTTCCCTTGTGGGACTGTTATTTGTTGGCTGGCTGGTCCATCTTACCCTTCAAGCTGGCTGGATCCTCTTGGTTGGATTCCTTAGTCTTCTAGAACCTTCTCGTTTACTGCTTTTGCATCTGGCTCGTGAGACCCCCTCCTGGAAAAGCCCATTCCTCTTTCTTGATCGTTGCTGGTCCTGGATTCAATACCTTGCAGGAAGGATCCTTGTCCCTGCCCTGTAAAAGAAGCCATGTACGTAACTGGTTCTGCCGGAGTCAGTGACTGACACTAAAAGTACTTGTCCCTGGGGCAATGATATAGTCTTCAGAATTTTTTTCACAGTTCCCTGCATCTGGGAGTAGTTGGGTTTTGTATGCCCCTCTCAACCACAAATCACCATGGACTTCTATTGGTTAGAATTCTGCTCTGCTTCAGTATTTCTGCAGCTGGCTGGGTCTTGAACCTGCTTTCAAGGTAGTTTCCTCTGGTGTTTTCTGAGGTTGGTTGCGTCTTTGGCTACACATGCAGGGTAAAACTTGAACTAAAGCTTGCCTGGCTTTAATTCAACCATGGCTTGCCTTCACGACTGGCCCTGTCATCACGGGACGAAACGTTTGCAAATGTTAGAGCTCCAGCAACTACTGAAAACCTGTTCTATCCTTGACTTGGGTATTTTTCTTGGCTCCACCTTGGGTTCATGGAATTCTCTGCCAGAAACTGACTTTAGGGGGTACTTGTAATTTATTCGGGAATTTAATGTATACATCTCTGCTATTCGCTCTTTTCCCCATAGAATATAATTGAATACGTTTTTACAGCATTTCTTAATGTTATATGTACGGGTGAATTGGGACCTAAATGGGCCCCAGTACAGGTTATTTGATTTGCCTGTATTTTTGGATGGTCTTTGTTAGGAAAGATTTCTCTTCGCAACTTTCCCTCCATAGTTATATGGACTGTGAGGGTATCGAGACAGAGACAGCCCCAAAAGTATTAGTTTTAAAACCATTTATTTACTAAGGTTCCTGGGTTCGTGGAATGTCTGAATGGCCGTAACTTTAAAGGGACGGTTCCCTTAACTGATCTTTCGAGGGGATTGGTTCCTCAGACGTATTCCATATCTATGACAGGTAATTGCCACAGCTCTGCTGCTTCAGAATTTTTTTCCTGCGTCGATGACGTCGATACGCTGTCCTCGAGGGCCTCTGTCGTGCCGACATCACCGGATGTTATAAGTAGGACGCACAACACCCGTAGCCTCAGTTCCGTTTTTTCCGCGAACGTGTTCGCTTCGGAGATCTCGGCGCGCCTCGGTTCTTCTGAGTTGTTTTATCGGTTTGTTTGTGAAGATTTCCATGATGTCTTCGTCTTCTACCCCGTGGCCGGGTTTCAAGAAGTGTCGGGACTGAGGTTCCAAGATGTCGCTGACGGACCTGGACGACGCCCGCCTCTGGTGCCTAGGTGAGGACCACGCCACGGACGATTGTGACGAGTGCCAGTCGTTGGCATCGAAGGCCTTGCGGGAGCGTAAGAAGAAGCTTTCTGTCGGTAGGGTGTCCAAGCCCCAAAAGTCGAAATCCACTGGGCTTTCGACCAACGATTCGAGGGGCGACTCTCCACATTGTCGGCATAAGTCCAGCGGGTCTTGGTCCCGGAGTGGGTTCCGCCATTCCTCTGCCTCTTCGAGGCACTTGCGGAAGCACCGTCACCAGTCGCCTTCCTCGTCCGAGGACTCCACCCGTCGGCAGGTTGCTTGTCCCAACAAGCATTCCTCTCCTGCGGAATGGGATTCATTCCGGAAGGAGATGATGGCGATTTTTCAGACGCAGGGCTCCGTTCCGTCTGTGCAGTAGAAAGACGCCGGCAGGGAACGTGCTAGAGCCACCGTTCGCATGCCTTCGGGCTCGAGCTGTTGGCGCGATCTCCGGGAACCTTCGAGTCCCGGTCGGACAAGGTGGATCGCTCTAGCCATGCCCGATCCAGGTCCCGGTCCTCGACGCCATCGAGACTGTCGGAGCCTGTGACGTCAAAGAAGACGTCAAAGTCTTTGGCGCCGAGACCGTCAAAGGACTCTCGAGGCTCTGCCTCAGAGGAAGCCATTGATGTCATCAGCGCCGTGGCTGTCGAAGGACATGCTCGGGGCTCTGCCCTCGAGGCCTGTGTCGAAGCCATCGGCGCCACGCTCAACGTTGACGCCAATTCCGTCAACGCCTTTCGAGGAGGCTTGATCAGAGGTTCCCCGGAGACCGGTGGAAACCCTGAGGAAGGCTCTGGCCAAGTCAAAAAACGTGGTTGTGTCTTTTTCTGTGCCCTCATCCAGGGATTTATTCCAGCCTCTTCATTATATTTCTGAGGTGGATGAAGGGTCTGAGGAAGGTTTGGTTCCTGACGACCTCTTATCTGGTCATAGCCAGTTGGAAGACCTGCGTCAGTCTTTGCACGACGCCCGTGGTCTGGACACCTCTCTGGAGGTTGAGTTCGGTAGGCCTGAGCCTGGCATGCACGCCGATTCTTTGTACTGGCGGCTCATGTCAAGGGTGACTGAGTACTTGGGGTGGTCTGCGCCAGCAGTGGATTTTCTGCAGGATGACCTGACAGATATCTTGGACCAAGGTCCACCAACTGACCCGGTTCTGCCATTCCTTATGGGTGGCAGCGGCTTGGACTGCTCCGGAGAGTCTCCCGGCAGTGAGCAAGTCTTTGCTGAAAAAATACCATCCAGCCAGTAGCGACCCCTGCTACCTGACCACGCACCCCACTCCGGAGAGTTTGGTGGTGCAGGCGGCGACGGCCCCAGCAAAGCAGGCGTTGTACCCTACATTCCCTTCTGATAGGGACAACAAGCGTTTAGATGGCTGGGCGAAGAAAGTGTTTTCTTCAGGGGGTATGGCTTTACAGGCAGCCAACTCCGTGAGTGCCTTAGCACGTTTCACTCACACTGTGGAATTGTCTCTTTGTCGGCTGAACATATTCCCGAAGGGGAGGAATGGGATGTCTTTCTTGCTCTTGTTCAGGATGGCAAGGATGCCATGTGTGAATCCGTTCAGTCGGGTCTGGACATGGCCGATTGTGTCAGCTGGTCCATGGCGGCGAGCACCATGATGCGTAGATTTGCGTGGTTGCGGAAGTCAGGGTTTGCTCCTGATGTACAAGCCCGGCTTCTCAACATGCTCTTTGATGGTGAACATCTTTTTGGCAGCAAGGCTGACGAGAGCCTTGAGAGGTTGCAAACCTCCAAAGCTGCAGCGAAGTTGAGTGCTGCAGTTCGCCAACCTCAACCTTTTTGTCCTGGGTGACAGCAATGGAGGGGTGGTTCCTTTCTATACTACTCTTCCTTTGGTAGATCGAGAGGAGCTGCAAGTCAAAGGGGCCACCGTAGGAGTACCAGAGGTGGAAAACAAGGTACTCGAGGTGCCAAGGCCGCTCGGGCAGTTGCCTCTTTACCCTCAGGAAATGCCACAGCCGCTTCAGCTCAGTCATGAGGCCATGTCCCATGGTTCGCCGGTTGGGGGAAGGATGGGGCAGCATTTGGTAGAATGGCGTGCCATTACTTCAGATGTGTGGGTTCTGGAGATCATAACCCACGACTTCGGTCTTCCTTTCTGGCAGAGGCCTCAGGACAATCCACCAGGGAATGTCTCTTTGAAGGATCCGCTCCTTGCGCAGGAAATCCAATCCCTCCTGTCGAAAGGCACCATAGAACTGGTGCCTGAAGCGGAGAGGAACAAGGGATGGTATTCCTCTTATTTTTTGATTTTAAAGAAAGACTGGGGATTGAGACCCATCATGGACTTGCGTGGTTTGAACAAGCTCCTCAGGAAGGACACGTTCAAGATGGTTACTCTCTCTCAAGTCCTCCAGGGCCTTCAACTTCAGGACTGGTTGGTGTGTCGCGACCTCAAGGACCTCAAGGACGCTTATTTTCATGTGCCGATTCATCCCAAGCACAAGAAGTACCTGAGGTTCGCGGTTGGCGACTCGCACTTTCAGTTTCGGGTCCTGCCTTCAGATTGACCTCCGCCCGAGGATTTTCACCAAGCTCATGGTAGTGGTGGCAGCGTATCTCGGGAAAGGCGGATTCACGTCTACCCCTACCTAGACGATTGGTTGATCAGGGCACGCTCTCCCAAGCAATTCCTGGATCATCTGTCAGTCACCTGCCACACCCTTCACAGGCTGGGCTTCTCCCTCAACTTAAAGAAGTCCCACTTGACGCCAACCCAGCGGCTCCAGTACATCCGAGCAGTGCTCGACACATCCCTGGTGCAGTGTTTCCCCTCCCCAGGTGAGGGCTGATCACATTCTGCAGATTGTGCACAAGTTTCAACCTGCCCAGAGTCTCCCGGGGTTCGAGTTCTTGAGGTTGCTAGGCCTCATGGCATCCTGCATTCTTCTGGTGCCAGAGGCCAGGCTGCGGATGAGATCTCTGCACTGGGCTCTCATGATGCAGTGGTCACAATCCTCCGGCAGGAGGTCGGATCCCGTTCAGGTGCCGTCTTCGGTCGCCCAGGATCTCCTGTGGTGGGCCGTCGAAAGCAATCTGGTGAAGGGGGTCCCATTTTGGCTACCCTGGCCGTAGGTGAAGATCGTGACGGACGCATCCCTCACGGATGGGGAGCTCATGCCAACGAGTTGACAGTCAGCGGTCGTTGGTCTCCGTCGGAGTCCAGACTCCATATCAATCTGTTGGAGCTGAGGGCCGTCAGGCTTGCCCTGAAGGCTTTTCTGCCGACTGTGCGAGGGAAGAATGTCCTGATTCTGACGGACAACACAGTGGCCATGCACTACCTCAACAAAAAGGGGGGGCAGGGTCACTTCCTCTGTGCAGGGAGGCGATACAGCTCTGGTTCTGGGCCATCCAGCAGGAAATTTCGATCTCAGCAGTTCATCTGGCCGGAGACGAAAACGAGACGGCGGACGCTCTGAGCAGGCATAGCGTGATCTCTCACGAGTGGGAGCTGGCTCAGGAGTTTCTCCTGGAGATCTTCGCCCTTTGGGGGACCCCACAAGTGGATCTCTTCACCTCCAGTGTCAACCGAAAGTGCGAAAGGTTCTGCTCACAGGAATTTCCTTCAAGAGGAGCCTTAGGGGACGCGTTCGTGGTGGAGTGGTCCTTCCCACTGCTGTACGTGTTTCCTCAAGTCCCCGTCATTCCGCAAGTGCTGCTGAGGTTACGGAGGTTTGGTTCTCGGATGATCCTCATTGCTCCGGCATGGGTCAGGAGATGGGTCAGGAGAACGTGGTACCCGGACCTTCTGGACTTGTCCATCTGCCCTCCACGCCGTCTTCCCTACCGAGACGATCTGCTCTCATGGGAGGGGGCCAGGTTCTCGATCCAGAGGTCAGATCCCTCAATCTTCACGCTTGCCTTCTGAAAGGTTGAGGTATAAGGATTGGGACCTTCCTGAAGACGTGATGGAGGTGTTGCTTTCGGCCAGACGGCCTGCAACAAAGTCCCTGTACCATTGCCGTTGGAGAAAGTCCTGCGACTGGTGCAGGGTTCAGAATGTGGACCTTTTTCATGTGACATTCCTGTGGTTCTGTCTTTTTTGCTTTCATTACCCCACAAGGGCCTGCAAGTGGGTACCGTTAAAGGATACCTGAAGGCGCTGTCCTTATTTAAGCGCTCGTCTGAGGAGTATTCTTATTTTGAGATTCCTTTAATTTTTCAGTTTCTGAAAGGGCTCACTAATGTGTTCCCACTTTCACCTTTCCAGGTTCCCGGTTGGGATTTGAACCTGGTTCTAAAATTCCTCATGGGTGCTCCCAGCCTTTACATTCTTGTCCTTTAAGACTGTTAACCCTTAAAACTGTATTTTTTGTTGCGGTTACTTCCGCTCGCAGACTGAGTGAGTTGCAGGCACTTTCTGTTAAGCCACCCTTCACAGTGTTTCATAAGGACAGGGTTGTCCTTAGGGTTTGTCCTTCCTCTCTTCCGAAAGTTGTGTCGGAATTTCATTTAAGCCAGAAGGTCCTTCTTTCGGCGTTCTATCCTCCTCCGCATCCTGGTAAGGAAGAGGAGAGGCTCCATAGGTTCACGCATGTCCCGGGTCAGAGTGGACGATCAGCTCTTTATAGGATACACTGGCAGGCGTTTGGGACAAGCTGTTACTAAGCAGACTTTGTCTAGATGGATTATCTTGGCAATTTCTGAATGTTACCGCTTGGCGGGTAAGGACCCTCCGGTAGGCTTGCGGGCCCATTCTACTAGGGATGTGGTTGCCTCTACTGCTCTGCAGAGGGGTGTTCCCATTCGTAACATTTGTGAAGCAGCCACATGGGTTTCGGTCCATACTTTTGTAAGACTCTTAGATTCTATCCATGGGCAGGATCTGGCCTTTGGCAAGGTGGTCCTTTATTCTGCAATTTAATTAGGCATTCTAAATTTCTAAATTCTTTTCCCTCCTCCATACATTGGTACTGCTTTGGGAGTCTGTCATAGATATGGAACAAGTCGGAGGAACCAATCCCCTCGAAGAACAAGTTACTTTCTTACCTGGTAACGTTCTTTCGATGGGATGTTCCAACGACATATTCCATATCGTTCCCTCCCAGCCTGCCCCGCTACAGAATTTCTTATGCGATTGCAGATTACGTTTCCGCAAGGCTGTCTGTGGTCATACTGGCAGAAGATTGGTGCCACACGTTCTGGGAAAAAACTACAACTGGGGGTACGGGCGTCCTACTTATAACATCCGGTGATGTCGGCTCATCGGAGGCCCTCGAGGACAGCGTATCGACGTCATCGACGCAGGACGCAGACGCCGAATTTTTTTTCTCCAAAGCAGCACAGCTGTGGTGATTACCTGTCATAGATATGGAATACATCGTCGGAACATCCCATCGACGCAGGACACAAACGCCAAATTTTTTTTCCGAAGCAGCACAGCTGTGGTGATTACCTGTCATAGATATGGAATACACCGTCGGAACATCCCATCGAAAGAACGTTACCAGGTAAGAAAGTAACTTGTTCTTCTAATGGCCGTCGTTGTCTAATAGTCCAAAACAAAAATCTCTCTGTGTCTAAACCTATGCGTGCCCTAATGCTTTACAAAAATGTGATGGGAAGTCTTTTTGAAAAGAAAAAATAGTGATTCAACAAAAATAGCAAAACCAGAGTTGGTTTCAAGTGGTCTTCTCACCAGGTGCAATTTGGTCAGTGTCACAAAGATGTGCTCACTGTACAGGACTGTTAGAAAAATACCTTCTCCACAGGGCTCTTACAGTGAATTCCACCACCTCCAATGTCTGAGTTCCTTGGGGTTCTCTTCCCCAAGCTTCAACTTGTTCACTTTACTTTCTTCAATGGGTCTCTCGGGGTTCCCTTCCCCAAGCTCAGGCCTCTTCCAGCTTTCCAAAACACAAAGCAATAGGTATCAGTTCCTTCTTCATCTCTAAGGGCGCCCTTCCTCACGCTTGGGACCCCTCTAGTTCCAAACACCAATTTATCAGTTCTCTCTCCCTCTTCCCTTTTTGGTAATGTTAGGCAGAAACTGTGCAGTTCCCTTAGGGACCACTGCAAAAGATTTAGGACTACAGGTGGTTGGCAGTAAACCCAATTGGTAGCAGTCTGTACCACCCAGATTTACCTGGTAGCTGTGGCTGAGCAGTCAGACTTCTCTCAAGATGAGTTAGGCAGTATATAGGGTATACACAATAGGTACAGAGATACAGTAGCACAAGTAAACACTGACCAGAGCTTTGGTGTAAAAGTATATAATTATTTATTTAAAGACACACTTGTAAATTACACTAGCACAAAGAGGTAAGTAAATTCAACACATAGTCACTATTATATATATATACAACCCTAATTACTTATTAGACAAGCCTTAATGAGAAGCACCACTTATTTTCAGACAGAGGTGAGCGCTTAACATAAGATGGCACTCTAATAAGTTATTAAAAAGGGAGGGAAAAAGGCAGAGTTATGAAAGCACACAAATGTCAATATTTTTCAAAGAACCACAGTGAGGCAGGTTAGGCAAAGTCTACTGGAGAGCAAGGAAGTTCAAATGCCAGGCCCACTCTTAGAGAGAGCAAGCGAAATGTGTCCAGGATCACACAGTGGGGTTATGCCCAAAGAGTCTTTGTAGAAAGTTCACAAAAGATTGAGATCAAGTCAGGAAAAGTTAGTTAACAGGTCCCAGGCTAACCCAGGATAGAAAGTCGAGGATTTACTGTCACCCCGAACGATCTGTCGCAAGGGAAGCCAGGCGGGACATAGTACCTGAAAGTGGGAAGAACGCTCCAGCGGGGGCAGTTGTTCCTGGCAGCGGGTGCAAGTCTGTGTTTCGTCCAGAGGAAGAGGAGGTCTCGACGTGGAGGAAAGCTGAAGGTCGTTGCACTGCCAGGGAAGAAACCAGCCGCGGAGTTTCCCGGTTACAAGGTACCACCCTTTTCTTCGCGGTAGTGGCAGGGTGGCCACGAGATGGTCCAGGAAGGCGAAAAGACGGGCAAACTGGTTATCCCCACCAGTCAAAGGAAGAAGACTCTCCGGACTGGAGATCTCCTCTGTCGTCGGGAAAAGTGGTGAGACGGTTCTGCAGGGCTCCACCGGTGGCGTCGTTGTTGCAGGTCGGCTCAGCTTCTCCCTCCTCGGATTCTTTAGCTCCTGTGGCGACTTCTGAAGTTTCAGTCCCCAAAGCCCTCATTTTATTCAGAAAACCCCCATTCATTCAGCCTAGCTGTCACTCAAACATGCTAAGTGGTGAGCCAGGCGGCTCACCACTTGGGCCAATCACACAAGAGTGCGACTTAAGTTGCCGAGGCAACTCAGTCCAGGGTGCCTAAACCCCCCTCCCACACCCCCTGTGGTACCCAGACAGAGTGGCACCACTTTTGGAGGCTTCTGTGGAGAAGCCCGCCAAAAAATGGAACAAAGGGCTCGACTTGGGTTGGAGTCACAGAAGCGAACACAAACGCCATTTTGGAACCAAGTTTCGGCAAAAAATACCAACCGGTGAATTCATATTAATTGAATAAACCGGTGTATGTTCGAGGCTATTTTAAAAAGTGGTAGCCTCGAACAATGGGAAAATCCCATAGGAATATATTCGCGGTCGAATATAAAAAGTAGTATCCACTACCACCAGCCAAAACTCGGTCGGGGGGAACTGGACAGTGCCCCCTCGAACAACAGACCCAGGGCAATCAAATTGCCCCGACCAGTACGTCCACAATAGGATGGTTTGTACTGGTTCTGTTCACAATTTGAGACTAGTAAAGCTAATGGTGACTTTACATGCCCTGGGAGACAGTAGTCAGTCCCAGGGTATGGCGTCTATGTTTGGGGGTCGCTACGACACCCCTGGGTTACGGCACGGAGGGTGCTGTGTAACCCATATACCAAAAACACATGAAGCCCTATGGGGTAAAGGACCCCATAGCCCATAAAACACATACAAAGTCAAAGGAACACCTCAAATCATGTCTAAGAGTGGGAGGAAAAGATTCTCACTCTTAGCAGGAGAAAAAAATAAACCCCAAAAATCCAGCAAAGCTGCTGGGGGACTCACTAGGTTTGGGAAATTAGCCTTTACAGAGAATTCTCCCTAACAGGTAACATTGTAACAGTGTACACAGCATCTTACAAATGTCTCCCCACTTCACTGCATTGCATCATCCCAGTCATTTACACTTGGGATTTTTTACTTTGCTGCCACCAGCTTGTCTTTAGACACATATCGATCACATTTGTACCATTTGCGGGTTATTTCTAGTGTGCACGTTCGCGTTTATCGCGTATGGCTTGTGAACGGCTAGTTCCCTAAAATGGCCACGCCATGAGGTTTTTGCTTGTTCTTGCTAATATTGTGGTGTGTCCTTCTTCCTGCCTTGCCATGTCAGGAAATCCCATACAGCGTCATATGAGGGAGAGAGAGCCCCCCCACCCCATCCTTTCCAAATCAGAGGTACCTGAAAGTCTAGGTGCGTGGAATGATTGAAACCCCTGTGGTCCCCGATTAGACCACTGCTGGCTGTTTGAATGGTGCATATCCTTACCATTGGTGGGCTTGGACTTGCTTCAAGGCAGAATCTTGGAGAACGAGAGGACTCCTTCAGCATTTCTTCAGATTAGCATTGAAGCCAAGTATCCTGTGTAGAAGAGCAGCTGACTGAAGATCTGTGGATGACTCCCGAACAGGCCTAGCATCACTGCCTGTGTTTGGCCTGGGGAAGCCCTGCTGGGACTACCGGAACTGCGAAGGCCTGAGCGGTTCTTCAACCCCTGGACTGGTGGGACCAGCCAGTCTCTGCACGTTCTTGAGGATCCAGCCTTCCTGAGCCTTTCCAATTGTCCCTGGACCACCCGGGGGACTGACCAGCTCTCCTGTGGGCTACATTACGACAACCGTCCGCGTTAGTCACCGGAACATTGGTGGCCACCAGCTTTGGGTGTAAGTCGCCTTCCTGCCAAATTTCAGCCTCCCAGCTTTAAGGAATCCTGCTCTGGAAGGATGCCTGCCGTTGCCCGTGTGCGCTAACCGTCAGTGAAACTCACCTTCCCCCGTCTGGTGAAGTGTCCTGAAGAGGTCTGCATCAGTGCCTTCTGCATTTCTTCATCCCCAAGGGTTGGACTCTCTTCTGGTCAGTTCCAGGAGCAATCTTTGCACCCGCAGCTCCTGTGCACCTATCACTGGAATATATGGCAGCAAAGCCTACCTCAAGTGAACCCCCTGCTTCCTCTTCCCAGTCAACCCACCCAGTGCTCTTGGAATATCTGAGTCAGGGGGGTAAATAAATGCATAGCATTTGTCCCCCCCCCGATCCCTGATTTCCTTAGAATTAATCTGAGGTATTCTATTCCACTGCTTTTTGATCGTCGCATCTAAAGCATTTGTACCTGAAGGATATTTTTACCTACCAGTAAGTTTTGTTGATTATCTTCTCTGGAACTTTTCACCAACACAAGAACTTTACTTGCAGCAGACACTTCATGGGGAGAAGCATTGTGACCTTTGGGTACGAGGCCCCACTGTTCATAGGTATTGGACTTTGGATGTTGTGGCACATTTCTTGTGGGTTGGTTCCATTTTAATGCATCACTAAACCTTCTTTTGTTGATTAAGTTATTGAATGTGTTATAGACAGTAATATTATACAGTGCAATAGTCATTTTAATGGCTATTGGGTAATTGGAATTGTACATTATGTATGATTGTTATATTTTGTCTTGCATTTAGTAATGTATGTGAAACGTTCTTTGAGCTGAAACACATTAATAATAAACAAAGGAAATTACATGCATTTCTAAGAACCTATGGTGACTGTATATTACAGGGTCTGAGGTAGTGGCCCCGTAGTTATGGCTAAGTTATTCAACTCCTCGAAAGAGCACTGCTTGGGTGGCTTATAACTTTGCCTACCCTGGACGAATCTGCACCAAACTTTGCAAAAAAGTATTTGTCCCCTTCAGAATGATTTAGCAAAGTGTGGTGCGGTTTTGTCCACGTGGGGCAAAGTTATAGGGGGCAGGGGGCAAAATGTGTGGAAATCCTCATCAACGCAATGGAAATACATTTTTGCCTGCGCCTACAGCTCAAACCACTGGACGCATTTTTACCAAATGTGCGCTAGGAGCTTTGGTTGTCCCCGAAAGTGTGCTTTTGTAAATTTGGTGTAAATCCATCCAGTAGTTTTTACTGTGATATAACTGGTTTTAAGTGATCTATCTGGTTATGGTTCCGGTTTGCAGACTCCTTTCCGGATTCAGAGTCTGCAGACACCTATTGACTAATCGGAGGGTGGCTTGGTGTACGCAGACATCAAAGATGCACGCCGATTGCATGTTAAACGTGAGATGAATGATTTTTTATTTTTTTTATTTTACATGGTCGCCTATTGGATCTGTGGTCAACGGCAGTTATCCACAGACAGTGCAGTGTCTGGAAAACACATTTGGGGTTATTTGGTGGCCTAAAGAGGGTATGAAAAGCGTGCAGGAGGGGAGAAATGTTCATGGGGAGCTGTTTTTTTAGGTGGAAAAAAAGCGGGTCATGTAATACAGTTTCTGGGTACACCACGGTAGTCCACAGACCTGCACGTGTCATCCGGGTCTTTTAGGGATGCCTGGCACGGAAAGAGGACATCCGGGGAGTAAAACAATCAGGTTTTGTGGTTGTGGAGGAGGAGTTGAGAAGTGTACAGGAGTACAGGATAGCACGTATTTTGTTTTGTGTAGTGAAGATGGCTATGAAGAAGCAGTGTGTGTGGATGGTGGGAGATTCTTGGATCCGTTCATTAAAGTTTTATACTGAATCTCATGGCATCTCTGCTGCTATTGGATTGGAAGAAGTGAAAGTTTCGGGGTATGCAGATTGTGGATTAAAGTGGGCGACTTTATTACCGTTCTGTAAGAGTATGCCTCACTTTAAAGGGCCAGATATTTATTATTGTGCGTTGTGGAGGCAGTTGTTTGGGCTATGTGACTGCAGGATCTTGACAGTTTGTTATGAAGCACATGTTTCCAGCTGTGAAGATTCTTTTGTCTGAAATCTAAAAGTCAAATATGGAGACCTCTAAACTTGTTTTGTTCTGAAATGGAAGAAGCTAGACAGCATGTCAATAAAGGTGCATTTGTTTTTATTTGGATTATGAAAGGCATCTTTTGATAATGCAAATATCAAGTTGGATGGTGTAAATATTTTTCGAGGAGATGCAATGCATTTGCTGATGTCGGAAATCAGATTTTTCTTTTGAATATCCAAAATGCACTGAATTTGTTTTGTGAATCTGTGAAATATGTCGGAAGAGGAGTTGTAAATAAAAAACAGAAAAAAATAGATGTTTTTGAAAACATTAGAAAAAATGAAGTTCAGTAGAACATTTGTTTCTTTAGTATATAATATATATATTTTTTTTTAAACGGTTCTTTTAAGAGCCACCATTTCTGAATGAAAAACAAGTTAATTGATTTTAATTCCCCCCACGCTTGGAATTTTCCAGATGTCCGTGGCCCTTGTACTGTCCGCGGACTATGTAGACTGCAAAAGGTGATTTGATTTTTTGTTTTTGTTTTTAGTTCTATTTTTTAACTGTGGTGGTTTGAAAAGGAACCTTTTTTGTTGCCTTTCTGGCTTTTATATTTTTGGGGGATTTTGTTTTTTTTGTAGGAGAGGTAAGGTGGGAGTGGGAACAGAGGGAAGGGGCAGCAACCACAAACAGAGGGGCAGGTGGATGGGGGAAGATGCTGGGCGTGCGTTCAATCTAAAGTAGGTGGCAGTGTTCCTCGTGCACCTTGACTGCAGCCTGGAAAACACTCTGAAACTGCTCACCCATGCAGAGTGCTTTGTCACAGTACAAACTAATTTCCTTTTTGGGAACGTTTTCCTCTAGCCACTGAAGTGCGATTGCCATTTCTGTCAAAATAAGAAATTACTATATTGGTTCATGAGAAAAGTTTATATAATGAGTGGTAATATCATTTGTTAAGTTGCTCAAGTTAAAGAAATGGTACTTTTTTGGCAGCTTATAACTTTGGCGTTGTTCGACAAATGGTCACCAAACTTTACAGAGAGGCGTATGCTGATTGGATGTTTGAAAATGTGAGGTGCGTCATCATTTAAGAAATGGTCACCATATTGGATGGGTGGATCATATCCTTTGTTCACGGACAGTGCGGTGAGGAAAGTATGTACAATATATTTGGGCTTATGTTGTGGATGAAAGAGGGCCTGGAAATGGTTGGGTTTAGGGGGGTGGAAAAAAGTTGATGGCTCTTTTTATAGGTGAAAAAAGCTGCACCGAAGCTCCCGAGTCCGCCGTAAATTTTTCTGTCCACTGAGGTTATTGGGATTTGGGGGGCTGGGAGGGTTTTTTGGCGAGTCTTGTTATTTGAAGGTGTATTATCTGGTCACTGGCCACATACAGTATAGTCATATGTGTATAGTTATTATAGGTACTATAGGGGAGTATACTGTATTTGTAATATGGTTGAATGATACAATTGAAGTGTATATGGTATTTATGATCATAGTTAGTACAGTTGAGGATAGTGCTTCTTGATCTCTCCTCCGCCATGAACATGGTCAAACATTCTATCCTCATTTAATGGTTACATGATACCATTTGTATCACAGAAAGGGCACTGGACTGTCTGACTTGTTTTCCTTACTAACCACCCTTTCCCAGCTGTAACTGGGCCGTTTCTACTCCCCCACCTCACTCTCTATCTGCAGCGTACCCCAGGTTTCTCTCCTATCGTTGTGGCTCTTAATATCTACCTGGTTCCTCTGGATCACCTGATCTTCTCTTCTCATTTCTAGTATTATGTTGATGACACACAGCTTTCTTTGAAACTTCCGTTTTGGAGCTTGTAAAAAGGCCCACCTTCATCTTCACATCCTTACAGGCAATATACTGGTCCTCACCTTCCCCCAAAAGCTCAACATCTCTAGAGCCCTGACCACTCTAGGCTGGACTACTGCAATAGCCTCCTTCTGAACCCCCCCTTTGTTGTCTATGCCCCTTTCAGCTAATCCAGAATAGACCTGCAAGATTTAACCTTGGCCTCAAACCCAGAGATTGTATCGCTGCAGCCCTAAAATCTGTACATTGGCTTTGGTGGCCTCAAGGATGAAAATGAAGATTCTCTGTATCATTGACCAGGGTTTCTGGGGCTTCTGACCACTCTATCTCCAACTTCGTCTCCCTAAATACTCCCTTGTCGAACGCTTTTTGACACAGAGAGAGCACAAGGCATGTCTCTCTCTTTGGCCGGTGCCTCTCTTTGGAACAGCCTTCACACTCTTCCCAGACTTCAGCTGGACTTCCTTAAGTTCCGGAAACTTCTCAAAAGTGCTTTTCTCTTCCCGCTTCCCTCGATCCCTTCCCTGCTAACTCATACCACTGCCACTGAGACTGGTGGCCTGGTTCCTTGTGAACCTCACAGGTATCGGGCCCTATATCTAGTCGACATCAGTACACCTCCCCCCTTCAGCACTGACCTTGTGGGTCTACTGCCTGGCAGCTGTGTACCCAACCCTTGGGTCTGCTCTGCCGCAGCAGTTAGGCAGTGGTCTTCCGCCTTGGCTTCCCTTGGCACTTTCCTCCTGGGCTCCCATTACAAGCAGTTGGCCATGCCTACTCCCCCTTCCATTCATGCACTTCTCCTGCTGCACAATGCACATGTGCATTTGTAGCAGCACTATGTACATGTTTTTTTGTATATGTAAGGGAAATGGAGATGCAAACGATTTCTGAAGCATTAAGTGGCAGTTGGTGTGTGACAGTTTAATATGTTGATAGGGTTATATGTAGAGTTTTTGGAAGTGATTGTTGGATGGATGTGTGACTATTCGAAAGCAGGAAATGAGAGAGTGTTAGGGAACATAAAAGTAAAAAGGGTAAAAGGGCTGTCCTGTGCGATCGTGTGCACATGCCATCCAGGTCTTTATAATGATGCATGGCCTGGAAAGGGGACTGCGGAGACCGCGGGTAGTCATGAAGGTCCATGGATGATGGTCCTTATTGTATGCTAGAGAAAAGTATTTGGGACGGAAAATTGATTCTGTTCTTTTTTATATTTCTTCTTTCTCCGGTATACATACAGTTGTCCATTATTACTTTACTGAAAAATGTAGATGGAGTCTATAAGATTATTTTATTTTTGTTCTATTTTCTAACTGTGAAACGTGGTTCCTAAAGGAAACTTTTTTTGTGTTTTTTGATTGTATTTTTATTTTTTTTGCAGGAGAGGCTAGGAAGTAATGTGGGGGAGGGAAGGGGCACCAACTACAGATCTGGAGGTACAGGAGGACAGAGTGGCATGTTTCAGTCTATACAGTGTACTGTTATCTTGGAAAGATATGGATTAACACCCTCCTTCTTAGCTTGCAAGGTAGCTGGTGAGATCTTCTGCCCCACAGGAGTAGCCTGTGTGGTGGCAGTAGCGGTTGAGGAAGATGAGGTCGCGGAGGACGGCCTACTACTTCCTGAGAAAGGAACAGCCTTTCTCAAAGAACCTGGGTGGGTTGAGTGGGTGTGGTGTTGCATGGAGGTGGTACCAAAAGAGTATTGCCCATGTTGTCCGCGACGGAGTATGATTCCACACTCAATGCATTGAACTTGGGTAGCTTGAGCCTTTGGTACCCCTCATACGTTCTAAAAGGACTGCCACACCCATGATTCTCTCTGGGTGCTGGAGGGTAGTATTTATCTCATCTTCCTGGTCCTCTTGATCATCCTCTGCAATATTGTGCCCTTTCCCTTGCCAGGCCCTTGAGCTGGTGGTGGTGGTGGCCCCCCCTGGGGAGGAGGGATGGCCATGGCTGATGCCATTTTTGAATTTCAATACCAGGTGTGCCAATACTCTTTCACGCAGGTGCTTTCTCCTGGATTGTAAATGGAAAATGAGTAAGAATGGGTCTAGGAGCTGCTTGAAACATCCATGATTGGTTGAAAATGCTGTGTAGAACTGTTTGCGAAGCGTGGCCGCGTTCGCGAACAATGCATGCAGACGTACGTTCATGTGATGCTGTTCGGTAAGTCCGCAGTGACGTCAGACGTTCACGAAGGTGGGCAGACAAAAAAATGGTGTAGTTGTAGAAAGGATAGAAGTGTTTAGAATGTTACTAGGAGGTGGGGAATGGCACCGTTTTTACTTGAAACTTTATAGATTGGGTGAAAAGGATGATATATTGGGGTGAGTATGATATTAGGAAGTTTGGGTGAAAAGGATGATATATTGGGGGTGAGTATGATATTAGGAAGTTTGCGTGAAAAGGATGATATATTGGGGGTGAGTATGATATTAGGAAGTTGTAACAAATTAGGGTGCACCGGTAACCTATGAAAAAAAGTTGTTAAAGGGACACTATGGTTACAAGTAAAACCGAAAACACCAAGAAATTCCCCAGTTATGGTAAGCTAAGCAACCATAACTCACACCACCACCGAGCACTGCTAAGACTAACACCCAGGGCATCACCGATGACATCACACATCAGGTCCACTTTTTTTTGTTCACTGACAGTCAAAATATTAAAATTGAGAAGGTGCTATATATACGACATTAACCTTCCATGTTCTTAAAGTACTTTCCTTGGGGTTTGCTCTCAACTCTTTGTGCACATATATGGGGCAAAACGCAGGCCTCAAACACACAATTCATTTGTATACATGATGATTAACTTTAATGTTATTGACATTTTCCAGTGATGTTGTTTCCTTCTACCTTACTTTAGTTTCCCTGTATGTGCCTCTCATTTGTATGCATTGCAGGTCTTCATATGTATTGTTTGTACTAAAAGTATGTAGTAAGTCTTCAGTTATTAGGTATTTACTCCATGTTCAACATTACTCAAAACGATAAGGTAGCATTAATTATTTTAATAGCCAAAATGACTAGATAAAAAATATTTCACTTCTTTGATGCATGCAGCAGCCATGGCTTGTGTCTATGTATGATTAGGTTCCTGCATTAACAACAACACGTTGAATAGAATGGGTGATTCACAAGTTTTTGTCAAAGGGGGGTTGGATTTGTGTCAAAATAACACAGCGAAGTTGATGTGTGAAGGAAAGAATAAAAACATTGCACAAGGTTTCCAGAAATGAACAACGCCCACATTCAAACAACTCTTCAGCCGACGCTGAACAATAATTTATAACAAGCTTCGCATCTAAAGATTGACACATACAGAAGCTGAGTTATTAAGGACCATAAAACAACACCTGGTCGTTGAGTTACCGACTGTGGAAGACGCAAAATACACGAGTCCCACAACGCACAGAAGATGATATATATTCTTCACAAGTAGTGAAAACACTCCAATCTGACTGAACACAGGACACAGTGTCTGTGTGTGCAACTACGAAAGGGGTGAAAGTATTGATTTTGTTCCGTGAAAAGAAATATATATCTGTCCTGAAGACGGCTATAAGAGGAAAATGGACACTACGGATAGTGTCTAATTTATATTTTCTGCCGAAACAAATGTAGACAAATCCAGGGGATTAAAAACAACAATCCCACCATAGAGGAATAATTGATCATTCCTGTGCTTTAACAATGGCTACAAATAAACAATGTAATCTAACAAAAAACGACACAAATTTATATGAAAACAAGGAATGTGTCATAGGCGTTTGTATACATATATATGTCACTTACTAACCCCACCTCTGGATATAATACCGCACTGAAAAAGTCATATTTTATGTATGTGTGGCTTGTGGAAAGTGCACATCTTTTTTGAATTGTGATGAATGTTTTTTAGTAATATTTTTGATGTTTTGAATAAAATTTGGTTTTAATAAAAAAAAAAGTGATTTTTGAATTTGGCTATGAGATGTTGGGAGTAAAAAACTGCTTTTGTAAAGGCACGCTTGGTACACAGCAAAATGAGATAGGGGTAGTTGATTGGTTGTTCTATATTTTCTTTACAACACTCCAATATAATATTTTGTTTAGATGAGCACATTCTTTAATACATCAAGTACTTCATATTAGGTCTTTTGATCACACCTAATGTCTTGTTTCCAAAGTTGTAAACACAACACCTCGTAAGAACTTTTCATCAAAATTAATTTCATATGTGACATCATCAGTGATGTCATCTAGGACATTTGTGATGTCATTGTTGATGTCCTGGTGTTAGTCTTAGCAGTGCACGGTGGTGGCATAAGTCATGGTTGTTTAGCTTACCATAACTGGCGAATTTCTGGGTGTTTTCGGTTTTACTTGTAATCATAACGTCCCTTTTACAAAGTTTTTTTCACTGAATATGTTTAATTATTTTGTACAATATTGCCACCTGCTTGTTACATATTCTAGTGTGTGTTTTGGGCATAGAATAAATATATTGTTGTGCTTACCTCTCTGAATGGAATTATTGTGTGCTTAACTGTGTGGCCTCGTTGTGGATCCCGGACTACACTTGCTCTCCTGAGAATAGCCTTCACTGCTCTCCTCTGCTACCTCGATTTGGTTTTGACTAACCTCTCAGTTATCCTGTTCACTATAACTAGGGTGGCCTCCTAAATTCTGTCCACCAGGCCATAATCTAGAAATCTATTTCAACAGTCCTCTGGTCCGGTTTTGTAATTGTGTAACCCTTTCCCACCCTCTGTATAAAGATTGTATGTATATGTAACATCCATTCCTTTTAACTATTGCGGTTTTGTAATATAGTAGAGATTGAGGCGAACAATTGTTCAACCCATGTACTGGCATGTTGATTTGAGGATGTGTGTATGTATTTTCTTGCCTGCTTAAGGATACCTCCTTTAGTATCAGAATGTCCAGGAGTGGGAAGGGTCTGACGTAAGTACTATGCTTTTCTGCGCTTTGTGCACACCCCAACACACTTATTTGATCTGATATTTTTTTTCAATTTGTATTCCACAATAGTGTAATATTGTTTAGCGTACCTTTTTGTAGCATATTCTCTTGGATTGCTTAATTGGGCTAACTGTACCTGAGCACCCTCTTTCTCTGCTTCCCGAGTAAAGCCTGACAGCTCTGCCATCTCCAACTATTTTGAGTTTGGTCTAATTTTATTTTGGAACCCTACTCTATCTTACCCTTGGGACAGATGATTTCACACCCTTCAATAGATGGCTGTGAAAAGAACTCCCTAACATCACTGTACACTTAGTTTGAAAAAGTCTACTTTTCACTATGTGCCCCGTTTGACAAACCTAGTGTAATGAGCACCACACACCGTGGGTAATAAGCAGCGCTCACATTCCTGAGGGTTCGTAGCGCTATATAAATGCAAAATTATCTGTTATTGCACAATGGCTGTATATTGACAGTTTGAGAATGCCGGTAGAATCTCAGTTTGTGCAAAGTAGCTAGACTAACTCACTGTTGAGTTTGACCATTCTGTTACGTTCCCAGTAAGGCAGTCCCATTTGAACAGTTCCACAGCAATTTCTGATGCAAGTATAATCTGATTTTACCAATCCCAGTATATTCTGATTATGGCAACCCAGTAATGGTCCCACTTTGCACGAAGCCTTGAAGATCTAGATACGGGGGATGTAGTTTCACTTTGCAAGTTGCTAGCCAGTTATTAAAAGCCACTTGTCCCCTCAATTATCTATATGCACACAGCACACCGTTTCTTACTTGCCACAAGTGAAATATCAATCGCTAATGGCTACTGGCGAGTGCACATTTTGTGCCCTGATAGTTAATCACCTCATCTCATTCACTACTTCTCCCCAACAAGAAATCACACAGTAATATCAACTGAACTGGACAATATACTTTTCTGATGTGAAACACAGATTATAGTAACAGTATAAACTTATAAACGATTCAGGATAACAGTTATTCTAGGGTAGATGGACCTTGGGGTGTAATATTCAACTACAGTTGCTTTTCACTTCACAGACCAAGAGAAGCAATAATAACTTATTTTAGGATAACCGTTATACTCAAGGTAAGTAACACCTATACACTTTTTACAGGAGCTATAAGTAACTTAAAGGCAGGTACTAAGACTGTTTTTGTGTCTGTCTACAACAGACCAGGGAGAGCAAAACCCAGTGTTATACTTTATGAATGACTCAAAGTTATTCTAGGTAGGTAAAACCTAATGCAGACTTATTCTGGACAGGCTAACAGCAAGTCATGGGAAGCAAGACCCAGTTAGGGATACTCGTACATTTATCCTAACAGGAATAGTGAAGTGAAACCAACAGCATTACTTTTGGGAAGTGGCACAATCAAATCACAGGTGAGTAATATAACCATGCATCTACTTTCTGTTAGAATGGCGAAACAGTTTCTAAGGAAAGAAAGATGTTACATATACTTTTCAGAATGGCAGAACATTTCGATGGTAAGTAATAACTTTGTAACTGTTCACTCTGAGTTACCAACCAACTTCTTTTGCAAGTAAGTAACTTTACAGGCAGGTCAGGATAGGTTCTTAAGTAGCAAAAGTTCCTAAGGAAGACTGTTATAACAAGTACGTACTTTACTTTAGAGTTAGTTGAGGGTCCCGGGGCTTCAGAGAAGAGCCCCTAAGAGGATTCCAGTAGGGGCCTGGGTGCACTGGACGAGAGGACTATCGCAGAAAACACCCCAAAAGTACACAGGTATCACAAGAGACTTAGGGCAAGTAAATACCCAAGCCAGCACACTACCTCAGCAGAGAAGATTTTGCAGCAGGACGACTTCAGGATCTGCAGCCAAAAACCAGTTTGTTGCAGCCAAAAACCTGGTCGTTGAATTCCTTGATCAGGACTTTTGCATCACAGGAACGGCTCTATTCACGGTTTTCCTCGCGGCTGGGTGCGGCTTTATGGATTTGGTGCCTTTTTCAGGAGCAAAGAAGAAGACAGAATATCGCTGGTCGGATTCTCGTTGTTTGCAAAGGTCCAGCACTCTGGTGAGAGACATTTTGGACTGGAATCGTGCCTCTGGAGATCCAGAAGGATGGCCACAAAGTTTCAGAGATTTGGAATTCTGAAGACCGTGCACTGCACAAGGGCTCGCTGTCCCAGGGTAGTGGGGTATTACAGTCCTGCAAGGTGGCAGCACTGCGTGAGATGGCTCAAAATGGAGGTCTTCTTGAGTCTAGTGGGACTCACCAGGCTCTGGGTCAGGGTCGTTGTTTCCAGAGTCCCCAGGTTGATTGGATGGAAGGGCTACAGCAGCCTCCGGTTACACAGCAGGCTCTCTGGTCGCTGGAAATTGTTTCAGTCGCAAATTCTACGTCTTCCTCTTCAGTTTTGGTTCCAGTGGTCGACTACCTCTTCAGCTTCAAGGTTTGGACTTTTATGCAGGAACTCAGCCAATCAAACAGCCGTGCAACATTCAAACTTGGGGGTGGACAGCCAGCTAGCCTCCCAGTTTGAACTGCAATATCACACTCGGGCTGGGAAACAAAGGGCTTCAGAGTTTTGGACTCCTCCCTCGCTTCTTGCCTTCACAGACACTCTGGGTGGGGAGGCCACAGAAATCCTGCCGAAGATAAAAATATTACCTTGGAATTTCCCACCCTGGATGTCGGGGGAACAAGAAAGGACAAGGAACACTAAAATGGTGAAAAAACAAGACGGGGGCCATTTTGGTCAAATGATAACCCATGGGTGCTGTTACCGGGGCTGTACGAACAGCCTGCAGTAAAGGTTCACTGAATTGATGAAAAGGTTCACTGCCTCCAGCCATTAAAATTACGTTTGTCCTCGTAACATACATGTTACATTTAAAATGAGGAAGGGGATACTCAGTACCTCCCCAGCACTCCACATAAAGTGGGGGTGCTGGTCTTAGCTAATAAAATGTAAAAGATCCTTTCTACCCTTGGGAAGTGTAGTTCTTGCAAGGTTATCCAGAGGAAATTTAAAGGGGAGCCCCTAGGGCAACCCAGCAACAATAGGCACTTATTGCCAAAAGATAGTCAGAGGAAAACTTATAAAAAAAAAAAAAAATGTGGAGAGGATTAAAAATGACACCCATAAAAAGAGTAACAGATTCTGTGAGTTTGGAAACCGGTTCCCACTCGCGGGTATGAGAAAAAATAATTTGCCACTAAAAACAAAAAGTTCTGGGGTGACACAGGTCAGGAAGATTTACCGTTACTATGAAAATCTTACTGAACACCAAGCTAGAACACAATCAGTGTTCCTAAACCTTTAATACATAGTAACATGAATGGTAACAATTTGCAGCTTACATTGAATGTAGCACCTTAAGGGAGTAGAGGGGGTGAATTCTTTGCAAACCCACCACAGATTAATATTAATAACCAGCAGTTGTACGTTGTAATATCATTTTCAGCAGACAGGAGTGTAATACCAATACTTAATAAAATAAAAAATCTGGTGTAAATGCTGAATTTCCAGTTCTTTGGCCTAAAACCACAAAGACCCAAAGGGTGGTGGCAAGAACAATTTTTCTGTATAGAGAAGTACTTGTTTAGTCAATTAACGAGTTAAAGTATGACAAAATCAGGTGATAACAGAGGAGACCTGCAAAAGAGTTCCACTGTCAGATTGGAGACTCAGTAGCCCCAGCAAGAAGTGAAGCACAGTAGGATACCGGCAATGTAAGGCAATGGCAACATGCGATTGAAGGGAGCCTTCAGAAACCCCCACTGCGTTATGCCTCCACATGGGATGGGCTAAGATACCCATGCTGGGACTGTTTTTGGTCCTTATTGCTGCTCCTGAAATACTGCCTTGGTCATACACCTTGGGGGTAGAAAGCTCCCATCATCCAGAAGGTTTGTGGGGACAACACTGACCCACCTTTGCTGTTTGTCTGGGATGTCTCATGGGTCTCCATCGTAGTTGCTTCTCTGGAACCATATGCTACTGGTTAGCTGTCCCTCTTTGTCCTTTGAGCTGGCTGATAGTTTCAGTTTCATGGAAGGCGAATGTATTCTTCTTTTGGGTCGTCTAGGTCTTTAAAGATCCTGGTTTCAAGTGCTCTAGGTAACCTAATCCTGTAAACCACCCTGCAAGATTTTTTACTCGGCGTTTTGCCATTTCCTGAGCCATGTTTTTGGGAACCTCTACCATGCGTACTCTCCTCTGTGCCCTGTGCTGCTGGGTTAATCAAAATACTTATCCTCTGATCCCTGTGGTCCATGGTTGAGTATTTCTCCGGACCCCTTTTGACTGCGTTTGCCTTTGAGTTACATTGGGATTATTGCAGAGCTCATTGGTGAGGGATGTGGAACCTTCTAATTAAAGGGAAACTGGATACCAACTAAAAGGAAAGTCTTAGTGGTAGCTGTGGCAGAGCAGTCGGGCTGTACTCAAGGAAGGAAGGATGGAAGGAAAATTGGAAGTGAAGTACAGTTAATTGTATGCTAAAGAAAACGCTATTAAACAAGACATCAAATCTGGATTCATTTTTTAAAAAGCACTTCATAGTGTTATATTTAACTCGATTTATGTATAAAAACAGTAATGGTCATTTAAGACCTTATACGCTCCTAAACTAATTGTTTCCCTCTACATGGTGGTAGGTGTTATTTATACCACACACCACTACCACCCAAGAGCAGTCTCCAGGCGTTCTGTGGTAGGAAATATTTTCTTTTTGCAACTTTCCCTCCATAGTTTCCTATTGAACCCCATTATTTTTGCTCTGTTTATCCTGTCGTAACTTTTTGCAGAGAAGTAAAGCCTTCAGCTTAACTCCTCTTGCCTATTGCTCCCATGTTATGGGATAACAATTGCTCACATGTTATGAGATAACTGATCAGTCCTTCAGACTACCAGTATTGGTCAACTTTGGTTCCCTTTTGAATTCTTGTATTTTTATATTGCATACAGTGCAGTGGGGATACTTGTGTATGTATCACTATATATTTTCCCACAGAGGATTTTGTGGTTACTTTTATATGTGCTTTGACAAATTGAGGTAATTTGCCCCTTCTCCCCAGAGGGGAGCCCCCCTTGTGAGGCTAGGTAGGTGAGCCCGCTCAGCAACACCCTCCCTATGGGTAGTGGCATGTGGGACTTCTCCAGGAGTGACTCCCTCTTAGGGTACAAAGACTCCCGTGCCTGTGAGGGACTCCTAAACAATTTCACGTGATGGCATACATGGGACTATCTAATATGCCAAATGGTTTCAAGTCCCGAGACTTGACTGAAGAGGAAGCTAACTTACACCATTATGAGGAAGAAAGGAACATTGCCCCTTTAAATAAGGACCTCCAATTAACTGGGGCGAGTACGTTGAAGGAGTACATGCTGAACAAAGGCGAGAGAGCGGGATGCATACGCAGGCAGTGAAGGCACCCTGGATACCGAACACCTGACAGAGGCAGAGCGAAAGAGACATGGAGCCCACGACGAGCAGGTCTGCTCTGAATGGCAGAATGAAATGCTGCAAGCCCAGCGTGTGCTGCAAGGGGGAAATGGGGGTGACAGGAGCCCAAACCTCGATGATGGTGTGACCACAAGAAGATGGTGGGTAGACTACCCATCCAACTACTCTGACACCACCAAGCATAAATCGCAGCGAACGGTCCGGTTATCCCGTGGAGGTACTGAGACCCCGAGAAGGAGAAATGCAAGAAGAGGACGGCGGGAAACCAAACAGACGTGCAGGGGAACAAAAGAGGAGCATTACCCTGGGAAGGGGGAGGGAAACTGTCACGTTTATTCAACAAGGAAATAGAGGAATATAACAGAGAGAAAACATTGTGAATGGCAAGACAGAGAAATCCCTAAGTAAAATAATAAACAAAAGAGGCCAGGCTGTAAAGAGCTTAACTATAATTGTCCAGAGAACAAGACCTACACAGAGAAAGGTTAAAGAAAGACCTCTCTAAAGAGGAGAGAAAAGCCAACAGTATCTTGAACGGTTCTGTTTTTTTTCCGCTGCACTTTTTGCCAAAAAATATTTGCCCAAGAAAATCTGATTCTCTTTTTTTTTTATTGTGGGGGGGGGGGTCCCCCCAATCTACCCCGCCCCTATTATTTATTCCCTACACACCACCCTACCCCTTATATTCGCCCCTCCAAAAACAATTAGATATTTTTATTGGCAAAATGACTCACCAAAAAAAATAAATGAGTCGATGAATGAATGTCGTACCCTTGAGAACTACGTGAATTGAAAAAGAAAGTAACGAGAGGCTATTTAAAACTTGCATATTAACAAGAGGAAGAAAGAAGACAACTGCAAGAAGCAATCATCAGTAAAAGGGAGTTATTCTCCTGACCTTAGTTTGTTTATTTGTTTATAATAGTGGTAAGGTCAGTCAGGGCTAGGTTTGGTCAGCTGACCTACTCCTTTTGGACCTTTACTGACTACTGACAAACACCTAAGTTAGTAATATAGGTAGGAAATGCCCCATAGCGATAGTGAAAGTTAGGCATTATTCTTTAATAAGCACATGTTGGAAATGTCCAGAGTCTCTGCGTCCTCCTTCTGAGCTGCCGCAGTGCCTATAGGCAGCAGTTACATTTTTTACAGTTTTTGATTTATTTTTGGTGTGCACTTTCGCATTCACTCTGTATGGCTACTAAACTTGGCTAGTGCCCTAAAATGGCTGTGCCACAATACGTTTTGCTTGTTTTTTGGCCATATTGTAATTTGGCCTTCTTCCTGCCTTCTCAGTTCATGAAACTCCTTATATGGGTATGCACTTCCCCGCTAAAGCTGCTGCTTTTGCGGGCTAGTGAGTCTTTGTGTGTATCTGGCTCAGGAAGGGGCCTGGGCCTGTGCAGTCCCAGTCCATATCCACGGTGCCAGAAAGTCTGCTTCTGGTGCGGATGTGAAACCAATAGTTGTCCCCGATTAGACAACTACAGGCTGTTTGAATGAAGCAGATCCTCCCATTGGTGGGCATGGACTTGCTTCCAGCTCGACTCTTAGATAAATGGAAGATCTCTGTAGCTATTTTTCAGATCTACGCTAGAGCCAAGAATCCCTCAAAGAGCAGCAGTCGGCTGAAGATCCGAAGACTATTCCGAAGTTGCCAAGCATCCCTTCCTGCTCTGCTCCTCTGCCTGATCTTCATGAGTGGTGCTTCAGCCCTTGGTCTAGTGGGACCAACTAGTTTTGATTCCTTCTTAAGGATCCAGCCCTTCAAACCCTTCGGCATTGTCTGTGGAACTCCCGGTGGACTGACCAGCTCTCTCATGGGCTACCTTTCCAGAACAGTCAGCGTTCCGAGTTGAAGCTCAGAACTTTGGTAGAACTTTGGTAGTCGCTAGCTCTGCCACAAGCCACATTCTCCCCAAATGTCAGCCGCTGTGACTGTGACTGGAAGGACGCCTGTCATCCCCTGCAAACAGTGATAGTCGCTGGATCTCTCCTTCCATACTGTGAAGTGTCCTATGGAGGCCTGCATCGTGGAACTCTACATTTCTTCACCAGCAGGTGTTGCAACCTTCATTTCCATTCAACCGAAAGAATCCTCGAACCCGGAACTCCTCAGTGGAACAAACGCCAGAAGATCAAGCCCCCCGCCCCTGGACGATACACAAATCTTAGTCTGTGAGGTAAGTATCATCAGTGTTCCTTTTCAAGACCCCCCCCGACCCCACCTCCATAGAATAACATTGGGAACATGTTCCTTTGTCTCCCGTCCCTCCACCCCTCACCTTTTGGTTGTTGAACCTGGGTGAGGTGTCCTGTCCCTGTGTTAGCTTTGGGTCTGGAAGAGAGGAGAAAACTTTCCTTTGGTAAATTGTTAAATAACTTTTAAATGGTTTAAAACTTCATCACCACCATTTGCCCGTTGCATCCTTTCTAAAGAGAAGTCATGCTGGTGAAAAACAGACTTTTGGCCGGTGTCCTCATGTAAGCAGGTGAGCCTCCTCGGAACCTCCTGACCCTCTGAAAAATCTTGGGCCTTGCCTTTTTTTTCTGCCCCCATGCTCCGCATGCTGCCTTGTATCGCCGGATCCCTGTTAGTCCGCTCCCAAAGCCTGCCCCCCAGCCCTCTGACCACCCATGACTGGTTAGTTCCCTGGTCTTAGCTGCTCCCCCCAGGGCAGCCCTCTGCCTGTTGCGGGCCCCTGCGGCTAAGGGCCCGAATGGCAAAGAGCAGCTCCTGCATTGGCAGCTCCAAGATGTGTCTGCAGGTGTCCACAGGGGAAGCCAAGGATGCAGCAGTGAACAAACACCAACAAAACTGTGTGTGGCATGGGTGGGGTTCTAGAACAATCACCCTACTCCAGAAAGCCCCTGCCACTCTACTTTACCTTTACATGAACATAGCCTGCCATAGACTTACACAATGCATACTTAGAAAGACTTGTGACCATTAGCCTAATCTGTTAGATGGAATCCCTAACTTAAGCCTGCGTCGCATCTGAATGGGATCATGATTGTTAGCATGTGCGACACTTAGATGAATTCCTAACTTTAGCCTGCGCCGCATCTAGATAGGTTTGTGATTATTAGCATGTGGCACACTTAGATGAAATTCCTAACTTTAACCTGCGCCGCATCTAGATAGGATTGTGATTGTTAGCATGTACCACACTCAGAACTATGAATGCTAGCAACGCCACACCTAGACAAAACTGCAAATGTAAGCATATGCCACATATCGATAGAACTGTGAACATCCGCACACGTCACATCTAGATAAAACTGTGAACACTGGTCTGCGTCTCATCTAGATAGGATTGTGAAGGTTAGCATGTGCCACACTTAGAATTGAACATTAGCCTGTGCCGTATCTAGAAAGAATTGTGAATGTTAGCATGTGCCAAACCTAGACGTAATCTTGAACATTAGCCGGCGTCGCATCTAGACATAATCGTAAACGCTAGCTGTCGTCGCACCTAGATAGGTTAAAATGTCAGCATGTGCCACACTCACATAGAATTGTGATTGCTAGAATTTGCCCAATTAACCAATCCACTAACGATTTCACCCCTCTGCATACACCTCTCTAACTCTAACCAAACACAACCACAAACCTATAATACAACAATCCGCACAAACTTCACTACACTGCAACAACAAAACAAACCACACATAGACTCGCACAGCAGCACACAACGACTACCGACCAGAAAACGCCCCAAGCCCAGCCAACGGAATTCCGGGTTGAGGCCGCCAACAGCACATCACTGCTCTCTTGTACTTTTCCAGCTTACTCCCACTAACTCACCCTCACCCCCCCCCCCTCCATTTTTCAGAGGCGCCAGGGGACCACTCCAGTGGTGATAGTGCACGGTACAAATATCCTTTAACATTAACATTAACACAATGGCCCATTCAGCTTAAGTGGCCCATCTCAAGTTAGGATATTGTTCAGGTTCTCGCCACCTCCCCGGATCTGATGCCACAGTGAGGGAAGATGTGTTACAGATCGGAAAGATGGGGTATAGTTGGGATGGGGTTAGGGGGGGAAAAGGGGATGAAAGGATTTTGTAGCATAATTGTAATGCCTGATTAGAACACGAGAATTTCATAGGGTAAAGGGGTGTCTTGGATTGACATATGTACATGGTAGATTCATGTTGAGAGAGGGGAAGATGCACAATGTGTAGTCTGGCTGGCACTTATGTGTATGGAGGAGGAAACCTTGGGATGGTTATAACTGTTGTAGTATATTGTACCCAACTCTGAATTCTTGCACAAACTTAATAAAATACATTTAAAAAGAAAAATCAGGATATTGTTCTTGTGATTGGATCCCATCAATTACCGCATTTGACTTACTTACCTGCTTTGCTTGATTAAGTTATCTGATGGTTATTAGGTGAACCTATTGTGATTGTATATATTTGTATTATTTTGTGTGATGATATTTGAGCAATAAACCCTTGCTGGGGTGGGGGGCATTACCGTGTCCGGTAATGGCCTAGGACCTCAGTTACAGAGGGCCTTTACGAAGTCCCCGGGGCATTACATGATGCGGTAATGCCCTCCACCCCCAGCAAGGGGTTTATTGCTATCCGTATCCTGGGTGTATTTCCCTGCATACTAATAGGGTTGGTGACACGGGCTGGCTGCGTTGAACGAAAGCGAAGATTGATACCGAGCACGCCTGCAAAATGGCTGCGCTGTGCATTAGGGAAAACATTAGACCGCTCAATTTGTATGGACGGTAGATGGTGTCTGGCAGCCATGTTGGAAGCTGTTCTGGAAACCAATCAGTCCTTCGCCGACAGAATAAGAGTGGTCAAAATGACTGGATTGGATGTGGGAGACTTTAGACATCAGAAAGTTAGATTTTAAGTGACACAGAGGTGTGGATCGCTGAGACCGCGTCACGGAAAATCGTGAAGGGGAATGAAGATTTATTATCGGCTAGAAAAAGGCGGTGGAGGAGGGAAGACAAAAGACAAAAGGCAAACGGAAAGGGATGGAATGCAGCAACCGGATACGTTCGAGACATGAGGCCCATGAGTAAATGAGGGATTTGTCAGCTGGTAAATCCCAACAACTTGGTAAGTAGAAAATATGGCGCTGGGGTGCGAATACCGGCTGAATTCATTTTTCATTGTGTTCATAAGGCCTCAAATAAAGAACTATTTTTATAACTGAATTTCTAAATTGAATTGTTGTGTGCCATACTGTGTGGACTCATTGAGGGCCCCTGAGCCTACTCTCATTCTTCCTAGACTAAGCCTTGACTGCTCTACCGGTTCAGATTCTTGAAATACACCTTACAGTTGCACAATACAAGACTAATGGGTGGAGGAAACAGAGGTCCCAGATAATAGAAACATACCTTAATAACGTCATGATCGGGACCCATTATGCCACCACATACACAGTGATTCCTAAACCTCATACACATAGTAACATTAAAGCTACAAATGTTCACCATACATTCAATATAGCACGGAGGGTGGAAAAAGGAGGGTTAGTACTTAAGAAACCCATCTCTGAGGGCCACCAAAAGGTAGTCTAAGGTTTCTTATTACACTCCTAGGCAATAAATGAAATGTATAACTGCTGGTTATTAATGAAACATTGCATTTTCAGTAGACGGGAGTGAAAATAGATTACAATAATCACATTAAATGCTAAGGTTCCAGCGCTTTGGCCTAAAACTGCAAAGTCCCAAACAATGGGCAAAGGACACATGTTCATATACAGGTAAGTACCCGTTTAGTCACTTTAAAAGGGTTTATGTTGGTGTAGAAGATTCCCATAGGAATACATTGGAACAAAGTCTGCAGGCATAGCTAAAGCTATGCAGACTATTCAGGTAAGTCTGTTCCCTTCTATAGGTGCAGATAAGGTAGCCCAAGGAAAATCAGAGAAGATTCTCTTTCTTGCCAGATTGCCTTGTGATGTAGACATTTAGGTTATGGGTCACCTGTTTGTTACTAGAAAAGCATGATTTGTTATTTTTAAATAAAGTGTAAAACAATATTTCATCAATATAGACACATTTGATAATTTGATATATAAAAATGAATAGCAAGAATATAAATTGACAAACTTCCAATGAATGTTTCTTCAGTTTTGCCAGTAATAATGACTTGGACACTTTGGACAATTTAGCCATGTGTTCTATTGGTTAAAAGTAATTATGAAATGGTTAGTAACATAGTGAGAAATTAAAATTGTTCAATAGATGAGGTAGTGTTCAGCAGCAGAGGGGTGAAACTGCATTGTAGAGAAGTTAAGCATCCACTGCCATTTTGCCTTGGACCTTTAGATTGTATGTTACATTTCAGCAGTTTTTTACACTACAAAAGTAAGTGGCCGTATATTAACCTTTACTCATTTCTTTTAGGAAATGGTAATTCGAGCTCTGCGGCAAACTGGAAGCCTTGGCATAGAGGCCGCAATTGAATATATAAGCTTTCAAGAGTCTTTAAGGGATCAAATGATTGCCCCAGAAACCAGATTGACGAATGCAGGAATAAAGCCAACAGGTATTTTATCCTGCATGTGTGTCTGTTTGCATTTATTCATTACTTGTACTCAACCTTCTTTGTTTCTGAGAAATGGTTGATGTGTTTTTTTTTAATGCTAACCTTCCACAATGGGCATGATTTTTTTTTTTCCTTCAAGATAATCCGTTGGTAAATTCTTACATTCCGCCCTGTTGATGCCCAATTGTTGCAGTTTTCTAACCCAGTTAATATTTTTATTACCCTGGGTGAACTAGTTTTCCTTCAGTATGTTTTGTAGTGGCTTACTGTTGCTTACTCTTGCAGTTTCCTGGGCGGTTCCTTAGTTTGGAGATATCTTCTTTTTTTGAAAATCCAATAGTACTCCTTTTCTTTATCCTTGTCTCACGTTTACCTCTGAAACATTGTAAGCTGTGGGCAAAGTGTGTAGTTGCTTCCCAAAATTCAGTTATAGACACTTTGTTGCAGGCTTTACTTTATATATTAGACCAATATATTTTTTCAAATATGATTGAGTCGTAATCTCTGCCTAGTTAAGTTACTTTAGTCCTACAGCCCTTATCTGGCCCTTCTTGCTTATAATCTTGTTTTCCTTACATGAAACAAAAAACCTTGCAAAGAATAGCAAGATTAAAATCGGACACTTTGCTTGTTTTCGCAGCATATTTTTCCTTTGTTTTGTTTAAAATAAAGTTGGCCGCTTGGGTGCTCCCCCATGGTATTTGTGGAATCTGCTGCAGTGCATCCTACCCCATATATGCCAGTTTGCTATGATTTGTCTGGCAACACGTTCTATAATCGGAAAGGTAACTGGTCTCCCAAGACTACCCCCATCACCCGTGCAGTGACCAAATTTTGATTGGAGAGAACAGGAATGTTTTAACAGTCAACACCGAAGACTGTTCCTATTCTAATGACATCATTGCTGGTTCGCCACTCTGCTGGGGCTTGCTGTCAGCTATGTCTCACCTGTTTGCCCAGTCTTTTTTTTTGACTATTTGCAAGGGGTTTTAAATAACAGATGATCCTTTCTCTTAGGCGCATAGTCTTTTTATTTTTCAGTTTTCCTGTCAGTACTTTAAATATTGTCCCAAATGTCTTAACTGCTTTTAAAGCCTCCTCCAATTCAAGCCTTGATGACAAGGAGCTTGTTGCTTTTTATGTTGTAAATCAGATTTCCTGAGTGAACGGTGACATTGTCAAAAGTGAATCTGCTAATGTATAAGCAGCTGGGTTTCATCTAATTTATTTTATCATGGTTTTCCTTAACAATTGGTAGGTAGTTTTCCTTTTTCAGCTTGTACTGCAACCTGTATTGCGATGATGTAGTGGATGGTATTTCCTATTCACTGATCGGCTAAATTCAAGTGTTATCTAAAATCTTGATACTCCGATCTTCCTTCAACTTGGTTTCAACTGATAAGGGGACTCGAGCCGTTGCTCGCTTCCTTTACATTTTTATAAATAGACACAACCTTTATTCTACACCATCTAGCACAAAGCAGTTCGTCCAGTAGCCTATTCGTTTTGGGAATCATTGGTTTGCACGGACTCCTGCTAGTTCTAGGTGATCCAACCTGCTCATCCTTCAAAGAATTTGCAGTGATGATGGAAGACTCTTCACCTAGGCTGTCCCGGCTCATAAATCTACAATTAATGTGTAGATTGCACAGGGTATTCATCTCTGCCGTGGCCTTTTGTGAAATCCAACGCGTGACACACTATTTTGTTTGCTTCTTGTAAGAAATCATCCTTTAAACTAACCCCCACTCCCTTTCATTTGCTGAGCATTTTAAGGTTCTGCTGCATTCTATCCATACAATGTATGTCATAGCACTACACCACCCCCAAAATAGCACACACTGATGTAGACTGTCCTCCCTCCATTCCTCTCCATCTGTAAAAGACCACTCCTTTCTGTAAGAAAGGCATGGTATCAAAGCAAGACCGACACGAGTGATCACAGTTAAGGGTGTTATTAAACTGTAAAGTGGGTGAGATACATGCCTGATATAAACCTAAATCTAAGATGTGAGCAAGCTATGATCATCAAATAATAAGAATACAGTACTAGTGCAGTCTAGTCAAATTAAAAGGGCCTATACTAAGAAAACCTATTGTCAATCCTTACCGCTATGCTACAAAATAGTGTGGGATAATGTTCACACAAAAGAAAAAAAGTGTTCACAAAATGATAGCCAGGATTTTATGGCCAGGGTCTCCCTTCCCCACGTTTTTAGCATGGGACAAGACGCAACTCTTGAGCACAGCACACTCCTGGGCTTCTCCGGCACAAGCTCACAGTTCCTTTTCTCTATATCAGTGCCTTCTGTGCCCAAGTCTGTTCTCATGCAAAGTCTCTTGCTTGAGGCGGCCTGATACGCCAAAACAACAAAATAAAAGTTCCTTCTCGTAACCTTAACGTGGGGCGAGTACTCTTCACTGTTGGATCCCCCTCAGCCGGGCCCTTTTCCTCCTCTGTGATTAGCCTCCCTCAATCGGGCTCAGACCAACCATGTGGACATTCTTCAGTCAGGTTCATACTTGTCACAATGTTGTTCACTTAGCTTCTTCAAAACTTTTCTCTTGACGTCCCTCAGTCTGGTTGACTATCGCCTTTCAATCACAATTTCCTTATTTGTAATGTTCAAGAGTCTCAATGTCTTTTTAAACAACCACCTTTTAGTTGGGTCCCCCTCACCCGGGCTCAGACCTTCCACAGCACTTGCCAATTTTAAACAAAGCCTTCCGAAGGGCACTCACGTCTCTCTGAGTCGCTGATAGCTTATTGCAAGGTCATGTCCATTCACAATAACCAGTTTGCACAGTGTTCCCCTCCGCCGGGCGCAAACGCCTGTTTCACAATTCCCTCAGTCGGGCTCACAATTCTATTATCGTCAAAACCTCTAACGTGTCAAGGACTTTCGATTGTACAAGGGGTTTTGCTTGACCCGTGTATGACCACCTTACACCTCACGTCCGCCTTCCCTAAGGCCTCATGGTACTTGTAATTTATTTACCCTTTATGTTCAACAGTCTGTTCGTTCAGGAGAGGGGTACCAGTCGGAGACCTCCCAACAAGCGCCCACGTGGCGCCGAACCACTCTACCTCTGGTACTAAGTTTGTTCACAAAAGACCTCTATCTCTTAATCATCTTAATGTTGCCACTGCAACCTTGAGTCTAACACAGTCCGGCCCATTAGCCGGTTCTTCCGACTCACTGGCTGTGCTGAACTCGTTAGCGTTTTTGCAGTTGGGAGGCAAGGACGGTACCACAATGGCAACCGGATCTCCCCACCCTGGCTATCAGTGCGGGAGGGTTCCATGTACCACTGACATCTGTCACACTATTCGCCAGCTGAGATTCCCAGTCTTACGGTTCTTTTGTCGGAGGCTTCACGGGTCTGGGTTGAAAAGGCCAAGGGCAACTCCCTCCTTGATGGTCTTTCAGGTCATGCTGCCTTTCTCCTCCTTTTGAATTGCTGTCCTGGAATAGCTACTTCCTTGTGCGTTAGGCCTTGCTCCGACTGCTCATATGCTCCGCCTTTTATCCCTATGGGGAAGAGGCAGGGAAGTCGGGTGTGTGTGGTTATCGGTAATTTCCTGACTTTCCCTGACCTCAACATTTGGACAACATGGCAGGCTTTCATAGGTAATAACCCTTGACTACCCATGTGGATTCTTTCTAACTCTTAGTTCATCATCCCTCATCCTAGGTGGCATTGGTAAACTCGAAAGGGTGAGATTTGTAGGGTTTGTGAAATGAATGGGAAAAATCTGTAAAATAATAATTTGGAGGTTTGTTGACGGAATGATCAGGATTATTGTTGTGAAATGAATATGGGGGATTGTGGGAACTGTAGTGTTTTGTCAAAGTAGACTGGGAGTTTGGGAAATAATCGGAGGGACGGGGAGAAGAATGACTGGGAGTACTTGGGTAGGCAACAGAAAAATAGGGATTCTGGGAGATGTAGTTTCCCACTGCAACAGGGTTTGGGTTCCTAATAGGTTCACCAGATGCAGAGGGGTTGTTGGATTCTGGTAAGGGAGATTCATTGGGTGGAAGGGGGGAGTCCTTGTTCTCTTCCCCGGTGTAATACTGCGTCTCACCTGTTGCATTCCCCCGAGCATAACCCAAAGCTCCCCTACCCAGGTGATCCTCTCTCCCTTCCTCGCTCGTCCACCCCCAGGGTTGGGATTTGAGAGTATCAGCCCTTCCCACCTGAATAAGGGATTCTTGGGGTCTAATCGGGAGAACACACTTAGGTTTCACACATTCAGTGGGAGGGCAGTCTGTGACTTAACATCATCTAGTCTAAACCTCAGTCTGATCTCTGCTTTCTCAATCTGTCCTCCACATATCCTTCCTTCACATTTTTCACCTCGTGACCATTTCATGGTGCCAAAATAGTATTTCACAGGCAGAGAACAGGCTCTTCAAGTGGTGGGTTCATAGCCATCTTGTCCCCTCTCTTTTCCTCTTAAGCATTGACATCTGTTGCACTTTACACAGGACTGAACATCTTGTACAGCAAGTGATTCCAGAAAAAGCACAAGAGAAGCCAGTGCATCACACACCAGTACGCCTCCCCACCCACACACCTTCTGACCGGGCAAGACGCAGAGCAATTGTGGGATCCTCACAATGTTCTAAAATGTATTTATTACACCCGCCTTTCCTTGGAACTTTTCTTAAATCTATGCTGTTCAGGAAAAAGCTTTAAAGTTTACCAGTTCTACTCTCGAAATGTATTTTGTAGCAGACATGCATAAGCTGTGCCTTGCAAAGACCTGAATCATACCTACCCACTTTGCCTCCCCTCTGGCACTTTCAATTGGGTATTTGAGATCACGTTTCATGTAATGGGAGGACCTCTTACCTGTCCTTTCTCTTCGTTGAAATAGTAATGTGGAAAAAGAGTGGCAGGATACGTTTTTGCCAGCACCCCACGCTAGTGATACATTCCTGCAGGTCATTGGTTTTAGATGGGAGTCATTCTTATTCGTGCCACTCAATGCCGTCCCAGTGATAGCTTTGAGATTTTGCTTCAAATATCTAACATTGGTCCCCAATGTCCCCAGATTCTTTCTTGGCCCAAGGCATCCACTAATGCCATTACTAGGTGGGTACCCAAGGTGTCAAATATGCCAGAAATGTGATGCCTTTCCCACCCACAAACAGGTCTACAACTTGCCCACATCAGGTTGTCCCCTGTGAAGTTGAACTAGATATCTTAAATCCATAATAGTAGGACCTAATAATGTGCCTTGTATGGATCTTTCACAGTTTATTTTTTTCTTTTCTTCAGAGGTGTGAAATCAAGCCACAACCAGATGGTCTCAAGGCTCTGCACGTGGTATGCACCTTCGGTAGTGATAATTGCTACACGCAAAAGACCTACCAATGCAAATAAGCCTTTAAGCTTACTGCCAAACGATTTGCAGTTCAAACAATCTTAACAATCATATTGAATGGGGGAAAAGAGCAGAAACAACTGTGCCTGTTGAATTAGATACAAACTTCTTCTGTAATGCCCCATGTTTGATCCACCGCCTGTGAGATATCCTCCATGTAAAGGCAGAAACTATTATGTTACACTCATTCCTGATCACTCTGAACAACTGCCCACAGCACTACCTGCACCTCCTGCCCCTCTCCATCCTCCTTGCTGCTCTACCCATTTTCTTTTTCGCCACCACAGGCTGACCTCTGGTTACTCTAGGCATGGGCCCAATACCCACTCTTCACAAGCCTCTGCTCTGCACATCACACATTTGCTTATCTACTTTTTGGGAGCAGCAGACCAATGTTCTGCAACCTAGCTATGGTTTATTCTTTTCACTGTAGAGGCCTTCGTTTTCTCGACTGGAGGAAGTTTTGGGACTCTCGCTTATGAAATGCAAACCCTTCTAGCTTTGTGGAAGAACCCATTCAATACACTTTTCCCTAGGCCCCCTCTCCATCATCCACAGGATGATTTCCAAACTTGTATGAAGTGCTGCATATGTTGACGTATTCTCATTCTGTTCTTTTGGCCTACGTTTTTGTTTCTTGTACCACATTAACCTGTCAGAGGAACTTCTGTCACTTAGTGAGGTTTGGGGATGGGAGCACCTTCTATCAGCAGGAGGGTTGAGCTTTACATCCCCTGTGTCGGTGATATTAACCACCTATTTTACAAGTAGCTGGTGTTTGGACCCTCCGATCTCTCGCTGGACAATTAATTAAATCCTCTGTGTGGCTAGGAAAGACTAAGCTTGTGCTCAATAAGAAAGCAAGTGACTCTGGTTCTGCAACTGGGTTTAGTACAA
This sequence comes from Ambystoma mexicanum, assembly GCF_040938575.1. Classification (NCBI taxonomy): domain Eukaryota; kingdom Metazoa; phylum Chordata; class Amphibia; order Caudata; family Ambystomatidae; genus Ambystoma; species Ambystoma mexicanum. The sequence goes on along the minus strand of NC_090928.1, from coordinate 194,294,015 downwards.
GGAGGTCATTCTCCTGTCTTGCTCTAAGGACCATATCTTGTCTTGTTTGTCACCAGCCTGGCTAAGCCTGGTATCTGGGTAGGGTGCTGCAGACCTCCATGTTTGCAATCTGAGTGTTTTGCGGTACTAATGGTGTGTTCTATTCCAAATTTTTAGAGGCTCGTGGACTGCACTTTAGTTTAGTTTCTTTATTTTTACCGCGTGCCGAACCCACTTGGCGCCAGAGACTTGGAGCAGGTTACAACAAATTATAGACATACATACATGATAATGACAATAAGTGCAGGTGACCAGGTAACATGGTGATCAGAGGGCAAACATAGGAAGATAAAGCTACAGTGAAGAGGCAATGGAAGAAGAGTCAGGCAGTGGAAGAGTTCTTGTTGGCGAGCCAGGACTTAGTTATGGCTCTGAAGGTCCAAAAGGATGGTTCTGATCGAAGATTCACTGGTAAAGCGTTCCATAGTTTGGCTGCTAAGACCGGGAAACTGGGAGAATTTGGGGATGGAAAGGCAATGAGAGTACAACGTTCTCGTTGGTCTGGCTGAGATGTGCTTGCTAAACTTATCTGCCAGATACTTGGGGGCGTCATTAGAGAGGCACTTGTGGACGATGACGAATGATCCGAGAGTGATTCTGTCTCGTAATGGGAGCCAGTGGACATCTTGTCTGAAGCTGGAGATGTGAGAGTCTCGCGGGATACTCGGAGCCGCTCTGACGGCATCATTCTGTAGCACCTGCAATTTGTTCAAGTTGCGTTCTGAGGTGCCAAGGAAGAGAGTATTGCAGTAATCGATTTTTTTTTTTTTTTAAATTTTATGTTTATTGGTTTTACAAAGAACAGAAAAATGCAAACATTGTTTAAACACAGTTTTACCTCCCTCAGGGGGGCAAGTCAGGCACGAAATGCAAATCAGAACAATATGCTAAGAGTCTCTTAGTCGTGCGACAGTCCCCGTTACCTGAGTATGCTTCGTTGGCTGTTTGCCGTACTCCCTCCCCCCCCTCCCCCACTTGGTTTGTTGTACATCACAAATGCAATCGTCTAACAGTAACATCGGCATTGTGCGGTTGGCACAGGGCTAAGCGTTGCAAAGTATTGGCAGTCGGACTTAGGTGACTCGCTTTCTGTATTTTGTAATGTTCTTTGTATTGTCCTTTGGACGTGGCATCATCCGGTCGGGTTTTGAGGCTCCTCTGACTGGGAGGCAGAGGGGGGTGAGATATACGTGTTCTTGAAATCCGTCCATAGGGTTTCACATTTCGCGGATTTATTGTGCAAGGAGGCGGTGATCGTTTCCATCACATAGATATTTGTAGCAATTTTGATCCACTCGGCTTTCCCTGGGGTCCGGTGGGACTTCCATTTGGTCGCTATGAGGGCTCTTGCCGCCAACAGCAGCTGGGGGGCCAGGCCTTTCACCCGGAGCCATTCTTCCTCGTCTCTTTCAAGGCCAAACAAAACAAGGTGTGGGTCGAGTTCTCTGTGAGTATTATCTATCTCCTTAATCCATCCCAAAACCTCAGTCCAGAACACCTTGATGCGCGGGCAGCTCCACCACATATGCCAATAGTTGGCATTTTCTCCACACCTCCTCCAGCATTTCGGGCTCATGGATTGGGACATTTTAGAGAGTCGGAGTGGGTCATAGTGCCATCTATGTAGGAGCTTTATTGCATGGAGTTTGTACTGGCTGGAGATGGAGGATTTGGGTGCGGCTTTGCACATCTGGTCCCATTGGTCGGGGAGTATCTCCTCACCTAAGTCTTTTTCCCATCTGGCTTTGAGGGGTTCCGTATTGCCGCCTCCTGCTGCTAAGAGTGTTTGGTACATCACGGATATGAGGCCTTTCATTTCCGATCTGGAGTCCAGAAGTTTCTCAAAGGCGGTGAGGTCTCTTCTCAATTTTGCTCTCCATTCAGATTTTGTCAACACCCCTTTCAATTGGATAAAGTGAAATGTCGATAAGGTACCTATCCCCAGAGCCGTTGTCAGGTCCGGTAGTGTAATGAACGAGTCTTTTTTCTGGAGTTGCCCTATCCTTTCAAGGCCCGCTTCATACCATGATTGGAATCGCTCCAGGTTCGGAATATGGTCATTTACACCAGGAGACCATAGGTGACTAAGCGGGGATGGCCAGGTGGTGACTTCTCGCATCCCTTTCCCGGTGCGCCATATGTTCCATATAGTAGTCAATATGGGGTGTTGTTTGATTCTCCTCTGCACCCGTTGGTATGGGGACCAGAGCCATTCTGCTACCGTGGCAGGGGACAAATAATGGTTATCCATCTGGACCCATTGCAGGTGTTTGTGGTCTCTAAGGTGTGGGATTAGGACGCGCAACTGGGCAGCTTTATAATAATTCCGTAAGTCAGGAAGACCCATCCCCCCTTTTTCTGTGGGGAGAATAAGCGTGTCATATGGGACCCTCGGTCTCTTCCCCTGCCAGATGAACCGCAGCATGGTCCTCCGGGCCTCAACAAAAAATTGGTCAGGTATCACGATCGGTAACATCTGGAAGGGGTATAGAAAGCGAGGGAGGCACACCATCTTAACGGCGTTGATACGCCTCAGCCATGAGATCGTCAGTTTGCTCCATCTCTCGAGATCTCTTGCAAAGCTTCGGAGAAGCTGGGGGAAGTTGGCCTCATAGAGGTCATCTAGGGTTCTAGTGATCTTTATACCTAGGTATTGTAATGTCACGTGTTCTATTTTAAGCCCGAGGGAGAGGAACTTTGCCTCATTTTCGACCGGGGCACCTTGGAGAGGAAAGAGGATAGACTTGGACATATTCACTTTGAATCCGGAGAACCGACCGTATTCTTCTATTAGGGCTATGGCATGAGGGATTGAGGTCATAGGTCTGGTTAGGTGTAGGAGGATGTCATCAGCGTACAACGCTGCTTTGTATTCGGTCCCTCCCAGCCGTATTCCCTCTATTCGGGAGTCGTCTCTGAGCTTTTGTGCCAGGGGCTCCAGGGAAAGTGCGAACAGGATCGCTGAGAGCGGGCATCCCTGTCTGGTCCCCCTTTGCAGTTCAAACCACCTGGAGTATTCTCCATTTACGAAAATTGACGCTTTGGGAGAGGCATAAAGAGCTCGTATCCCATCGCAGAATTTGGGGCCTATTCCCACTTTCCGGAGGACTGCACCTAGGAAGTCCCATTCCACCCTGTCAAAGGCCTTTTCCGCGTCAAGCGAAAGGAGGGCCGGGTCGTCTTGGAGGCTGTGTCCAGCGTGGACAAGGTGCAGAGTCTTGCGCATGGTGTCGGCACCCTGCCTGCCGAGGATGAATCCGACCTGGTCGGAGTGGACTAGTTTGGGCATTAAAGTTTCTAATCTGGCTGCCAATATTCTGGCATAAATCTTCGCGTCCAGATTGAGGAGGGAAATGGGGCGGTACGATCCACATAGTTTGGGGTCCCTACCCTCTTTAGGGATGACAGATATGAGGGCTTTCTTAAAAGAATCTGGGGCGGTCCCGGAGCTCACTATCTCGTTAAAAAGTTCCGTGAGGAAGGGTGACAACTGGTCGGCGAAGGTCTTATAGAAGCCGGCTGTGTAGCCATCTTCGCCCGGAGACTTCCCTAGTTTGAGTCGTTTGATCGCGTCTCTCGTTTCACTTTCAGTTATGGGGCTATCGAGGAGTTCGGCTTCCGTTTGCGTTACCGTAGGAATGGTAATTGGGGACAGATAGGACGTTATGTCAGAGTGAGCCGGTAGCAGCTCGGAGGTATATAGATTTTCGTAAAAGGTGGCGAAACGCTCGGGTATTGAGCAGGGTGTGTGTGTCGTGGGGTTAGTGGGCTCTAATATCTCCTTCACCTTGCGTTCCTCTCTCCGTTCCCTGAGTCTGGCAGCTAAGAGTGCATCGGCCTTGTCCCCTTTTTCATAGTATGTTTGTTTCAGGAATTGCAGTTTCCGCACCACTTGGCCATGCTCCACCAATCGTAGTTCTTCTCTTTTGCGGTGGGCCATGTCTAGCTTGGCGGAGTCTACCTCTGTTCCATCTCTCAATTCACTCTCCAGTTGGTGTATTTCACTGCGTAACTTGTTTTCGACAATCTTCCGCTCCCTCTTTTTAGAGGAGCCCTCGCGCATTAGCAGGCCTCTCCACGTAGCTTTCCCAGCTTCCCAGATCCCTTGTTTGGAGACCTCTCCGTTGTCATTTGTCCTAAAATATTCTTCAATCTCGGTCTCCATTTCTCCCCTGAAAACCGTATCGGTCCAAAGGGACTCATTGCAGCGCCACGATCCTCCGGCAACAGGCAAATCAGCCCAGTCGACGTCCGCCAATACCATATCGTGGTCTGTCCATGTAGTCGGGACTATACTGGAGTAGCTTGCGGACTTCGCTAGATCAGACGAGAGGAATATATAGTCTATGCGCGTGAATGTGCCATGAGGGTTCGAGTAAAAGGTGAAGCCCTTTTCGTCATGGTGCTGTGCTCTCCATACGTCACGTAGGTCGTATAACTCCATCAGAGCAGCGAATTCAGTGTGGGTCCCTCTATGTTGATTCCGTGTGTCGGGGTTGCCTGGTCTCCAGTCTACAGATGGATCCATCCACTGGTTGAAATCGCCTCCCACCACGAGATGGCCTGCAGTTTCCAGCACTATCTTGGGGATCGTTTTCCTGAGGAATGCGGTCTGTCCGGTGTTGGGCGAGTATACTGTGGCAATCGTGACCTGAACCCTTGCAATTTTCCCCACAATCAAGAGGGCCCGTCCGCTCACATCCGACCAGGACTTCTCTAATTCGAACCCGACTCCTTTCTTAATGAGGATTCCAACCCCTCCTTTTCTGAGCGGGCCAGAGCCCCAAAATTCCGTGCCTCCCCTAGTTCCCAGAACTGTCCGCTCCTCGCCTCTCGCGAATTTTGTCTCCTGTATGAGGAGAATGTCTATGCCAGATCTTCGAAATTCTCTATGTACCAGTGACCTCTTGGTAGGAGAGTTCAGTCCTTTCACATTGATTGACCCAATCCTGAGAAGACCCTTGCCCTTGACCTTCTCATGTGATGCCATTGGTGGTCTGTAGTCTGGAATCCGTCGCCTCCAGAGTCCGAAAAGACCTGCAGGTACCCTGTGTCACCGCAAACACGATA